>NC_092372.1:185719816-186033031 GCF_030028105.1 Mobula birostris
CAATGCTTACTTACTGATTAACTTCCTCAGCTTTAATGGGAAAAAGCCATGCTTTTACATTGCATGCAACACTAGTCTTAGGGCACTGAAAACCTGTGCCAAACAAATGGCAGGAATGTTCAAGGACATTTTTATTCTCTCACAGCTGCAGCTGGATCTTCCCATCTGCTTCAAAAAGGCAACAATCATACCCGTGCCTAAGAGCAGGGTAAGCTGCCTCAAAGACCATTGCCCTGTGGCACTCACAACTATTGTGATGAAGTGCGTTGAGAGGTTGGCCATGGCTAGAATCAACTCCCGTCTAAGCAAAGACCTAACTCTGCTGCAATTTGCCTCTCGTCACAATAGGTCTACAGTGGATGCAGTCTCACTAGATCGCCACTTGGCCTTGGGTCACCTGGACAATAATAACACCTACTGCAGACTGCTATTTATTGACTACAGCTCAGCATTTAACACAAACAAGCCTTCAGTTCTAATTCACAAGCTACAAAACCTGGGCCCCTGTACCTCCTTCTGCAACTGAATCCTTCGCTTCCTCACCAGGAGACCAGAGTCTGTGAGGATTGGAAAGAACATCTCCTTCGATACAGTTATAAAGAAGGCAAGCCAGCAACTATATCTCTTACTATCTTTTCTTTGTTAGTCTTGACGAAGGGCCTCGGCCCGAAACTTCGACCGTGCTTCTTCCTATGGATGCTGTCTGGCCTGCTGTGTTCCACCAGCATTTTGTGTGTGTGACTATACTTCATTAGCAGTTTGAAGAGATTTGGTATGTCAACAAATGCACTCAGAAACTTGTATAGATGTAGTATTCTGACAGGCTGCACCACTGTCTGGTTTGGGGCAAGGGTGCTACAGGACCAGAAGAAGCTGTAGAGGGTTGTAAATTTAGTCGGTCCATCTTGGGTACTAGCCTACTAAGTGCCCAGGACATATTCAAGGAGTGGTGTCTCAGAAAGGCAGCATCTATTATTACAGACCTCCAGCACCCAGGGCAAGCCCTTTTCTCACTGAAACTATCAGGTAGGAGGGTACAGAGGCCTGAAAGCACACACTCAGCGATTCAGGAACAGCTTCTTCCCCACTGCCATCCGATTCCTAAATGGACATTTAGCCCTTGAACACTACCTTTCTTTTTTCACATATTTCTGTGTTTTTGCATGATTTTTAAATCAATTCAATACACGTATACTGTAATTGATTTACTTATGTATTTATTATTATTTTTCCTCTATATTTTGTATTGCATTAAACTGCTGCTGCTAAGTTAACAAATTTCATGACACATGCCGGTGATAATAAACCTGATTCTGATTCCTCACTGACAATCAGCACTGCCACACTTCAAGAATGCAAGCTTAGCCCACTGCTCTACCCTTTCTACACTCACGCCTGCGTAGCTGGGCACAGCTCAAAAGCTAGCATCACGGTCATTAGAAATGCCAAATCAGATATGACCCTTCCTTAAATGGGCAGATAATAGACAGAGCGCGATACGTGACCTCCGAAAATAATCAAGCAACTTCCAGGAGATGAGTCACTGGGTGGAATCTCACCTGAAGATTGCCTCTGTTCAGGCTGTGCAGCTGTCTCACAGCTCCAGTTACGCAGGCTTGATTCTGGTTTGTACAAGGACTGCATGCTCTCCCTTTAACTGTGTTACTTCCCCTAGGTGCTCCAGTTTCCTCTCACTTTCCAAAGGTATGCTGGTCGGTAGGTGAACTGGCCACTGTAATTTGCCTCAATAAAGGTAAGTGGGTGTTTAGGAAATGTGCATGAGACTACGTTACAGGGAAATGGAATTGATGGGATTACTCTGAGAGCTGGCAGAGTCAATGGACCATATGGCTTCCTTTTGTGACATATGGAAATACAAAATATATTCTGTAATCAATTTGTAAGCCCATCAAAATTAGCAAGCTACTACTTCCCTATTTGAAGAAATCTGTCAAAACAACTCATAAGCTGATCCGAAAATCAATTGCAATGTGGATAGGCCATAAAAAATACTGTAGCTATAACTGGGGCTTTTGTAATCTGCTGTGAGTAGCACATTTTCTTGGCATGTTGCTGAAATGTGTGCCATATATAAAATGTTTCCTACAGCATCTCTCAAAATCATGACCTCAACTGTTCATAAATTCAATGACAACAGGTACACTGAAACATCACAAACTACAACGCCCCTCCAAACCATGCACCATATAACTTAGAAACATATTCCTGTTCATTCTTCTTCAAAGGTCAAAATCCTGAAATTCTCAACCTTAAATTTGTTTTCCACATGTGCATCAAAATGCTTCAAAAATAACACATTTAAAATTAGAAACGAAGAGGAGAGAGTGAGCAGTTCCAAGTTCCTGGATGTCAAGACCTAACCTGGTCCCTACATACCGATGCAGTTATAAAGGCGGCAAGCGACTATACTTCATTAGGAGTTTGAAGAGACTTGGTTTGTCAACAAAAGCACTCAAAAACCTCTATTGATGTACCTTGGAGAGCATTCTGACAGGCTGCATCACTGTCTGGTATGGTGGTGGGGGGGGGGGGGAGGGCTACTGCACAGAATTGAAAGAAGCTGCAGAAGGTTGTAAATCTAGTCAGCTCCATCTTGGGTACTAGCCTACAAAGTATCCAGGGCACCTTCAGGGAGTGGTGTCTCAGAAAGGCAGTACTGTATCCATCATTAAGGACCTCCAGCATCCAGGGCATGCCCTTTTCTCACTGCTACCATCAGATAGGAGATACAGAAGCCTGAAGGTACACACTCAGCGATTCAGGAACAGCTTCTTCCCCTCTGCCATCCGATTCCTAAATGGACGTTGAACCCATGAACACTACCTCACTTTTTAAATATATATTAGTTCTGTTTTTGCACAAATTTTAATCTATTCAATATACATACTGTATACTGTAACTTATTTCCTTCTGTATTATGTATTGCATTGAACCGCTACTGCTGTTAACAAATTTCATGACACATGCTGGTGATAATAAACCTGATTCTGATCTTGAATGATATCCTTGAGAGAAACACCCATTGTTTTGATAGACCGTAAAAGAACAAAATCAGCGCAGACAGCTAGTACAAATAACGGACTGCCTTCATACAATGCTTTTGATGATTGCATCCTCCAACTCTTCATATTCATCGCAACATTCAAGATACCTTCAAAGTTTTCGTAGTTCCTAAATTGCTGAAGTAGTGAAATTGTTTCAATTTCACTCCCGGCTGTTGTTTGCATATTCAAGCCTGAATGCTTGAAACCGCAGTGAGTAGAACAGTTCCGAATTGCCTTAGTGCTTGTTTCTTGCCACTATCAGTGACAAAAATTGCTGTTTTTTTAAATACAAACACATGCAACTCATGCTATTGTAAAACTGTTCGCTCTAAGCATGACCACACAACTAAGCACATGACTGACACTCATGAGAAATTGTTCAACAACAGTTTTCTATCTCAACTAAACGACATTGCATCCTGCATAAACAACGGAAATACTGGCTATTTTCTTGATTAGAGTTTGTTCTTTAACAGTTGTCCCAAATAAACAGCTGCCCTGATTAACTGAGAGTCCAATTAACCAGAATGCAGTATACACTGCTTAGCAAATTGGTCTCTAAAGTACCTTCTGTATTTTCCCCACGACTTTCTTATGGAACTGATCAAATTGGAGGCAGATTGCTAAGGCTGTCCATTAATTGGAGAACCCAACCAGAATTAGGTTATTAGGCTTCAGATGGTAGATCATTGCTCTGCTCTACTGGCCTTCCTTAATTTAGGGGCATCAAACATTGTTCACAAAGATTTAAATGATTAAACAGGCATACTTGAAACAAAAAAAATTGCTTTACATGCTTAATTAAAGAAAAATAAATTATGTATCTGCACTTAACACATTTGAAAAAAAGTTAACATTTCAGTCAAGATAAGTGATCTCATTTAAAAGGAATAGGGCCTTGCTGTGTACATCACCCAGTGAATGGCTGAGCATGATGTGATTTGTAACTGGAGCCTCACCCTGGCCATTTGTAAACTACCCTTCAATTCCCAGTTGGCTTGTGACCTCCAGCTCATTTCTGGTGCAGTAATCTGTAACTGCTGAAGTGCAGTTACCGAACCTGCAGTAAGAACATCACCTGTTCTTACTTCAGAATCAGAATCAGGTTTAATATCACTGGGCATATGTCGTGAAATTTGTTGTTTTGTGGCAGCAGAAGATTGAAATACATAATAATAAAAACTAAAAACTACATTAAGTATATATATATAAAAAATAAATTAAACTAAATATGTGGTGTAAAACAAAGAGAGGAGAAAATACTGGGATAGTGTTCTTGGGTTTAATGTCCATTCAGAAATCTTATGGCAGAGGGGAAGAAGCTATTCCTGAAGTGAGTGTGTGACTTCAGACTCCTGTACCTCCTCCTTGTTGATAACAATGAGAAGACGGCATGTCCTGGGTGATGGGGGTCATTTAGAAGATGACCTGGATGCTGGAGAGGCTAATGCCCATGATGGAACTGGCTGAGTTTACAATTTTCTGCAGTTTTTTCCACTCCTGTGCAGTGGCTTCTCCATTCCATTTGATCGAAAAACAATTTAAATTAATATTTTAATGGTTAGAACTGTTATTTTTTTCAACATACCCTACTGCATGCTCTTCAAATGGTTACACTTCAGACTCTTCATTAGCTCTGTGACTAATGTCTAATTCTATCATAAACTTCTGAAATTCTCATCAATTTCAGCACGGCCACTTTCTCATCCTTCCAAAGACAAGCTGAAATGTCCAGAAACTACAGCTTACTTCTTATGTTTTCAAATCTTACCACCTTTATCCTTGACATGCCACCATTTGTCGGCTAACTGCATCTCCACTGTGGCTACTTTAGATTCCTTCAGTTTGGAAAAATTCTGAATTTCATCATCACATTCAGCAATACACTGAATGAATTTACAATCCTTTGTCTAATTTACATCCATTTCAAGGACATAGATAATCAAGCTACAAATAGTTATAGCTGATTGTTCATTTAGTGGCTCCTTAATTAGTGAGGTCAACATCTCAAAACCACAAATGCTCAAGTGCTTCACAGGGCTGTGTGCTTTGCTCCCTACTCTACTTGCTTTACACTTACGACTGTGCGGCTAAGCACAGCTCCAATGCCATGTTCAAGATAGCTGATGACATGTCTGTGGCCAAACCAAAGGTGGTGATGAATCAGCAAGTAGGAGGGAAGATTGAAAATCTGGCTGAATGATGCCACAACGACAACCTCATAATCAATGTCAGCAAAACCAAGGAACTGATTATTGAATTCAGGAGGAGGAAACTGGAGCCAGTCCTTATTGGGGAATCAGAGTTGGAGACGATCAGCAACTCTAAGTTCCTTGGTGTTATTATTTGAGGACCTGTCCTGGGCCCAGCTACTTCCTTAGAAGTTTACAAAGATCTGGCATGACATCTAAAATTCTGGCAAACTTCTACAGATGTGTGGTGGAGAGTATATTGACTGGCTACATCACAGCCTGGTATGGAAACACCGAGGCTCTTGAACAGAAAATCCTACAAAAAGTCGTGGATACTGCCCAGTCCATTACAGGTGAAGCCCTTTCCACCATTGAGCACATCTACATGGAGCATTGACACAGACAGGCAGCATTCATCTTCAGGGACTCCCACTACTCAGGCAATGCTCTCTTCTCACCATTGCCATCAAGAAGGTGGTACAAGAGCCTCAGGACTCACACCACCAAGTTCAGGAACAGTTATTACTCCTCAACAATCAGGCTCTTGAACCAAAGGGGATAACTTCATCTGCCCCATCACTGAACTGTTCCCACAACCTAAAGACTCACTTTCAAGGACTCTACATCTCATGTTCTCAATATATATATACACACACACACACACACACACACACACATATATACACATATACACACACACTTTGATTAAAATCTTACTTTGAACTTCAATCCTACATATAAGTCTTTTCTCCAATTAAACAGCTCACATTTTTTTAAACTTTATTTTACAAGTAGCAAACATTTCTATTGCAGGTAGTGAAACACCTGGACACACATGAGCTAATAAACAATCTTCAAAAATACTTGTAATTTCTGTTAATGATCTAATTAATTTAGCATCCAATCAGCTCCAAATAAACTGTGCAAATCCACAGAAGATAATATATTCAACAGAAACATCCCTGCCACTGGTTACCAATTCAATGAAGTTAACCTTCTCTTTCAAACAAAATATCATCTACAAACATGGTACAATAAAGTTTCATGACACCTAAATTTTAAAACCATTATGCTGGTAGTTTTTCTATAGCAGAACCCTTCCATCCTACTGATCTTTGCAGCTTGCGTACAGAGAATACTGCAACAGAACAAGAGTAAAACTCAAATCTTAAAGTCAAGTTGATTAACTTGTGTATGATAAAGAATTATGTAATTCAGTAAAACTGTTGTAACATTCTTTCATATGATGACTGCACGGGTTACCTGTTTGCAGAACATAAAAAACATTAAAGAGTTGTGACAACAATCTTCTAAACAAGAGGTTGGCAAACTTTTTGAGCCATGGACCCCTACCATTAATCAATGGGTCCATGGACCCCCAGGTTGGAAACCCCATTCTAGGCTTTGCTTTGAGAGTGGTGGTAGGGAGGAAACTCTGGTCAGTCAGCAAGTTTTTGATAAAAGTCCCATTAGACCTGTGCATACAATCTTGTCTGACATGTTAGGGCACTGGCACTGTATTGTTAAAATTTAATTTTTCTTTACAAAAAAATTAAATGAGCAGTCATGAAAGATCCACCAGAGTTTAAAGTAACAAATTTCAAAAGTCTTCGATATGTCAAAATAACTTTGTTCTATAGTTTGTATTTAACTATTTTGTAATATTTACATGCATGGACTCATTGATCCCAATTCAGAAAATCTGCCTCAGTTCTTCAATCTCTTCTCATCTCCAAATTTAGCATTCCTCAGTATGTGACTTCTTGTGCAGTCATAAATGATGACTACTTCTTCAGCCACGTAAGCCCTATCCAATGGAATCCTCTTCCTCAAGCTACATTCTTCCCATCACCCTTTCCTGGACCACACTATAATGCTCCCTTCACTTGACGAATGGGCCTCTTGAGTACTTTAGACAGCTTTTCCACATTGTGTACTCGACTGTAATTTTGCTAGAGTTTAATGTGACACTGGTCCAATGGTTGTGCAAATCACAGAAGTTCAAAGCAAAATTTATTATCAGAGCACATACACGTCACATACACGTCACCACGTACAATACTGAGATTCTTTTTCCTGCAGGTATACTTAGCAAATCTGTAGAACAGTAACTGTAAACAAACTATGCAAGTCACTTTTTATTGTCATTTCAACCATAACTGCTGGTACAGAACATAGTAAAAATGAGACAATGTTTTCCAGGACCATGGTGCTACATGAAGCAATACAAAAACTACACTGAACTACATAAGAAAAAAAAACAAAAACTACACTAGACTACAGACCTATCCAGGACTGCATAACGTGCACAAAACAGTGCAGACACTACAATAAATAAAAATAAATAATAAACAAGACAGTAGGCACAGTAGAGGGTATAGTAGGTTGATGTCAAGCCAGGCTCTGGGTATGGAGGAGTCTGATAGCTTGGGGGAAGAAACTGTTACATAGTCTGGTTGTGACAGCCCGAATGCTTCGGTGCCTTTTTCCAGATGGCAGGAGGGAGAAGAGTTTGTATGAGGGGTGTGTGGGGTCCTTCATAATGCTGTTTGCTTTGCGGATGCAGCGTGTGGTGTAAATGTCTCTGATGGCGGGAAGAGAGAACCTGATGATCTTCTCAGCTGACCTCACTATCCGCTGTAGGGTCTTGCAATCCGAGATGGTGCAATTTCCGAACCAGGCAGTGATGCAGCTGCTCAGGATGAGGTTGGGGGTGGGAGATGGACTTTCCTCAGCCTTCGCAGAAAGTAGAGACACTGATGGGCTTTCTTTGCTATGGAGCTGGTGTTGAGGGACCAGGTGAGATTCTCCACCAGGTGAACACCAAGCCCTTAACAATCTCTACGGAGGAGTCAATGTTCAGCAGAGGGTGGCTGCTCCGTGTTCTCCTGAAGTCAACAACCATCTCTTTTGTTTTGTTCACATTCAGAGACAGATTGTTGGCTCTGCACCAGTCGGTTAGCTGTTGCACCTCCTCTCTGTATGCTGACTCATCATTCTTGCTGACGAGACCCACCACGGTCGTGCCATCGGCGAACTTGATGATGTGGTTCGAGCTGTGTGTTGCAGCACAGTCGTGGGTCAGCAGAGTGAACAGCAGTGGACTGAGCACACAGCCCTGGGGGGCCTCCGTGCTCAGTGTGATGGTGTTGGAGATGCTGCTTCCAATCCGGACTGACTGAGGTGTCCCAGTCAGGAAGTCTAGGATCCAGTTGCAGAGGGAGCAATAAATAACAAGATAAAAGAGTCCTTGAACGAGTGTAGCTATCCCCTTTTGTTCAAGAGCCTGATTGTTGAAGGATAGTAACTGTTCTTGAACCTGCTGGTGTGAGTCCTGAAGCACCTGTAACTTCTACCTGATGGCAGCAGTGAGAAAAGAGCATGGCCTGGGTGGTGAGGATCTTTGATGTTGGATGCTGATTTTCAATGGCAACGTTTCATGTAGACAAGCTCAAAGTTTAGGAGGGTTTTACACATGATGTACTGGGCCAAATCCACTACCTTTTGTAGGACTTTCCACTCAAAGGAAAATAAATAACCAGAAATTTTCAAGAAAATAGAGAGGAGTTAGGGGCACCAGTGGAGTTACGGACTGATAAATAAGTAGTTTAAAAAAAAAAACAGGAATATGCTGCTTCAAATCACAACTTCAGAGATTATGAGAATAGATCTAATATAAATTTTAACCACCTGGCAGGTTCCGGCCTTACTTAGTTTACATGTTCATGTGAATGCCAGCCAGTTACTTCTAGAAATTTGTAATGTATATATTGGATTATATGAGAATATATGATTATATGATAATAGATGCATTTAACTTTTGCATTCTGTTTTCAAGCTAATATTGTTATTTTATTTTTAATTTGTCATGCACGTTATGTACGTAATTTGCCATGTTTGTAATATATTCTGCTGCTGCTAAAAAAACAAATTTCCTGGCATTTATACCCTAGGTAAGACCATGGCAATAAACTTCTGGATCTACTGCTCAGACATAAAGATCTTGACCTTGCTATTTTTAAACAGTAGCTCTTTTTTTATGAAACTGTACAATTTAACAAGGGATTTTTGTTTGGGGAAAAATACCTACACATCAAATAGTTATTGCTAGTTTCTCTTTCATGAGCACCATTGCCATGCAACCTGTTTCTACTTTCAGGCAGATTAGTAAAGTGCAATTTAAAAGCTTCTGACTATGGTACATCTCCTAACAAATCCCCACACACGAGGGCGGACCAATACAATTTCTTTTGTCAACTTAATTTCCAACTGTCTATTTAATAAATTTTATCAAATAGAGTAGCTCTGAGAGAGGTTTCTATAAATAACTAGCACAAGAAAAGCAATTTGTTTTCAAGTTCATGGGAGAAAGCCAACTTTAGATCACAATTCATGCAATATTAATCATCTATACATGTTTCATGTGGTCCATAAATGCTTCTTTTTATTTGATGTTTAATTCAAACAGTGGGTTAACCTGATTTTTAAAAATGCACGCAGAATCCACAGTCATGTAAATTTGACTGAGGAACTGGAAATACAATTTTAGTAATTTGCAAGTTATGAGTAATATCTGTAAATGTCACTCTCATATCTGCATCCATCACTTTCCTCCGTGGTCCACTCCAGGCAGCTACCACACTGCGTGCAAAATAGATTTGCCTTATAAATCTCCCTTTAACTATGCTCTCCTAAATGTGAGATTTCCGCTCCAAGATAAAATAAAAACTGGGTAACATACCCTAGCCGTGCCTTCCATAACGCTATATACTCCTATCACGTCGCTCCTCAGTCTCCGCTTGATCAGAAAAAACAGTCAAGGTTTTCCAACTTCTCCTTATAGCTAAGACTCTCTACTCTAGGCAACACCCTGGTGAACCAACTGTAAAGCTTCTACATCCTTCCTGTAATGTATTCACCAGAACTGCAACAATAATCAAAATGTGACAACACCAATTCCCAACTTTTATACTTAATATACTCAATGAAGGTGGGCATTACTTTTTTTTAAATCATCCTATTTATTTGGGCTACCATTTTCAGGGATCTATGGATTTACATCTTGTGATCCCTCTGTTCTTAAGGGTTCTGAAGGGGAGAAGGGGGTGATGGCGATTCAAAACAAAACAAGATCATTAAAATGTGAAAACAAATAATGGAACTAATTTTTGGAGGGGAAAATTTTTCAAAGCAAAGGAGGTAAATATATAGAATCTTCATAAAGTTGGATTTGGAATATTGTGATGACCTACATTCAAAAAGAATATAGAAACTTTGAAGATAATACAAGAACAAACTGTGGCCCTTTTCTAAAGACGAGACTAAGGAATGATTTGTTCAGAAATTCTAACAAGTTCTAAGATTTGTTCTCACATTACGCTTTACTTCGAGAGGGTAAAGAAAAAATATTTCCTTCTGAAGTAGACCAGAACTAGGAGCCATAGATGTAAGATGGATAATGTATAAGTGGGCAGTCTAATGTACTCTGGTATTTGACTCTTCTGTAAAAATAATCATAGAATAACTATTTCACCCATAGCCAGCAGTTCCAGAGTTGAAACTGCACTGGACAGCCCCGTCTCCTCCTCTTCCTGCAAGAGCCTGAGTTACTCAAAAACATGCTACTGTCACAAATGCTGTCTTCATAACCCTCTCCACCATCAATGACTACAGACCGGTGGCATTGACCTCCCACATCATGAAGACCCTGGAGAGACTTGTTCTGGAGCTGCTCCGGCCTATGGTCAGGCCACACTTAGATTCCCCTCCAGTTCACCTACCAGCCCCAACTAGGAGTTGAGGATGCCATCGTCTACCTGCTGAACCGTGTCTACGCCCACCTGGACAAGCCAGCGAGCACTGTGAGGGTCATGTTTTTTGACTTCTCCAGTGCATTCAACACCATCCACCCTGCTCTTCTGGGGGAGAAGCTGACAGCGATGCAGGAGGATGCTTCCCTGGTGTCATGGATTCTTGATGACCTGACTGGCAGACCACAGTACGTGTGCTTGCAACACTGTGTGTCTGACAGAGTGATCAGCAGCACTGGGGCTCCACAGGGGACTGTCTTGTCTCCCCTTCTCTTCACCATTTACATCTCGGACTTAACTACTGCACAGAGTCTTGTTATCTTCAGAAGTTTTCGGATGACTCTGCCATTGTTGGATGCATCAGCAAGGGAGAGGAGGTTGAGTACAGGGCTACTGTAGGAAACTTTGTCACATGGTGTGAGAATTATCTACAGCTTAATGTGAAAAAGACTAAGGAGCTGGTGGTAGACCTGAGGAGGGCTAAGGTACCGGTGACCCCTGTTTCCATCCAGGGGGTCAGTGTGGACATGGTGGAGGATTGCAAATACCTGGGGATACGAATTGACAATAAACTGGACTGGTCAAAGAACACTGAGGCTGTCTACAAGAAGGGTCAGAGCCGTCTCTATTTCCCGAAGAGACTGAGGTCCTTTAACATCTGCCGGACAATGCTGAGGATGTTTTACGAGTCTGTGGTGGCCAGTGCAATCATGTTTGCTGTTGTGTGCTGGGGCAGCAGGCTGAGGGTAGCAGACACCAACAGAATCAACAAACTCATTCGTAAGGCCAGTGATGTTGTGGGGATAGAACTGGATTCTCTCACAGTGGTGTCTGAAAAGAAGATGCTGTCTAAGTTGCATGCCATCTTGGTCAGTGTCTCCCATCAACTATATAATGTACTGGGTGGGCAAATGAGTGCATTCAGCCAGAGGCTCATTCCACCGAGATGCAACACAGAGCATCATAGGAAGTCATTCCTGCCTGTGGCCATCAAACTTTACAACTCCTCCCTTGGAGGATCAGACACCCTGAGCCAATAGGCTGGTCCTGGACTTATTTCATAATTTACTAGCATAACTTACATATTACTATTTATTATTTATGGTGCAACTGTAACGAAAACCAATTTCCCCCAGGATCAATAAAGTATGACTATGCATCAGTAGAATTTACTGCACTCAAGAAATTGAATCTCTCTTTTTGAGAATAGCTATTTACTTTTCATATTTCAATCTCCAACTTTGTTCACAAACCCTTACAGAAACTCTGTATATCAAAGTGTTCCATAGGCCAAATCTGTCCCAGCCAGGGTCCTATTAAGGAGCATCACTTCATGTCTACAACATTGAAGATTCCTACTACTGTCACAGTTACACATTAACTGTGCATGAAATCCATAATCCAGGTCCATTTTCACCGAAGCATAGCTACAAAATCACTGAAAGCCAATCACCTACAATGACGTTCATTATCATTGTTCCTTCTCCCTTTAAAATTAAAGGTATCAGCAGCTAGATATTTTCACACACAGGCTTGATCAGGCAACTAACATGTCAGTAGATTGAAGTATTTCCCAACATCACAGGGGATTATTATGCACTAGCTTCTCTAATAGGTCAGTTCCAAACAAAATTGCAAACTACTTCTAGCTCAACTTAACTCTGGCATGGAATTAACCTTTTACATTAAGTTTAATTATTGTATTATTTTGCATGGAGTTAAGGAGCAAAATATGCCAATATTTTGTACTCTGTCAAGCTATCCACTATATTTCATTTGTAACAAAAACAGAAATGTCTGAATCACTCAGTAGGTATTAAAGGGGAAAGAAATGGAGTTAACTTTTCAAATCATTAGAGTTGGAAATATGAAAAGAATCATGTTTTACGTTGCAGAGAGGGGAACTGGTGGGTGAGAAGAGAGGGAACGTCTATAAGCTGCAGGTAATGACTATTTATAAAATTAGAATCAGAATCAATTTCCAGGATGTGAAACATACTAGAATTAATTGTGGTTTGTTGCCAAGCGTAAAACACAGGGCAATACCATAACAGACAACACAATAGCAACCAAAAATTTACAAGACAACAGTGCAAACAGACATGAGCAATCAACAATAACCGGAATAGTTACATACACAAATATCAATAATCAAACTCAAATAAATGGAACACATGGACAGACTCAATAATCATCAACAGAACAAGGAGAGCAGCAACATATTAGGGTATTACACCGGAGTGAGTTTTGTTGAGAAGTTGGATAGCTACAGGAAAGAAGCTTCAGAGATGACATGTCATACTGGTGGTGATGGACTTGTAGTGTTTCCTTGATGGCAGGTGACTGCTAGGGGGGTGGAGTCATCAGTAATCTTTTCAGCTCTCTTCGCTTTGGCAGTTGGAAAACAGAAAACTGAAATTAAAGAAACTGAAGCAGAGCGTGGGAGAAGGGGAGAAAAAGTGGGGGAATTACCTGAAATTGTTAAATTGAATATTAAGACCCAATGGCTGTAATACACCCACAGGAAATATGGAGTCTTGTTTCTTGAGCCTACACCGCACATTTCTGAGACAATGTAGGAGATTGAACACACTGGTCAAAATGGTATAAGAACTAAAGGACACAAGGGATCAGCAATGCACACTGAATAAAGGCATTCTTTAATGCAAACACCAAACCTGCATCCGCCAACACCAGAATTTCATGGTGACTAACCATTTTAATTCATATTTCCTTGCCACTCTGACATGTTGGCCCATGACCTCCTCTCTTGTCAAGATGAAGCTACTATCAGGGTTGAGGATCAACACCTCATGTTCCCTCTGGTAGTCTCCAACTTGATGGCATGAACATTCATTTCTCCTTCTGGTAACTTTTCCCTCCCCTTTCTCTCTTCTATTCCTCACTGTGGCCTCTTACCACTTCTCCTCACCTGTCTATTACCTCCCCCTGGTGCCCCTCCTTTTTCTGTTTCTTCCTTGGTATACTTTCCCCTCCTATCAGTTTCCTTTTTCTCCAGGCCTTTTTCTTCTTTCCAACTCAATTGGCTTCACCTATCACCTTCTAGCTGGTCCTCCTCTCCTTTCTCCCACCTTTTTATTCTGGTATCCTCCCCCTTTCTTTTCAGTCCTGAAGAACGGTCTTGGCTTGAAACGTCAATAGTTTATTAATTTTCGTAGACGCTGCCTGACTTGCTGAGTTCTTCCAGCATTTTGTGTATGTTGCTTTGGATTTCCACCATCTGCAGAATCTTGTGTTTAAAATCTGCATTTTGTTTCTCCAATACAGACAGCAAGCACCACATTGTGAGCATTGGTTCAATTTTAAAGTTGGTTTTCCAGCAAATGCAGTTTTTTGCTTGTCAAAATCTCATTAATGTGCAAAATAAACTTTGAAGCTGCTGAAAATGAAAATAATTTTAAAAAGCCCAAAAAATGTTTCAATTTGCTTGGTACATCAGCAATTACAATAATGAAGTAGGTTTACAAAGTTGGCTTTACAAGTTGCAACTTTAAATCTACATTGCCTTGAGTACAAAGGCCAAGTATGATAGTGGATTCTTTTCATACATATCTGGCCTTAAGTATCTCACATCTATGCCAATACTACACCTTCACCTCTGTTGCAGGATAGCCTCAATAAAGCAGTAAGATTGCTACCTTACATTTTCAGAGCAATAGTTCCCTTTCGAACTCTGTTATGGAATCGGTTTCTCCCATCAGCCACATAAATCAGCATTTTGTTCTGTACCAGATCACTCGCGTATCCCTGATCTGACCTTCACTTTGGATACAGTCTACGCAAAGTTTGCAAATTCTCCCTGTGACAGTGTGGACTTCCCATGTGCTCTCATTAACTCCCAGAGATGTGCTGGTCAACGTCACTTATTCCATGTGTAGTGGCTAGCAGGACAATTGATGAACCCATCAGGGAGAATGTAAAATGAATGGGAAACGGAACTATCAAGCCAGCTAGGAGCCAAATACCCTCCTTCTACATTATGAGAAAAAGATACTGCGTAATGCTTTCAGATCTCAAGACTTAAGAACTGGAGTTCTAATTAATAGGCTCTTTCAACTTGAAGCACATCATTCTGCTCCAGTGTCATAACAGTATGTTTCGTAAATTCTATTGTTTGCAAGTCCACCACTTTCAAGTTTGTGCTGTAAGTTAGTAGTAAGTGGCCAATATTCTACCTGCTTACACTGAGATTTGCCAATACAGGTTGATGCATTTCCCATCTATCTTCATTGTCTGTTCCTCTATTTCAGATCTATAATTCTAGCAGAGTTTATCTTCCCAGCTTGTGCTATATACCTCTCAATCTTTTGGTTTGAACAACTGCCAACTACCACCACCACTCACAGCTCCTTCCCAGCCTTACAGCTTAGTGAAACTCTGCAATTCCAAAAGCACTACAAATTATTCAGTGAATAGCATATCTCCAGCTCATCATTACCCTACTGCCAGGAAAAGACTCAAGGAATAATGCAATAACCTTTAATATAATCCGGTACAATCATATTTAACACAAGTCAACAGAAATTAGGCCTTACAATAGTAATATTGTCCATTTTGAAATCAGTTTTTAAATTTTAAAATGTGCAAGAAACAGAAATACATTGGGAGGGTACATTCAAGGACAAATTACATTTTAAAAGTTTATCCCTCTAGGCCAACAGTGATTTTCTCTTAGCAACAGAAAAAAATGACAGTCAACAACTGAGGTCAGTGCACACATCTAAGAAGGATAGCTTGAAGTAATAGCCTTGTTTATACTGGTATCAGCACAAATCTAACAAAGAAACATGGCTTAAAAGCTGTACTGATCGAGAATACAGAATGCACTCAATTTCAAACAGAAGTTTTGATTTTTAGGGTGGATCTGAACTCATTTGTGCTGTGGGATTCAGGACAAAGTTTCTGAGGAGACAATCGAGTGCTTTGTTTTGAGAACAGCTGTGTTTTTCCATGTTCCACCTCTGAGATTTGGATCTGGATAGAACTGCATAATAAAAACTTCACTTTACTTCACTTACAAAGTCAGCATCAACAATTTTTACGAAATATATTTTTGATTTCATGTAAAGTTTTGGAGAAGAGATATCTTATTTTAACAAGTCACATAAATTTATATCGGGAAACAAAACAGCAATTAATGGAAAGGAATTTGTGAGGTTACTTTTATCAGGGCTGGCCACTGCTCTGTGTACCTTAATTAGCTTTGTGGCTGATAATCATTCTCAATTAGAGGTGAAAAATACTGAAGAAAATACATTTTTGGTGAACTTTGCAACTGTTAACAATTTTCACGACACACTGGTGATAATAAACCTGATTCTGATTCTATTCTACAATGCACAGAAAAACATGCGCTAAACAATCAATGTGATAATGGGTTGCACAAATACAAAACTTCAAATTACAGAAATACATCTGAAGTAATTCTGGGGGAGTCTAAGACCAGAGGGTACAGCCTTAGAGTATAGGGATGTTTATTTAGAATAGAAATGAGGAGGAATTTCTTTAGCCAGAGAGTGGTGAATCTGTGGAATTCGTTGCCACAGGTGGCTGTGGAGGATAAGTCTTTGGGTATATGTAAGGCAGAGGTTGGTAGATTCTTGATTAGTCAGGGCATGATGGGGTACGGGAAGAAGGCAGGAGATTGGTGCCAAGAGGAAAACTAGATCAGCCATGATGAAATGTCACAGCAGATGCGATGGGCCAAATGGCCTAATTCTGCTCCCATGTTTTATGGTCTTAATTCTCACAAAACCAAAGTGATAAGAGTGGTAATACTGGCAAATTAAATAAATGAGAATATTCTAGATATCAATCCAAAGCAGCATTTTGGTAGTGTTTTGATCACTCCACTTCGTCCTCAGCAAGCCATTCTAGAGTTTCAAGATCTAAAAGTCCATGTTTACTCATTTTCATGTCATGTTTCTAAGTATTTTTGTTAACGTGATATCTGTTTGATGATCATTTCATTCCAGAATGTTCATGGAACTAGAAAATTAGATTGGAGAATCCATTAAAAACAGATATTCTTCACCAATCTGTACATCCACAATGAAACAAAATGAAGGGTGGAATGAAAAGTTAAAGAGTAATGAGTAGCTGGATGGATTTTCCCCCCTACGTTTACTTCCCACTGGAATTCAATCACATAATGTGGTATACTAATCTCTTATATCAACTTTACATCTGGCAAAGGGTTATTTCAGAAACAAAAGCAGACAGTTTCTCCATCTTTACTTTCAAGCGCATAACGTAGGCAAAGTGCCTTTTTGACCAACAAGTAAAACACTGAAAGAAAAATCAAGCATATTTGCAGATACAGATGCTTAATCTCATTGCTGAGGATGTCTTTGGCATCAATACACCCAACTATGGAGGGAAGCCCCTCTGGTCCCACGTCAAACATATTTTTCACTTACATTCTTGGCACATCATAAAAGCATTTTTAGACCACCAGGAAAGTGGTGTTCTATTCTTCCTTATTGCAAACTCACAGAGTTAGCTTCTGTCAAGATTTAGTTAAATATAGATCTGTACTTAATACCAGGCATTAAAAAGTTACTTAAATTTTTGTCTCATCCATAAACATCCTGTGCATCAGAGGCTAATAAATATAAGGATGTTAACATTGCTTTTCTTTTATATCAAGGACAGAACTTTGAACAGCAGCTAGATGGCATATTATAAGCTACAGTATAAACAGAGCTGAACTGTCACAGTAGTGGTATTCTGCCTTTTGTAGAGAAAAAGATCTGTACATTCCAGCGGTAGCAAAGATGTGAAAGCAATATACGACTTTTATTAAGGACTTAAATCTTTTGGTTTTCACAGACAATTTGAAAAAGCCAGGAAGAAAATAGTGCTTTGTTCTACACCCTTGTGAACAGTGCATTTTTAATGTCAATAATACATTTTGCTTTAAGAGTGCCAGTTCCAAAATGTGGATGCTCTGCTCTTCTTACTGATCAATCATATTTTTGTGTGGTGTGCTAGTAAGTGTTGTTACTGGAGTTCCCCATCGGAAAATAAAGTCCTGGAGTAGAAGTGCTGGCAGCAATCGATGACTTTCAAGTGTCAGCATTGTCATTATCATTATCGATTTGATTGGAATTAGTGAAACCAAAAATTAATGCACCTGTCTAAAGATGTTTTTTTAAAAAAATTATTTTGCAATACATTAACAACAAAAATTCCAAAATTGAAACAACTAAAAATTGAATAATTGAAGACCCCCGTGTAATCTGGAACAAGATTGCAATATATAGGTCAACGTGTTTGATTCAAAGCAATAGAGTACATTACAGATAAAAGTTACAATATCTATTTAATGGACAGATTGTTTGCAAAAGTCCTACCTTTTGCAAGAGTTAACTCTGGGGGTGTGGGGGGGGTGGTGGTGAGGTGAACAAAAAAAATGTTCCAGGTACATTGAGTGCAGTGCAGGAGCACAGACCTTTGAAATTACTTAACACTTGCAATGGCATACTTGAACTGATAATATCAGCAAGTAGGAAAAGGCCCAGAATTAGATGAGGTATGTTTTGTTTAAATAATTGTGTCAGCACTAATGACTTCTTTAAATTATTTGAATGTTTTTAACTGTTCTGTGATTTATTTTTTAAAAATTCCTTAAAGTTAAATACTTCACTTTTTTTAACAAAAATGTTTGTTATTGTGTGTAATTCTGGTAATGTTATAGTTAAATGTTATAAATTATAAGATTCAACAGCTGCCAAAGATTGGGGCTTGATTTTACCAGCTGCCAAAGTTCCCTTGCAGGTATTTTGCTGGTAGGGCTGGCTCTCACCAGCCCAACTGACAGCATTTATGAGCACTGGACCTTAGAACAGAGGATCGCTGAGTTCAGCCTACACCAGGGGTGGCCAACCTTTTGCATTCCATCCATCAATTTTTTCACGCACAAGTTCAGATGTGCCATACAACTCTTGTACCCCCATTCAATTCTTGTAAAAATGTTAATATAGACATATTCAGCATTTTTACATGATATATTGATTTAATATACACTAGTGAAGTTTAAGAGACTACTAGACAGGTATATGGAGGAATTTAAGGTGGGGGGTTTATGGGAGGCAGGGTTTGAGGGTCAGCACAACATTGTGGGCCGAAGGGCCTGTAATGTGCTGTACTACTATGTTCTATGTTCTAATATAAAAACAAGATAAACATTACTTACCTTAATGAGACTTTTGTCTTGATTTTGTCTTCCTTTATTCTTTCCATAACTCAGACCCAAGAACTAGCTTCAGTTTTCCTTCTATTTCAGTCTGATGTTGTGTTTTATAGTGTCTATTAAGATCATGTCTTCTATTATGTGAGAAAGTGTTTTCACAAACAATGCATAACGGTTTTCCTGACGGACCTGCAGGGGCGTATCTACGGAAAATAGTGCCTATGGCAAGCACTGAAATTGCGCCCCTGTCCAAACACATGACAGCCATCTTTTAGATAACCTTACCATAATATCAGCTCAAAAATACAAGTCAAGCTCGTTAATCTTTTAATTAACAAATTATGGTACTACATGAAAATTATAACTTCCTTGCTTTCACTGATGCAAACTGGTCTATGATGTGATCAAAGTCAGTTTTTTCAGTTTCTTCTCTTTCTACACCCAGCAGAGCAAGATCACAGAGTCTGCCTTGACCCATGGAGGCTCTCAAATACGGAAGTATTAGTTTTAACTTGCTGAATGATCTCTCACAGCTGGCGATGGAAACTGTGATGGTTAGCATATTCTGAACAGCAATGCGAAGATTGGGGAAGACGCTCTCATCTCCATACTGAACAATAAATTCAAGAAGCTCTTCAGGTCTTGATATTTTCATGTTGACCTGCCTTGATAGCAACATGCTGCAATCCAAAATTTCTTCATATAGCTGCTGTCCATCAACATTAGAGCTGTACAATTCGCCCAAATTTTCGCACTTCTTCATTAGGTCGTTACTGTTGGTGCCATAGCACAGACCCTCAACATCAAGAAGGAACCCAAACTTGGCATCAATGTCGTGCAAACGAGCGAACCTTTCATCCATTTCTCTGTGAAGACAGGACAGTCGAGTGTTCCCTTCATGACTCTTTCCATTTCCTCCTTAGTTGTTAACCCAGCGTCTCTCGAGTTCTCATCAGCCATTCGTTTCTTTCGTCTCTGACGTCTTTCAACTTCAATATTCCATTCTTGACAGAGACCGACTCCTTCTTCGAGTGACTCACTGACCAACACTTCTCTTTCATCATAAAAATGATCTCGGAGGGCTTTCAAATCCAGGGCAGCATCGTGGAAGTTCATGCTAGGATCCTGCAGCCTCTTTTGAATACGGTCAATGCGAATAAGTACTCTGTTCCAAAATTCTAGCAAAATCAGAAAATTGTAACTCAGCATACGGTTGTTCAGCTGCCTTGCGTCACTTCTTGTTTCACTGGTCTCATTTTCATTGTCTATCATGTCCTGGAGAACTTGAAGTATCTCCTCAAGGTACTTGTTGATGGGCTTCACTGCTGCTGTCCTTCACCTGGTTTCGGACTCTGACATAACAACCACAGGCAAAGCGTTTTTGAGTTTTCCCCAGCGCTGTGTTGAACAAGAGAAAAACACATAGAGAGCTTCGATGGTTCCAAAAAATGTGACCATCATTGTATCCTGTTTGGCTGCATGTACACCCACCAAGTTGAGTGAGTGATTGTCGCAATTCACAAACACTGCCAGGTTGTTTTTCTCACTTATTCTTTGATGAACACCACTTCTGAGTCCAGCCATCACAGCAGTGTTGTCATAGCGCTTTGACCGACAATCTTGTAGCTCCATTTCGTCCTTCTCTAGCTGTTTCAAAATGTCTTCAACCAAGCTCTCAGCATCCTTCTGGCTTATCTGGATAAAACCAAGGAAGGACTCTCTGACACGGACTGTTTTCCTCTCAAAATCAACTTCCACATACCTCACCACTTCTGACATCTGCTCACAGTGTGCCTGATCAGGAGTCGAGTCAAACATGAGACCATAGTACTTGGTCTATGAATGCTTCTCAGTAAACTCTGGCGAACAGTGGATGCCATCACGTGGATGAATTTGTTCTAGACACCCAGTGAAAGATAAGACGTGGATCCAGGATGACTTTCTAAATGAGTGAGGTGTTCTTTTATGACAGGGTCAAAGATGGCCAGTAGTTTCAGTAAGCCAAGGAAATTTCCCACACTGGAGTCATTGTCTAGCTGAAGTGACTCCCTGTGTCCTCGCAAAGCCAGGTTCTGAGTCACAAGGAATTTTATGCAGTGAAGGATTCTCGTCAAGATATCACACCACTTCTGCTTTTTCTTCTCAATCTGTGACTGAAATACCATGTTAAGAACTCTTCTGTTTCCAGCTAAATCTCCTTCCATTGTGTGAAGCATTCCCAATAATTCTTGGCATTTTCATGAACACTAATCCTTTCAGGTGCTTTCCACTGGTTGAATCCACTTTCCTGCTCCAATGAGGATTGATGGTCTGACCGGGAGTAAAGAAGACATCAAAATGCAAACTTTTTAAGAAGGAGAATAGACCAGTCATGAGCGAGTCACTTCCTCACCACAATCATTTCCCAATTTCCTCTTGATCCAAGTTTTTATCATTGAGCGGTTATTTGTTGGTAGGAAAGCTCCCTCACTGTTCTGGAAATACTTTGAATCCACCTTATTATTTCTGTTCTCAACACGTCAGGAAGAATTACTTTTCCAGTATCCTTGTCGAACTTCAGAAGTCCAATGTCATGATGTTCAATCACTTCTGGTATGACTGTTCAAGGCTCTTGACACCATCCAGTTCACTAGGTTCAGTGTCGTCAGGTTCAATCTCGTCAGGTAAAATATCATCAATAAACTCAACATCACCACCGCCACCATCATCTTCCCCTCCTGTCATGTCCACATTCTCTGTGTCAGCCTCACTCTTAATCTCGTCATACTTGGATTTATCTGACCTGACTTCCTCCTTGGCTTGTGACGCACTTGTACTTGATCCACCTTTGGATTCTAACAAACTTGTAGCAGGTGCTGGCGACTCCATGGAATGTGTTGAACTACTTGTTCCAGGCTTTTCAAGGAAGGGCATGAAGAACTTGCTCAACCCCTTGGCTTCCTCCACCTCCAACTTTCCTTTCTTCCGTCCTTCAGCTCCACTTTCCTTCTTCTTCGTGAAGAAACGTTTCATGGTCTTCTTACACAATGTTCTGAAATAAGGCCATCCTACTGCTTCTCACCCATGATAATCAAAGACAGATCATACATCTGAAGAAAATTCTTTTTTCACTATCCGAGGATGGCTTGTCTGACTTTCATAGAAACTGCTCAGTGGCGCCCCCCCCTTCAAGTGGCACCCAGGGCATGTTGCATACCTGCCATACCTTAGATATGCCACTGCGGACCAGTAAGGCTTAATTTTCGAAAAAGTACAAAACTGCAAATGTTCACAAAGGATGAACAAAGCACAACTCCATAGCGCATGAGTGTCAATTGTAAACTGACTGGCAGAAACCTGCGACGCACCGCCTGGCACCTCAGGATCAAACCAGTATCAATTTTTTTCTTTCTCTTGTAGTTGGTGGCATTTTTTTTCTTTTAGTTAGTTGGGGTTCTCTTTTTTCCTTCTTTTCTTTATAAAAAAATAATTTTTTTCATCATCATATATTATTCATTTTTGATAATTTTTTTCAACTTTAACTGTATATACATCAATTTGTTGAAGTCTTGTATCATTTTATAGCTGTAGAAGATTATGTATCAATAAAAAGATTTTAAAATGAAATGAAACATGTATTGAACAGTTATGGAATGATTGCAGAACAAAAGTCCTTCTTTCCTAGTTTGACTCATTGAACATTTTTTTAAAAATTGAAAACAGAATGTGAAGGAAGATAACATTCGCCAAAAGGTGTGCATGAAATAATAAAATCACTAAAAATAATTGCTCAGTTTTAGATTAATTCTCAATAAAACCCATTTGTAGCTCTAAGCCACTTGAATTCCTGTTATAGATTTTTTTTTCTACAAATCAGTTTTTGGTTAATACTTTTTGCATGAGTAGGCTTACTTTTTTATTATTATCACTGGGGTGCAATGCGCCACTTCTAATCATCCAATGTGCCACTGTTGCCCATCCCTGGCCTACACTGATCAAACAAGCAAATGAACAACACACACTTCTGTAACAAGCACATGCAGCTTTCCCACAGTCAACAAGTTCCAGGTCAACTTTCCTGGTACAGTCACAAAGGGATACTCAAGTTTTTGCCTTAGTGATTCAGTAAAACATTACAATGTCTAGAGAACAACATACAAAAAAAATTAAGTCATGTTGTCAATCACCTCACTTTGCTGTTAAATGTTCCAGTTTAAAATTGATCTCTCAGCGAGACCAAATAAAGCCCAGTAGCCACAGCACAGTGATTGCACATGACTCCAGTAGATTACTAATGATACCTTATCATATTTATCCACACCACATTCTCTCGTGTGTCAGGAATTTAAGACTGCATGAAATTGGAAATAACCATCAATTCCCAAAATGGTTGCATTTTAAAAATATTTTCAGCACTTTCAGGACTTTCATTTTCGGTTTGCAGGCCACACAAATGGTAGCAATATTGAATGACATATTTTAACTTTACAAGAATATGAATACTCTTTTTGAACTGTTTATGATTCTTACAAAACAAGATACCATATAGGAAGCAAATGGCTGTTTTTTAAAAATTCCAGTAGCCTTCAAAGTGTTAGTGGCAAATTTTATCTTCCTGGCCAAGGATGAGATGACAGCAGTAACACTTTGCTAAAGATACACAATTCTGTTAAATATCCAATTTGATTTTACATGGAAAAATGTATGTAACAGCTCATTGATTTATTTTGTATTCGTGAACTGTAAACTGGTATGGTAAAATAGTTATTAAATTACTGAAAGAGAAACTCAGAAGCATAGATTAATGATGGAGACATGTTCAATCCTGGCACTGGAACAGAAACTTAAATTTGGTTAATTTAATAATCTGGATTTTAAAAAGATTGTATAAATTTCCGGTGATCATTAAATCACCATGTTCTTCAGAGAAGATAATTTGCCATCCTTACCAGGACTACAAACTGTGTAACTTCAGCTGCACAGTGAAGTGATTGGTTCTTAATTGACCTGTCCAGACACACACTCCATCAATCTACTGCATTAAAATTCATAAAATGGATTTAAAATGACATTGGCGTCTCTAACTATTCCTGTAAAGACATCCTTTGGCTTGAGTATCTAGGATAGGTGTCTAACTTGCATTGCACCTCTCCCAATTTAATCAAGCCAAAGCTCAATTTCATTATAAGAACAGATTCAGACTTTCAGCTACCTCTGGTGGTGAAGGTGGGGGGAGGGGCGGTGTCCTTTATCATCATCCTGAGGAACTCTCTGCTTCACAAGCAAAGGAAGATCCACCAGTGGTGCCATCATATTTTGAGAGAATGGCGTTTAGAGTCCAGATTAATTCTTCATGTGGTCTCCTTCCACTTACTGCACTCCCTCTGCTCATGAATTAGTGCTTCTTGCTAGACACCCCCTGAATGAAGCATTGAGTATATGCTGGGTGGAGAAGTTCAATACCCAATACCAAAATTGAAAGAGCTGATTACTTCTAGAGAGACACAGCTAATCGATTTGTGCTGAGGTCCAGCACAGTGGACAAACTTACCTCCTTTACCCTCACCAATCTACTTACTGAAGATGTCTCAGGCAACAACAATATTAATTCATCAAAGTTACATAGTGGTTAGCACAACGCTTTACAGAACCAGTGACCCAGATTCAATTCACACCACTGCCTGTAAGGAGTTTGTATGTTCTCCTTGTGACCACATGGCTCTCCTCTAGGTGCTCCGGTTCCCTCCCACAGTCCAAAGACTGTGGTTGGAAGGTTAATTGGTCATTGCAAATTGCCCCGTGATTAGGCTAGGGTTAAACCGGGGGATTGCTGGGCAGCATGGCTCCAAGGGCTGGAAGGGCCCTGCTACATCTCAGTAAAATAATAGAACAAAACCACAATCTAAATTCATGCATCAGCTCTTCCCTCATTCTATCATTACCATTAAATCAGGTGATTCACACTGGTTCAAGGAATTGTCCCTAGGGGCCTGCTGGGAACAGCACTGGGCTTCCTTAAACCTCAAGTGGAAGCTTGTCAAAGGTCGATCAAAACAGCACATGAGAGCAGCACATCCAACCAGCTCAAAGCACTGCAGTCTTGTCACATCTTGTCATGAGTCAGTAGGCAATGTGAGCTGAGAGAAGGAGTTTCAAGAACACTTGCACCCTCAGTGGTATTTGGCAGTGCATATGAAGGCAGAATCATGGAAGTGCCAAGTGGATGATGCTTCTCCCTCTTCCTGTAGCCCCTCCACTACATTGGTGCCTATCCTTCAGCAATACTATTTACTTCATGTGGTGTCAAAGAATGGGATACATCATCAGCTATGGGATCAGGCAATAAGCCAGGTGCATTGCGGAAAACTTGCAACCCTGAACCAGCCGCAAGACTTCTACACTAATATTGATCCAAGAAATAAAAGAAAAATCCCAAGAACATCTGAACATAAAGCACAATACACATCCAATCTAGCTTTTTAATATTACTTTCTGCTGCACGTTTTAAAAAAGTGATACTTGTAGCAATCTGCTCATCAATTCTCATTTAGATTTCACCAAGACCACTCACCTTCAAACCACATCATCACTTTGGTCCCGTTGTGGACATTCGGGACTATAGAAGCAAACCAGAGGCTGCGTATCCTAGCTCACCTTCCAGTTCCTAAAAGCCTTTTCACCATTGGTGAACTACACATCAGAAGTTCAGAAGAATACTCTCGTCTGTCAAACTTCTTGAGTGATGGGGGAGCCGGCATGTACAGAGTCAAGCAGTTTGCTGGACCAACGCTGCATACACCATCCGAAACGTTTATATACCACCCACTATAAACGTCCACTCCATCCACTATTAGTGCACATTGGTTACAGTGTGCATCTCAAAATGTACTTCAGCAATCCTCCAAGACTTTTTCAATAAAACCGCTAAAACGTGGTATGCATTAGATAGAAAAGCAAGGGAAAATGGCATATGGTAACACTACCTCACTCAAATTTCTATCCAAATCACACACAGCCTTAACTTGGAAGCATACTGCTTCAATACTGTTGGGTCAAAATACAGAGATTCCTTACTCAGGTACATTTGGGCAAAACATCCCCACACCACTGTCACAGTCTAAGGAACAGCTCGCCACCTTTCCAAAAGCAACTAATGACAGGAAATAAATGTTGATCTTGTCAGCTATGTTACATGCATCTCAAAAGAAATAAACATGCACCATGTTTATTCTGGAGATTTGTTACCAGGTCTCAAACCCAAGATACCTTGGATGACAATTTACCAGTTTCATATAGACTAATTACAAAATAAAAATCATCTTTATGCCAACTTTAAATCCAGTAATACCATAGGTTTGTACTCAAGCAATTTACATTTCAACAGATTCATACAACCAAAACTTCTTTCCTCAATTGCCTCTGGACAGAATCAGAATGGAAAATTCTGTCCAATAATATATACAATGTACCCTCAAATATAGTAAAAGGGTATTTAAAATTTATGAGCAGTTTCTTATTCAATTATAGATGATATAATTTTATTATTTCTTTTGTCCCATTTAATGTTGCAAAGCAAAACTAAGAGCCAATTGCACTTCAAGATCTTCGAGAGTCAATACTCTCAATAAAAATTTCAGAGCTGGAAATCAGAAAATAGAACAGAAAATGTCAGGGACACTTCAGCAAGTCAGGCAGCATCTGTGGAGAAAGAAAAACTGGATTTACTTGTGTTTCCTATTCCACAAATACAGTGTGTGTTTTGATTCTGCGATTCTTGTTGAACTACTCCTCCCACTGCTTTGGTTCATGGCCCTTTATGATCCCTGTTTACATTGTGGCAATCATTTTGCTATTTAATTTGTCCGAACTTCTACCCTATTCCAGACTTCTCTCTTGCCTTCCTATTCCTCCCTTTCCTTTCAACTTCCCTCGCTCAAAAATATCTAATTTTTACTAAATTGATACAAAATCAGCCAAAATGTTAAATTTGTTTCCACGGATGTGACACTTCCTTGCTTCAATTAGCTGAGGAAGTGCAGTTACTACAGAAAGCCATAAGCCATGACCCATGTCCTAATGCAAGGCGTCATCTTGAAACATCACTAACTCCACCCCCACCGCAGGTGCTACTGGGTTCCTCTTGTTTTCTTTGTGCTCTATATCACAGCATCTGCAGTCTCTTGCTATCCAAGAAGTGTTGCTTCAACTGCAAAATATGCTTGTTGTTAACATGCTTAAAAGATATAGGGTTTTAATTTAAATCATATAGTGTATCAATTACAACTCCAATGTGTTTTGAAAACTTGGAACATTCTCCCAGCCATCTGTTATTCTCTCCAATAGGTTAATAGCATGAAGGATATTTGCGTGCATATTTTCTGTTGTTTCACCATCACATGGGATTTTGAGCACATTGCTCAAAATACTGACGTGGCAGTTTCCCAACTCAAGAGTTTTGTTTTTAACAGTAGCAGTTTCCAGACTGAGAGCTAACTGCAGGGGCATGTTTTCATTCATACTCAAACTCAGAACAAGGCAATACCAGCTGAACAAAGCATTTTATTGCTTTTAATCAAACAACCCTAGTCTACTATAGCATAGGTTAGAAGTTGAGGGCAGATCCTCTGACTTCATTCTAAAATGTGCATGATGCAAAACCCAACCTTAAGTAATTTCCTTACTTTTCAGACAGATATTGTGCACTCATCCCCTGCTTCAGCCATTTTTGAACACAATTTTGTTTAACTGGGCAGTGCAATTTATACCTAAACTAGAGTCATAGAAAAGTACAGCACAGAAACCAGCCCTTTGGCCTATCTACTCCATGGCAGTTTAAACCATTTAAATTGTCTACTCCCATTGACCTGCATTGGGACCTTAGCCCTGCATACCCCTATCATCCATGTACCCATTCAAACATCTCTCAATAATTGAAATCAAACTCACATGCACCACTTGCGCTGGAAGCTCTTTGCTCACTCTCACGGCTCTCTGAGTGAAGAGTCACCTCAGGTTTCCCTTAAACTTTTCACCTTTCACCCTTAACCCATGACCTCTAGTTAGAGTTCCATCCAATCTCACTGGAAAAAGCTTGCTTGCATTTATCCTATCTATACCCCTCATAATTTTGTATACCTCTATCAAATCTCCTCTCAATCTTCCACATTCCAAGGAATAAAGTCCTAGCCTTTTCAATCTTACAATATAACTCAGGTCCTTCAAACCCAGTAACATCCTTGTAAATTTTCCCTGTACTCTTTCAACCTTATTTACATCTTTCCTGTAGGTAGGTGACCAAAGTAAGACAGCTAATTCCAAAATGTTTTCAAATCACAAACAAGAGAAAATCTACAGGTGTTGGAAAGACAAGCAACACACACAAAATGCTGGAGGAACTCAGCAGGCCAGGCAGCATCTGTGGAAAAAAAGTAATAACTTCGGCCGAAACGTCAGCTGTACTTTTTTCCCCCCATAGTTGCTGCCTGGCCTGCTGAGCTCCTCCAGCATTATGTGCATGTTGCCGAAATGTTTTCATCGTCTTTCTATACATCCAAAAGAAATTTTCTCCAGTCAAGTCTAAATTCAAATCAATTCACCAAATGTGAAAATATATCAGAAAGAATTTAGAGTATTGTATATACATTTTTGGTCACTTATTATAGGAAATACATCATCAGACTAGAAAGAGAACAGAGAAGAGGATGCTGCCCAGGCTCAACGGCCTTAGTTTATGGAGTGAGGTTGGATAAGCTAAGACTTTATTCTTTGGAATATAGAAGACTAAGGGGCATCCTTCTAGAGCAGGGGTTCCCAAATTCTTTTTAATGTTATGGACCAATACCATTAAGCCCGTTCTAGGGGTATATAAAACCACAAAGGGCATAGATAGGATATATATCATGGTCTTTCTCCTCTAGAAGGGGAACTAAAAACTAGAGGGCACAGGGTGAACATGAGATGAAAAAAATTTAAAAGGGACCTGAGGGGCAACTTGGTCATGCAGGGGATGGTGCATATATAGAAAGAGCTGCAGATGCATTAAAGTTCAAAAGACATTTTAATAAGTACAAAAATGGAGGGCTATAGGCCAAATGGGTCTGGCTTGGTGTGTACCATGGCCGAGTTAGGCTGTAGAGCCTGTTTCCATGCTGTATTACCCTGTGATTCCCCTTCTCTCTCTCTATTTAAAATAAACAGCAAATTGAACAAGTAATAGTGTCACATTGATTCAATCTGTTCCAAACTCACCATATATCACAATTTCTCAAAATCCAAACCCATAATGGAGTTGAACACAAATATTAAGCTGCCAATTTTGTGAGCAGATAAAATAGAATGTAGAACTGGGAAGTCATAGAGATACAAAGTTTGAAAAACTATAGAACTTTACTCTTCCTCAAGAGCTAAAATTACAAAAAACTAACTTAAAGGCTACATGCATTTCTGTACTAAAGTACAAAAACCCAAGTTCTCAGATGCAATTTCATTGTTGATATTTCACCTTCTGTTGCCAGCTGACTACACCAAAGTATTTATTGTTCAATAGATCTGACATACAGATGACAGGGGTTATTTTTATTTTAAATGTCAGGTGTGGCATCATACTTTAGCAACTTATTTAAGCAGAGTGCTGAGTTGTTTCTGCCCTTCCACATACATATCTACTTGTCCCTGATTACAAGATAAGTGGAAACATGGGTTGAATTTCCCTTCAATTGAACAACAGCCACATTTGTACCAGAAGTGGATTCACCAGCTCATTGGTTTACCAGTGTCTACATTACTTAAGGACTAGTATTTGCAATCTACTGAACAGTAAGTCTCCAAGCCAATACACTTGATTTTGATCTTGTAAAGATCAAAGGAATAGCAAACCTCAGTTCAATTCATTTGCTGCAGTAACTTCTTCAACTCCCATTCTGGGGCTAGAGCACAGAACCACATAGTGACTCTGGTGCAACTCTGATTGATGCAAGTGCTGATTTGCCAAATGAGACAATTTGGGGTAGGCATGATTAAGCAAAAGTCTCCATCTTGCTCCTCATGTACTCTTAAATATTCAAAGACCTAGGAGTTGTGATATTGTCAGTGATCCATAGAGTGCAGAAACAGATCTTTAGACCTACCATGCTGTGATCATCATTCCTCCAGAGACCATTGGCATGTTGTAACAGGATCAACATTTGGCCTTTGCTCCCTTAATCAGAACTACTTCATTCCTGCACAGTAGACCATGAGCTCTGTGACTGGTTTGAGTCTTAATATTCAAATGTCCTTTTCTTCAATTGTGTAAAGAATTATGTCAATTGCCTTTAAAGTGACAGCTAGATCACTTCAAAGACAATAATAAATTTCTGCATGGATAGTCTGCCTTTGCTGTGAGGTGGCTGCATTAAGGGAGTTTCCTGTTAATTTTACTATTATTATTGACACTTTCCTTTAAATGATTAACTAAGAATTCATCTATCGCACTTGGCATCCTGAACCCAGCCTCAGGCTGAGCCTCTATAACTAACAAAGACCAGTGAGGCACAGAAGACTATGAAGAGCAAGTTGAGTCAAGAGGCAAGTCATGAGATCCTGCTCCAGAACAGCTCAAATGACTTTAAAAGATTTTTTAAAATATATTTTATATGCTTCAGATATTAACGATACTGTATCCATTTAAAAAATTAAAATTCAAATAGAAAAAATTAATATTAAGATATGAATAATACAATAAAGTCTTTATCTTTTTATCAGGACAGATAAATACATTCAAATGAATGCATCCACTGCTTCTAGTCAGCTCTCCCTGGCCTGGGGCTGAGAGCCAGATGTGAAGTACTTTTGATCCTTCTCTGTAGCAGGTCACTGCTTCTCTTCTGGAATCAATGGCAAAGGAACTCCAGCTCATCCTAAATTTCTGGTTGATAGTAATTTCCTTCAGAACTGCTGGCCGTTGGCCAACACAATTCTCACCGACGATTGCAATATAAAAACAGTGACAACACGTTGAAACTAATTTAATTTACTGACAAGCTGAGTATAAGTCATGACTTTCAATACAAGCGAGCTTGTGTATTTTGCAACAAAGAAAAGGCTGTAAAGAAACAGCAACTTCTAATCTTTGGTTTATTTTATTTTAAAGAGGAACTTAATTTAATAGTTTTTCAAATCATATTTCAGATAACTCCATGAACAAAAGTTTCCATGGAACAAAAGTTGAAGGGACAGTAATTTTTTTTAAATACAGTACATCATTAGAACCTTTTTATTAAGCAGAACCACAAAATGAAATCGAATAAGCTACCTTTAAAAAATTTTCATCAAAACCAAAATACAGGTATTTTACTTCTCGAGAGCACAAAACAATGCAACCTCAAAATGTGGCATTTTCTATCATTAAGATATTGAATGGAATCACACTTGTGCAAGACATAGAAAGCAAAATCAAGATAGTTCCAAGAGAAAACCTTAAATTAAGGGTCTAGGCTCCAAACAGCAAGATATGATTGGGTTTAATCATGGACAGATAACACAAGCTATATGATCACAGAAAACTGACTGGAGAAAACCACTATGGGTGTATTTTTTTTTTAAAAAAGCAGCAAGGAAAGAGGTCAAAAACGCTTTATAAAAAATAAATGACTCATTAGTTTTGAGCACTTTGGATGCCTACAGAATAAAATAATACCAGAAAAAAAATCTCTGCATGTCTTTCAGCCACACACAGCATTAAACGTTAAGATGGGAGGACATTTAATAATTTCAAAGAAAACTAGAAAAACGCTTCAGCAGAATTGACAGAGTAGTTGGAATACAGTGGGGAAGAAAATTTTGTAACATCACAATGAAAAAGTATATTTTAATCTACAAAGAAGTAACCTTGCAGACTGCAATCTAATGGAAACTGCATTTTTACAATTCTTTTCATTTGAAAGAAAATGCAAATATGAAGTTGAAGCAAAAAACTGTTTTTAATTCATCTGGATGCAATCAGCAGACAACACCGATTACAAAATCATTCACATTCTTCCTTTAAATACACTAATGCTAACACTTTTTATTTCGGTGCACTACTGAAAATTTCTCCGCTCAAGGGGAAATCCCATTGTATAATGGATAAAAATACTCAGAAGGAACCAGAATAAATGAATCTTTTTGATAAGACACAAGCAGAATTTGTAGAATATATTATTTAAATTAAGAATTAATTAATGTGACAGAAAGAAAACAGACAAAATAACACACATTGAAATTTTTTTTTAAACTACAGTGGACTCTGGTTAATTGGACCATTGGTTAATTGGGGCAGCCAATTATTTGGGGCAACTTTTAAAGAACAAAATCAAGTCGAGAAAATAGTAGAGACTCCCTTTTTTAAAAAATTTGGGACACTATTCCACTTAGCTGAAGCAAGAAGCTTGTCAAACAGTTTCTAACTAGCATCCAACATGTGCACTTACGTGGCCAATAGACATTACACCAGGCTTTGAGCAAGCAGTTTTTAAATAGAGTCAGTTGTGTGTGACCAGTGATTTTTGTCACTCATTGTTGTGAAAAGGAAACAGTAAGACAATTTAGAACTGTTTTGCTCAGGGTGGTTTTAAGAATTCAGGCTTGGGGATGCCAGAAATGGCCGGGAGTGAAAATGAAACGATTTCACAACTTCAACAAGTTAGAAACTATGAAGAAATTGAAAGTATCAACAATCATCGTGAATGTTACAATTAACACGAAGATTTGGAGGATACAATCATTGAAAGGGCTGCTTGAAGGCAGTCCATTATCTATAAGAGGTGCCTGCGCTGAATTTGTCCATTTACAGTCTCGCAAAAGAATACGGCAGCATACACTGGATGAACTCGTCTGCTGAGCTTTATTAGGAATTAATACACAGTTTTATAGTACCGCAGTGGTATAGGTAGTGTTCTAATTTGTTCTGTATTTTAATTAAACATAACTTGTTACTTGGTTAAACAGCAGTTGGTATTTTTTTAAAATATCTTTTCAACTATTTCCATGAAACTTTGGCTAACTGGAGCAGACAAAACGGGGTCAAAGTGTACTGATCCTGAGGTGTCCCAATTAACCGAAATCCACTGTATTTATTTATAACAGTGATTGTCCTCATCATCATCGTTATGTGCCTTGTCGTTTCATGTGGGCAATCATGGTCTTATGACCACGATTGTTCTTGACATGTTTTTCTAAGGAAATGGTTTGCTATTGTCTTCTTCCAGGCAGTGCCTCTACAAGATGGGTAACCCCAGCCATTATCAATACTTTTTAGAGAGTGTCTGCCTGGCATCAGTGATCACATAACCAGGACTTGTGATATGTACCAGCTGCTCATACAACCATCCACCACCTATTCTCATGGCTTCATGTGACCCTGATAAAGGGGAGGGGTGTGACGGGGGCATAGCTAAGCAGTGAAGGAGAGAAGGCTCGCTTTACACCTCCTCTGGTAGAGATGCATCTCCACATCACCACCCATAAAAAAAGTGACTGTAGACAAACTATAATAAAACTGCTCCTGATGATCACTCAGTGCAAATAATTTGAGGTGTTATCAAAATAACACTCCAAACTACCCAGCAACAACACATACAAAATGCTGCAGGAACATCAAAGGTCCTTACTTCACCGGCCTTGATGAAGCTTCTCGGTGCAAAATGTTGACTGTTCATTTACCTGCTGAGTTCATCCACCATTTTATATTGCTCCAGATTTCTAGCATCTGCAATCTCTCTTTTGTAACCCCAAACAACCCAAACCCTCACCTATCCAACGCCCAGTAACTCTAGGCCAGAAAGCCTTACCAATGTATTGATGTTCATGCAAACAACTTCATGAAACATAGTACCCCAAGGCAGTTCACATGAGTAAGTATCAAATGAAATTTGAAACCAGAGCAGAAATATATTAAAAGAGATGACGACTGTGTTGCCTATAAAAAGTATTCACTCCCCTTGGAAGTTTTCATGTTTTACAGTAGTGAATCACAGTGGATTTAATTTGGCTTTTTTGACACTGAACAACAGAAAAAGATTCTTTCGTGTCAAAGTGAAAACAGATCTCTACAAAGTGATCTAACTTAATTACAAATATAAAACACAAAATAATTGGTATAAGTATGCACCCACTTCAAGTCAGTATTTAGTAGATGCACCTTTGGCAGCAATTACAGCCCTGAGTCTGTGCAGATAGGTCTCTATCAGCTTTGCACTTCCAGACACCGCAATCTTTCCCCATTTTTCTTTACAAAACAGCTCAAGCTGTCAGCTTGCATGGGGATTGTCAGTGAACAGGACTTTTCAAGTCCAGCCACAAATTCTCAATTGGATTGAGATCTGGACTCTGATTGACCACTCTAGAACATTATCTTTGTTGTTTTTAACCCTTTTCTGTGTAGCTTTGGCTTTATACTTGGGGTCATTGTCTTGCTGGAAAACAAATCTTTTCCCAAGTTGCAGTTCTCTTGCAGACTGCAGCAGGTATTCCTCCAGGATTTCCCTGTACTTTGCTGTATTCATTTTACCCTCTACCTTCACAAGTCTTCCAGGGCCTGCTGCAGGTAAAGCATCCCACCCAACATGGCACAGCCATCACCATGCTTCACGGTAGGGGTGGTGTGTCTTTTCATAATGTGCAGTATTTGGCTTAGGCCAAACAACATTTAGTCTGATGGCCAAAAAGCTCAATTTTCATTTCATCAGATCATAGAACCTTCTTCCAGCTGACTTCAAAGTCTCCCACATGCCTTCTGGCAAACTCTAGCCTAGATTTCATGTGAGATTTTTTTTCACCCAACAGTGGCTTCCTCCTTGCCACTTTCCCATAAACCTGTGACTAGTGAAGCACCTGGGCAACAGATGTATGTGCAGTGTCTCCCATCTTAGACACTGAAGCTTGGCACACCTCCAGAGTTGTCATAGGTTTCTTGGTGGCCTCCCTCACTGGTACCCTTCTTGTTCGATCACTCAGTATTTGAGGATGTTCCGCTCTAGGCGGATTTACAGCTGTGCCATGTTCTTTCCATTTCTTGATGATTGACTTAACTGTACTCCAAGAGATAGTCAGTGACTTGCAAATTTTCTTGTATCCATCTCCTGACTTATACTTTTCAGTAACTTTTCCTGGAGTTTCTTGAGTGTTCTTTTGTCTTCATGGTGTAGTTTTTGCCAGGATACTGACTCGCCAGCAGTTGGACCAGTTGGCCAGCAGGTGTATTTTTACTACAATCAATTGAAACACCTTAACTGCACATAGTGATCTCTATCTAACTAATTATGTGACTTCTAAAACCAAATGGCAGCACCAGTGATGATTTGGTGTTTCATATTAAAGAGGGTGAATACTTATGCAATCAATTATTTTGTGTTTTATACTTGTAATTAATTCAGATCACTTTGTAGAGATCTGCTTTCACTTGGACACGAAAGAAACTTTTTCTGTAGATCAGTGTCAAAAAAACCAAATTTAAATCCACTGTGATTCATTGTTGTAAAACAATAAAACATGAAAACTTCAAGGGGGGGGGTTGAGTATTTTTTTAATATAGGCACTGTATGTGGTCAAGGAGGAAGGCTTTATGGACCAAGAGGAAATGGAAATGGTAACTTAGAGGTTCAGGAGGATTTAGAGGCCCAAATCCTAGAGCAGATATGGTGAAGCTTTTGAGAGTGTTTGTCCAAATTGGCTCTAACCTTCTAAAGAAATATCATCCATGCCATGTTAGCTTTGAGCAGAGGTGATCATAAATTAATGAATTAATAACAACTGTGGATGTTTTTTTAAGGAGAAAAGATGATTCCTGTTGCTTATTTACTTGTATTCTTTGTTGTACTATTTATGAAAATATAACAGAGACAGACTGAAATTACTGAAGCATTTGAGAAAACTTGTCCAAAAATTACTTATATTAATCTTCTCAAAAAATTGAAAAATAACCTAATTTCTAAATTGTATTGTTATTGTAACTATTTACTATCCAAATACTGATGTATACAACAGGTTTGCAAGGATTTCTACATGTATCATCCAACATCACGTTTTCGCCAGCTGGTGCCAAGCTGTTATGGATATTTCCTGTAAAATTGTCTCACTGCTCTTGGGATGTGAAAGAAAACCATTTGCTGCTCCATTTAACGTCCTGCCACATCCAGGCGTGTGGTGGTAGACAATCAAACAACCCACTGGAGGAGGCGGCTCCACAAATATCCCTATCCTCAATAACACAGGAGCCCAGCACACCTGCGTAAAAGATAAGACTGAGGTGTTTGCAACAATCTTCAGTCAGAAGCGCCAAATAGATGATCTAGCTCAGCCTCGTCCAGAAGTGCCCAGCATCCCAGATGTCAATGTGCAGCCAATCCGATTCACTCTGTGTGATATCAAGAAACAGCTGAAAGCACTGCATACTGCAAAGGCAATAGGCCCAGACAAAATCCTGGCAACAGACCTGAAGACTTGTGCTCCAGAACTTGCCACGCCACAAGCCAAGCTGTTCCAGTACAGCTACAAAACCAGCATCTACCCGGCAATGTGGAAAATTGCCTGGGTATGTCCTGTGCACAAGAAACAGGATAAGTCCAACCCAGCTAATTACCGCCCTATCAGCCTACTGTCAATCATTGGCAACGTAATGGAAGGAGTCATCAACAGAGCTATCACATAGCACCTACTTGGCAATAACCTGCTTACGGATGTCTGGTTTGGGTTCCATCAAGGCTCCTGACCTCATCACGTCCTTGGTCCAAACATGGACCAAAGAGCTAAATACCAGAAGTGAGGTAAGAGTGATAGCCCTCAACATCACAGCAGCATTTTACCAAGTAAGGCATCAAGATGCCCTAGCTAAAATGGAGTCAATGGGAATTAGGGGGCAAACCCTTTGCTGGTTGGAATTGTACCTGACACAAAGGAAGATGGTTGTGGTGGTTGGAGGTCAATCATCTCATCCTCAGGAGATCCTCAGCTCCTTCATCAATGACCTTCCTTCCATCCCAAGGTCAAAAGTGGGGATGTTCACAGATTACTGCACAATGTTCAGCACCATTCGTGACTCCTCAGATGGTGAAGCAGTTCATACCCAAATGCAAAAGGACCTGGACAATATCCAGGCTTGGGCTGACAAATGGCAGGTAACATTCGAGCCATGCAAGTGCCAGGTAATGACCATCTCCAACAAGAGAAGTTTTAACCTACATCCCTTGGCATTCAGTGGCATCACCATCACTGAATCCCCTACTATCAACATCCTGGGGTTACCATTGATAGGACACTGAACTGGTTTAGCCATACAAACACCGTGGCTACCAGAGCAGATGAAAGGCTAGAAATCCTGTGGTGTGTAACTCACCTCCCAACTCCCCAAAGCCTATCCACCATCTACAAGGCTCAGGTCAGGAGTGTAATGGAATACTTGCCACTCACTGGGTGAGTGCAGCTCCATCAACAATTAAGAAGCTTGACACCATCGAGTACGAAGCAGTCCACTTGATTGGTACCCCTTCCACAAGCATCCAATCCCTCCACCATCGAGGAACAGTTGCAGCAGTGTGTACTATCTAGAAGATGCACTGCAACAACACACCGAAGTTCCTAAGGCAGCACCTTCTGGACCCACAACCACTACCATCTAGAAGGATGAGAACAGCAGATACCTGGGAACACCACCACTTGGAAATCCCTCTCCAAGTCACTCACCATCCTGACTTGGAAACATATCGCTGTTCCTTCTTTATCACTGGGTCAAAATCATGGAATTCCCTCCCTAATGGCACTGTGGGTGTACCTACACCTCAGAGACTGCAGCAGTTCAAGGAGGCAGCTCATCACCACCCTCTAGAAGGCAACCAGGGATGAGTAATAAATGCTGGCTTAGCTGGTGATGCACACATCCCGTAAATGACCTATAAAAGACTGGCAGTAAAGATAGTCATTAGGTATCTCTTTATTATGGGTAGCTTTTAAAAAACCAAAGGGTGGCACTGTATGCTGTGTGCCAACAAAAACTTCCCATGTGCCTTAACTTTTCCACCTGTTAGGCAATTGAAACCAATGGAGCGAGTGAAGAAAGTTGACAAAAAGCCCAGAACTGGAAGAACATAGGAAAATCATGGCTGTTTTGGGAATAAAGGAGTTTATAGCAATGGCAAAGAGGAAGAGCTTAAAGATGATAACACGGCTTGAAAAATGATTGCTTACTTCAGCATATGTTGAATTTATAATAAAAGAATAATTTGTAATTCAAGAATAAATTACCAAATTAGTGCTGCATCATGTAGGAATCAGTGCTATTCAACATTGCAATGCAGTATTTGACCAACCATGTAAAACTACTTATAGGAAACTAAGGGTGGTAACTCAACGGTAGGACAAGAGATACATGTTTTTCTTGTCACATCTAGGCACATTTTCTGAGTAAGCAGAAATAAAATTTAAGAGGACGTTGTCAGAGGTTGTGTAATAGACAAATGAAATTTAATACAGAAAGATTTGGTAATATACCTTGTGGTGATAACCCGTGTCATGTGTAAGAACATGACTGGGCAGAGTTCCGAACATGTGCAGAAATGAGAGAATGGCTGTAAGAAACATGGTTGCTGTTTGCTGTTGTAAATAAAAGTTCTAGTTCTATTCTGCCAGAACATGGTTTGTTCTTAGTAACCCACAGTATGTACAAAGAATACAACATGGTGTCAGAAGTCGGTCTGGAAGAATAATATGTTCGCTAAACAAGGAAGAAGTGAAGATAATTCAAAAAAAAAGCGCAATTATTTTCATTGTTTACTAACAGCTTTAAAAATGGAAGTTCTGCAACCCGCATCGACTCTTCAGCTGACTGGAAACTTAGCTGAAAACTGGAAAAGATTTGAACGGCGTTTTGAAATTTATTTTATCGGCGATTGGAGCAGATAAAAAAAAAATCCAAAAAAATTAAAGCTGCAATTCTACTCCACGTTATAGGTGACGGCGCAATTGAGGTATATAACCATTTTACACTTGAAAATGGAGATAAGTTGAATCTAAAAGCAATAATAGATGAATTTGACACATTTTCTATACCGAAGCACAACGTGACGTATGAACGGTACAAATTTTTCAAATGTCGGCGGAGACCTGGTCAAATGATTGATCAATTCGTTATGGAATTGAGACACCACAGTAAAACATGCGAGTTTGCAGAGCTCACAGACTCTCTCATTAAAGATGGAATTGTTTGTGGCATTTTGGATAATGATCTGAGAGAAAGACTGTTAGGAGAACAAGACATCGACCTGGAAAAAGCTTTGAGGCTGTGCAAAGCTTCAGAAACTGTGATGTTGCAGGCAAAGGAGCTTTTTATTGAGAGCTGTGTAGACGCTGTAAAGCGCGAACATATTGGAAAAAATAATAAAGCGACAACAAAACTGACAGAGCGCAAGACGTCATCTGAAAGAAAAAAATTATGTGATCGCAGCACCGGCCAAAAAAGTGTCCAGCGTATTGGAAAATGTGGAACGACTGCAGCAAGAGTAATCATTTTTCACGCTGTTGCAGAAGTAGAAAGAAAATAAAACACGTAAATGCAGTGCTTGAAAATGAACGTGAGGAGTTTTATATAGATGTGCTTTGTGAAATCAAACAAAGTAAGAATGACTGGACTGTTCCATTGCAAATGAATCAAAACAATATTCTGTTTAAACTTGATACTGGAGCACAAGTAAATGTTCTTGCAGAATCTGAGTTTAATGCATTAAAGCCGAGACCAAAGTTACATAAGACAAATATAAAACTGACTGGGTATTCAGGTGCTGACATTCCAGTTAAAGGAACATGTGGCAAAAGTATCACACAAAAATATTGTGCACACACTTTCTTTTGTGGTGGTGCCAAAGAATGTACAGTTGATACTGGGTTTATCTGCCTGTGAGAGATTGAATTTGATGAAAAGAGTCTTAGTCCTGGATAGTGACACAGAGTCAGAATACCGTGACTTGGTGAAAGAGTATGAGGACTTGTTCAAAGGGCTTGGTTGTCTTCCAGGAGAGCACATGATTAAAATTGACAACACAGTGCAATCCGTAGTACATCCATGTAGAAAAGTGCCTTTTGCATTACGTCATCAACTGAAAACAGAATTTGACAGAATGGAACGGCTAGGAGTCATAAAAAAAATGATGAACTGACTGAGTAGGTCAATTCATTTGCTGTTGTTGATAAGAAAAATGGAAAACTGAGGATTTGCTTAGATCCAAGAGGCTTGAATCGAGCCATTAAAAGAGAGCATTTCAAATTGCCTACTCGTGAAGAAATTATGTCTCAGTTTGCTAATGCAAAGTACTTTAGTAAATTAGATGCATCCTCTGGATTCTGGCAACTTAAACTAGATGAACCAAGTTCAAAGTTGTGTACCTCTAACACTTCTTTTGCCAGATACCGTTTTCTGAGGCTTCCATTTGGAATTTCATCAGCTCCTGAAGTGTACCATAAAACCACTCACATGCTATATGAGCACACTGAGAGCGCAGATACTTCCACGGATGATATTATTGTTTGGGGATCATCGAAACAAGAGCATAACACCAGACTCGGACAAGTCTTTGAGGCAATACGCAAGGCAAACCTGAAGTTGAATAAGGACAAATATCAGCTAGGAGTGACTGAACTTACATTTGTGGGTGATATCATCAGCAATGAGGGTGCGCGTCCTGATCCACTGAAGGTTTCTGCTATTGAGAACATGCTAAGACCGCAATGTAAAAAGGATGTTTAAAGGCTTATGGAAATAGTCAACTACGTGGGAAGATTCATACCCAATCTTTCAGAACAGCTTGCTCCATTGAGGTAGTTAACAGAAAAGAAAAATGAATGGAGCTGGAATCATGAACAGGAGAAGGCATGGCAAAATCTGAAGAAGGTGCTCACCAAAGAACCTGTGTTGAACTTCTACTGCATGTGTCATACACACCTGGAAAATTCATGTACACGGCTGACACACTTTCCAGAGCTGTGGATCCAACAAAAAAAGACAGTCACAGGGATGCTACTGATGTTCAGGCATTTGTTGATATGATCATAGAGACCGTACCTGTTGCTCCCATAAAGTTGGAACTGCTGCGGCTTGAGACACAGAAGGACAAAACTCTCAGTCAGGTAATGATGGACGGATGGCCAGATAATAAGCAAGACTGTACCTCAGTAGTACAAGAATATTGGAACCACAGATCAGACCTGTCTGTTGTGGATGGGATATTGTACAATGATAGTAGAATTGTGATACCTAAAAGTCTCCAAAAAGAAATGCTTGGGGAAATTCATGAAGGCCATCTAGGTATTGAAAAGTGTAAGATTAGGGTGTGGGAAGTGATGTTTTGGTCCAGGATGAATCAAGAAATTGCAGAATTGGTATCTTCTTGTCAAATATGCTTTAAATACCAACCTAGTCTTCTCCGTGGATTGTCATCTTGTCGTGGTGGAGAAGCTTGTGTGGTCCTGTGATCCCGAGAGCAATGCCGTCTGGAGCTATGCTTCTGGTAGGGTCACCCATGGCGGTAAGGTCGAGGGTGAGGTCCCTGACGAAGAACAATCCAACCAAGACCTCAACAGTGGAACAAGCAGACGAAGTTACTTCGACTCAACGGCTGTGAAGGCGGATGAAGGCTGCAACAAATCCATCAGCTCCAATTGTCGTGGTTTCCATGCCATTGCAATCAGTTGGTTGATTTGTGAAGTATCGTGTGCTTCTTGGAGTGCAACATCAAGTACACGTTAAACAAATACACACACAGTCGTCTTCACTCTGTGGGCCACTTCTTCAGAATGAAGACCATCATCCTCGACCTCGAGGGATAGCCACGACCACGACGACCAACCTAGCAACACTAAGGAGCCATTGCATCCACATCCTAGTCCTCAGAGACCTTATCAGAAGGTAGGTGTTGATCTTTTCGCAACTAACAAAGATTATCTATTAATAACAGATTACTACTCATTGTATCCTGAAGTGTGTGGTTTGAGCAGAACAATAGCAGAGAACATAATTACAAGCATGAAATTAGTTTTTTTTTCCAGACATGGTGTACCTGATGAGGTTTTCACAGACAGTGGTCCACAATTCAATGGTGAATGTATGAGACATTTTGCTCATGAATGGGGCTTTGTTCATACAACATCTAGTCCATTTTTCCCTCAGTCCAATGGATTAGTTGAGAAGTCGGTAGGAATTATCAAGAAACTGATGCACAAAGCAAAAGATAGTGGAGCTGATTTTTATAAAGCTTTGTTAGCCTATCACAGTACTCCATTTGAATGTGGATTTTCACCTGCTCAGCTCTTGATGGGACGCCATTTGAGATCCAATCTGCCAAAAATGAGAGCCTTCTGAGAACTGAGGGAGGTGAACCAGTGAAAAGATGGAAAGAGGAACGCAAAGCAAAGCAGAAAACATACTTTGACAGATGTTCTCGTCCATTACCTGAACTGCACCAAGGAGATGAAGTAAGGATACAAGACAAAATGAACACATGGACACAGAAAGCTACAGAACTTGAAGAAGTACAACCCAGATCATGCATGGTCCAAACGGTGGAGGAGTGTTAAGAAGAAATCGCAAAGACCTCAAGAAAGAGCCAACTTCAGAGTTTCAGTTAACTGATGCAGAACAGACAAAACATGAAAGTAACAACGAAACACAAGAACTGTATGAACCACTTAGAAGGCCTACTCATGTTCGTAAACCCCCAGAGAGACTTATAGAGACATGTTAAATTATGTATTTGTTCTGATCAATGTTACTAATTGTTTTTCTTTTTAAGGAAGGGAAGATGTGGTGATATCACGTGTAAGAACGTGATTGGACAGAGTTCTGAGCATGCGCAGAAATGCGAGAATAATCTAGAAAACATGGCTGTAAGAAACGTGGTTGCTGTTTGCTGTTGTAAATAAACGTTCTAGTTCTATTCTTCCAGAATATGGTCTGTTCTTAGTAACCCATGGAATGTATAAAAAATACAACATACCTTGGGAGAGCGAATTGCATATTCTAACAAGAATTTTTTTCTGAAGTGCGCATTAACCAATTAGAGGCATGAAGATTGAGCTGTCTTGCTTCCCTTGGGCAAATGTATTTTTAAAAATCAATCTTAACTATAGGCAGTTTGCAAAGCCAGCAAGAATTAAGATGTTGAATTTGCTTACAAAATAGAGAGCACCATCCGTTTACACATCAGCACCAGTACTTTAGCCTCTATCATGCAGCAACATTTTTCATGCATGGAAAGAAATTACACGACAGGAATATCCTGTTGATGCAGTGCACTTTGCTTGCCTCTGTGTTAACAAAATAGTGTCTGTACCCATAATCTTGGTTTAAAAAAAGGGACTTACTGGCTATTTAAATTTAGCCTCACCTTCCCTTTAGAGTATCCTGACAAACTATATTTTCCAATGGTCAATAATCATATTCCAGCTGCTTTTGCACAAATAATTTTCATCAACGCATGAATGAAAGAAGAATTATCTTAATGTTTAGCTCATGTGCCTGACTTCTAAAATGAGAAAAGAAAGTCATACATTATCAAATATGGTTCATGAAACTTTCATTGTTACATTACCCAGAGGTGATCCAGAAACGAGTTTCAGAGAATTTCTCTTCATTGTCTGGATTAATACCTTTTAATGGTTGCATTTCTTTTTTTTTTTTGCTTTTATACCCTGCTTGTAACTGGCCACAACAGTCACTTTACCAAGGAAAAATTGTTCCTTGAAATTGAAGAGATCATGTATTTCTGCAAAATGTGGCAGAATAACAATACTCAAAGAGGCAAATGAACAACTGTGTGCAAAAACATAATTTAGACAATTATAAATGATAGATTATGGATCATGAGTCCACTGGCTACAATTCAGTAAGCATGTCACTAAAGCTTCTTTGAAGATAAAACCAGAAGTATTAACATCAAATAATTTGTTTCTCTTCACAGCAACTGATGATCAGGTATATCACTGCACAGAATAATATTAGTCATTAACCTCAGCAAATTATATCCAATTTTACTAAATAGATATAACCTCCGTGTGCACTTTAAAGCATTCAGTATTCCATGGTATAATGCACATTATCTGTCGTTTTGAAAACAAGTAATAAGCAACATCAGCCCTGTGTATGCTGAAGTTCAGAAAATATATCCAAAATGAAATGCCTGCCTTTCACCTCCTACTTCCATGCAAGAAGCAAACAGCCTTTCCAGATGAAAAGCAATTCACTTGCATGTCTTCCAATCTAGTATACACCACTCAGTGCTCACAGTATCATCTCCTCTACATTGGAGAAACCAAACAGATTGGGTGATTACTCATGTTCAGTCCACAGGAGTGATCCCAAGCTTCCAGTTGCCTGCTACTTTAATTCTCTATAATACTTCTACTCTAACCTTCTAGCCTCCTACATGTTACAATATAAAACCCAAAACATGCTTGAGAAATAATATCTCATTTTTATCTTCCATCTGGGCACATTGCTTCTGTCTGCAAATGCTGTGTCCTTCTAGACTGAATAATGAATTCTCCAACTTTTATGTAAACTGCTCTAACTGCATCAGAACCCGTCATATCTGCTACTTTGACTGTTTTTCTCTTTCCATTAGTATAGCCTGACCTGCTCAGCATTTCCCTTTGCCCCATTATTAGCAATATAAACATCACTTCCTATATACAGTACAGCTCTTTTGTACAATTCCCTGCATGGCTTCAATTTCAAACACACCAGGGAAAGGCACACGTCTCCATCATCTCCTTATTTGTCCCTGAAACAGCAATATCTGTAAGTCTTAAGTTTTAGTTAACATTGGTAAATATTTAGTAGATATATTTTGAAGGAAATGTTATGTTTATCATTTATCATTGTGCCATGAGTTTACTCTTGTTTCTACGGCAGTTATGGAGTGTTGCATACGTATATTACCTTGGTTAACACTGAGAATATAAACAGTATATTCAAGCACACGATGATTCTGTATTGAATTTAATATTTATTTTACTTTCTGCAGTTTCATAAGCAAGAGATCTCATTAAAAAGCCTGAAGAAAGCTTCTGTCTCAGGTGAACTTGGAGAAGTTGTTTAACTCATTGCATAGCAGTGCAGATATGCACTGCAAGGGCAGCAGATATAGCTTAAATATCTCTAACCTCCTGTCTTAAGAAAACAAAACTCTTTCAGTTTGTCCCTCATCCCTCAGATAGGCTTTTGGTAAATTCCTTCTGAACTCTTTCCAGAGCTTTCATATCTTTCCTGAAGTGTGATTCACAGAATTCAATTCTCTAATTATGGCTTAATCAGTCTTTTGAAATAAAAATAGTGATCTGATTTATTTGCTCTTATGCTCTAGCCATCAATAGATTATCAATATAAAGCCAGGACCCATATGTGTTTCTTTTAGGCACTTTCCTAACCTTTACCAACATTTTCAAAACAAAACAAGTCACAGGAGTACATTCCTCCAGGTCACTGTTCCTGCACTCTATTAAAATTTTGGCCTTTATCTTATATTGCCTCTTTTCATTCTCCCCAGCAAGATCCAACATTTTACATTGCCCCGGATTAACTCTCATCTGCCATCTATATACATTGCCTTTAAATCTATTACTATGCTCTCACAATTCACTTTGCCTCCTAGATTTCTATCATCAGTAAATTTTGAAACTGTGCAATGTTTAAGTCATTAATATACACCTGGAGAAAACAGCTGTCACAGTTTTGCCCCCGGGGGAATTCTACTGAACATCTCCCTCCAGTGTGAACAACAATTTTTCATTTCTACTCTGTTTCCTATCAGTCTTCTCTCCATGCTGCTCCTTCCTTTGTCATTTCATGGACTTCAGTCTTGGTGACACGGCAGTTTATCAAAGTAACCCCACTTCCTTCACTGATCTTTGCTGCTCATAAAAGTCTGACACTGTTTGCCAGCTTTCTCCAATTAATAGCTGTTAATTCTGCCCCTTATTATTGATTCACAACCTCCAGAAGTTAAACCTTTTGGTCTGCTGTCACTGGATTCATCCCAACATTCTTTTCCGAACACTTGTAATTTTCTGACCAACAGGCAGCTCCCTGTGAATCCAGAGATAATGGTAAGCGCCAATTTACTCAGAATCACACAGCACAGGAAGAAGCTCTCAGGTCCACCACAATAATTCTGACCATACTCCCTTACTTCCCTCCGCAATCTAGAATCCGTCTCATCTATACCTGGCAATTTATCCACTTTGTGCAGGAGAGGTCCTGTCTCAAAATATGTTTTTTTGTGAAGATGACTGGTGCAGGTAGTGCAGTGGATGCTGTTGATGCAGACTTTAGTAAAACACTTTGACAAGGCCTTCATGCCAGTCCAGAAGATTAAGTCACATGGAATCTACAGTTAGCTGGCAAGATGGATATAAAATTGGCTTGGTCCTGGAAGATACTAGTATTGGAAGGATGCAGACACGAGGAAATCTGCAGACGCTGGAAATTCAAGCAACACACACAAAAATGCTGGTGAGTGCAGCAGGTCAGGCAGCATCTATAGGAAGAGGTACTGTCGACATTTTGGGCCGGGACCCTTCGTCAGGACTAACTGAAAGAGATTTGAAAGTGGGAGGGGGAGGGGGAGAGGGAGATCCAAAATGATAGGAGAAGACAGGAGGGGAGAGCTGGAAAGTTGATTGGCGAAAGGGATACCAGGCTGGAGAAGGGAGAGGATCATGGGAAGGGAAGCCTGGGGAGAAAGAGAAGGGGGGAGGGGACCCTGGAGGGTGGAGAACAGGCAAGGAGTTATAGTGAGAGGGACAGAGGGAGAAAAAGAGAGAGAAAACAGGGGGAAAAATATATATTAAAAATATATTAAATAAGTAAGTAAGGGATGGGGTACGAAGGGGAGGTGGGGCATTAACGGAAGTTAGAGAAGTCAATATTCATGTCATCAGGTTGGAGGCTACCCAGACAGAATATAAGGTGTTGTTCCTCCAACCTGAGTGTTGCTTCATCTTGACAGCAGAGGAGGCCGTGGATACACATGTCAGAATGGGAATGGGATGTGGAATTAAAATGTGTGGCCACTGGGAGATCCTGCTTTCTCTGGCGGACAGAGCATAGATGTTCAGCGAAACAGTCTCCCAGCCTGCGTCGGGTCTCGCCAATATATAGAAGCCGCACCGGGAGCACCGAAAGGATGTTCTCTTAACTGAACACCTGTCACCAGTGGTATTCTGCAAGGATCAGTGCTGGGACTTTTAAATGAAAACATAAGTGTAAATTTTCAGACGACACAAAACATTGGAGGAAATGTGAATAGTGAGGAAGGATATCAAATGATACAGTAAGATACAGATTAGTTAGAAACATGGACAGAGAAAAGCCAGAAAAGTATGAGGTGACACATTTTGGGAAGTCAGATGTAAAAGGAAAGTATACAATAAATGGCAAGATTCTTAATAGCATTGATATACAGCAGGACCTTGGGGTGCAAGTCAATTGCACCCTGAAAATGGTTACACTGGTGAGTAGGTTGGTAATGAAGCATACGACATGCTTGCCTTCGTCTGTCAGGACATAAAAGTCAGGAAATTGTATTGTTATTGTATAAAACTTCAGTTTTATAGGCCCTATTTGGAGTACTGTGTGCTGTTCTGATCAGCACACTACAGAAAGGATGCAGAGACTTTGGGGAGGGAGCAAAGATGCTTTGCCAGCTTATCACATGGATTGGAGAATATTCCTTATAAGAAGCTGGAAAAACTTGGGATTGTCTTCTCTGGAGCGTCAGAGTCTTATGGGTGACTTTAGAGAAGTATATAAAATTATGATTGGTTGGATAGTCTTATCCCACAGGGTGGGAATATCAAATACTACAGAAGCATTGACTTAAGGTTGGAGGATGTTCAGGGTGGGAGCGGTGTTCAAAGGTTCAATTTATTGTCAAAGTACAGTATGCATATACAATACAACTCTGATATTTGTCTACTCCACATAGCTATTAAACATAGAAAGACCATGGGTGTCAATGAAAGAAAATATATCAACTCCACTCCACCCCCGGCACGAAAAAGAAAAAAAACTAAACTTGCTGACCCCCCCCCCCACAAAAAACAGTGGCAATAACAATCACTTGCAGAAAAAACAGTGACAATAACAGTCCCTGGGGCAGGGAGAGAAAGGTATTGCATGAGGCACTACACTGATAAAAGTTGAGAATTTTATGTTACACAGATTTGTAGATGACTGGAACAGACTGCAAGAATAGACAGAAGAGCAGCATTTAAGCAGACATGAACAAACAGGGAATAGATGGACACAGCCCATATGGAGGCAGATGGGATTGCTTTGATTGGCAGTATGGTCGGAGCAGACACATGGGCCACAGGACCTGTACCTGTTACGTGCAATTAGCCTTTCCAATATCTGTTCATTACAAATTCTTAGTCTAACTGCAACTTTATTTTCTCTTTACATTCTAGCAGTTGTTTCTACTTCAGTAGAGACCCAATGTGATTTGTTCCTCTGATACTGCAGCCATACCTTCTGTCTCCATCTGTAGATTTCTTTATTGATCACTGATCAGCTCTACCTCATATAAACCTTTCCCTCATTCACATTTTTATTGAAAATGTTTGGATTCCCTTCCTATTTATGGTTCCAAAAGCCTTTTCTCTTGGTGATTACTCTGTGTCAAAACATGTCTTGATATAAGACTATGGTCCTCACCTCATCCATGCAATCAAGCATCTTAACACATGCTTGGACCACACTGAGGTCTCAAATAGACTGATCCCAAAGAAACAGCAAGCTGGACACTGGTGCATATGTTATTGGTGAATATTTGCCTTTTTCTTTTCCTCTTATCTTTGCCTCTTAGTTTATTTTAAATTTTCCCACTAGACTTTCTGTAATCAGCCAATTTTCACTTGTTAGAAGCTAAGCATCTGTTATCCTTTTTTGCAATCTGCTCTATTTTACTCTTTGCCTTATTAGGCATCATGGACCTCTGTTTTAATTTTTCCAACCCTTCTCTCTCATTGGAATCTCCCTCTTCTGCTTTATTAATAATGCTTCCATCCTGAAAACAGAAGGTAAAGTCTACTTATTTTCTTTGACTACATGATGAGACCATTTCCAAAGCCGTAATTCTGTGGTTTTGTTCCAAGCTACTGTACAGAAAGCCTGTGCTCCAGAATTAGCTGTACCTTTAGCCAAGCTGTTCCTGTAGAGTCACAACACAGGCATCTACTCCAGAATACAGAAATTTACTCACATTTGTCCTCATAAAACACAAAAGAAATTCAATATGGCTAATTAACATCCAATCAGTCTATTCCTAATCATCTGATCTGATGGAAGTGGCTGTCAAACTTGCCTTCAAGTGCTTCTTACTCGTCAAAGCCCATATTTGGTTTTACCTGGACTTCACAGTCGAAAGAAACGGTTAAAGAGCCAAGCTCCAAGGGTAAGTATGTGCACATAATGGAATTTATCCTGTATTGTTAAACAGCCAAGAGGGAATTGTGCATATGAAGTAATTCTTAAATGTCCTTGAACAGAAAGTTCTGGAACTTGCAGTCAGCAGCACAGCTTGCTCACTGCCAACCTTGAATAAAGCACCCTGCAACTTGCATGACAATATATCAATATTTTGACATTTGCTGCTGTCAATCAACAGTTTCACAATGTTCTTCACATTGTTCATTCCTCTCTAATTTCTGATCATTTAGTCCCAGTTGGCCTCCATTCTAATACAGATGCTTCCTCTCTCCACCCCTCTTCTTTCTCTGCAATTTAATATGCACTTATTTTTTTTAAAAAACTTTTCCTAGTTTTAATAAAAGGCTATTTAAACAATGACTTTTTGCTGTCTCTACAGATGTTGACTGACCTGGTGTGTATTTCCAACAACTTTTGTTTTTGTTTTAAGATTTCTGACAAATGCACTTCTTTTGCTTTTTGTCAGGTTTTTAGTCTTGAAGCTGAACCAGCTAGTCCAAAGCTCCATTTAACACAATTTACCTGTTACAGGCTGTTTTAGAACAGTCCCATCATGCTCCAGAAAAAGAAATGCATTGACTCCATAATCACCAGATGCAGCCTTATAATTCTTCACCAAACACCTTTTGTTAGCACACAATTTTAAAACCTGCACTTCAGAACACTAAGAATATAGTTATAAATAGCCACAAAATGCTGGAGGAACTATATCTGTAAATACGTGCAACAGGTTTGCTTTAAAATATGATCCAGGATTTTAAAATAACCTTCACGTGCTTAAGGAATACAGTTTTAGTTGCTCTTGAGATAATAAAATCAAAGACCACAGCCATCCAAGACTCCAGCAGAAACAGGTGAGATTAGATTTTGCATAGACAGGCCAACAATTCAGCGTGGTGTTGCCAATGTTTCCCAGGATAATATACACCAGTTTGAGATGCAGGGTCTCAAACTTGTTGGTCACTCTTTGGCAGTATTTCCCAACTATGCTCCAGCTATGAAAGGCAAAATTGTTGCATTTTCATAACTTACAGAGTGAAATTTACCCTAACTGAATGCTCATTCATTTCAATGGCCAGGAAAAGTTGCAAGGGCTCAAAGAGTTATTAGGTAATTTATGAGTTCTGTTATGGAAACATCTGTTTCTTTTTCCTAGATACTGTCTGCCTGCAAGTTGGTAGGTTACGATAATTACCTTCTGTGTAAGTGCAGAGTTGGAAGTTCAGGGTGGTGGTGATGGGCATGTGAGACAGAACAGATTATTCAGAAATAACTGAAAGAATGGGATTACTTAGTGTAGACACAAAATTGACTCCTATGCAAAGTACAAGCTAGAGTTTGTACTGCTTGGGAGACTTGACAGTAGTTAAACCAGAGGGGAAAGGCTCAGATACTTATCAAGTGTTTTTACAGCAGATTTGTGCAGAGGGCCCAGTCAACAAAGGATTAGAATAACTTCATAGAACATTACAGCATAGGAAAAGGCCCTTCAACTCAGCAGGTTCATGCCAAACACAATGCCAAATTATGCTAATCTCATCTGCCAGCACAACATCCATATCCCTGTTTCCTTTCCTATTCACGTGCCTGTCTAAATGCCTCTTAAACGTAGCCACCATTTCAGCTTCCACCACAACTGCAGTACATTTCAGGCACCTACCATTCTGAGTTATATATAAAAAAAACTTACCCTGTAAATCTTCTTTAAACTGCTCTATGCCCTGTCCTCACCTTAAATCTATGTCCTCTAGTACTTGACATATTCATCCTGGGAAAAGACGATGCCTCTTCAATAAAGAAACTGATTGTGGCAGAGACATTAATAGCTTAACTCTGGCAGGAACCTCAAGATTAAGAGAAGAGCTGGATTTGACAGGCATCTAAAAATTTAAATTTAAGAGTAATTTCTGATGCGGGGTCTTCAACCTGTAATTTAACTTTAAGATTTTCTTTACAGATGTCATCAGACCAGCTGGGTGTTTCCCAGTTTTGTTTTGCTTTTACTTTTAATTCTGAGCAGCTACAGTTTTTTTTATTATTTTCTTTCACTACAAGCCAATTTTTAAAAAAAAAATCTAAATCAGACAAGCATGGTATTATGTTCCAACTTTGGGAACAGAAAAAAAAAGGACTGAATAGTAAACCAATCCCAGTCATGATATGCCATGGTGCCACTAAGACAGAAGAACTAAACTGTCTTTTGATACATTTTTAAATAGGTGAACACTTAAGAACACAAAAGCAATAGAATAACTGAGGCGATAATGAAATAAGTTTTTTCTCCCCACCTTCTCCTTTGAAGAAATTTTGCATTACTCTCCCTCCAAAAATCAATAGCAATGATTGGCAGGTACTTGGTGTCATACTTTGGATAGCCCAAGTCGGATCTCAGCTGTTGCTTAAATTTTCTAATGCCACGTGGCTGCCAGTGGTGGAATAAAGTAACAGCCAGGAATCAATTTATAATAATACTTGAGATTGGCACATTACAGCTAGTGGAAGATACTATCATATTTCTATGCTACAAGTTAATTGAATCAACCCAATTAAAATTGTATTCCAAATCGTACTTTGATAATTAATATTTCACAATAAAACTGGAGTCGCAATGAATCAGTGTCCTGGATTAAAAGTTTTTCTCCTCTTTCTGCAGTTTAGGATCCTCTGGTAATACACAAAATTTAATTTTCTTTTTCTAAACAACAGATGAAATGTGATAATGACATATGCATAGTAGTTCAAATGTTGAGTTTAAGCTCATTCTAAGACAAAATTGATCAATAAAGTATCAAACCAGCACAAAGATCCTAAAAATATCAATTCAACATATACAAATTCCAAAAAAGCAGCCACTCACTGCAAACATTCTTCCCCGCCCCACCTTCCCCTATTCTCTCCACAAAAAGAGTGAATGGAGAATGTTAGACTGAATATTAATTCTGAGCACTGAAGCAGAGTACTTTTTGGCTTAGGGTCAGAATTTGGCTAAGGCATATGTCACTGGACAGTCAATAACTGAAACCCCAGACGCATGTTTATTATGATCAAATTCATTATGCTAACCAGTTGCAATCTACATTCGTAAACTATTCAACAGTTGCCTTGATCTTTAATATTTAAGTTATGGAGAGAGGGTTAATGAGCATGTGAAATTGTTCAGATCTTACTCAGTTCCAGAGACACAGCTATTTGTTACATTCACATGTGAAGGAATAAAGTACTCTTCAAGGACAGATGGAAGCCTGGATAATCCAGAATATAAAAAGTCAACAGCTGTTACTAAAGTATGTCACATATTTGTGACACACTTGTATTTGAACTGCACCACTGATGTACAATTCAAAAGAACTCCTTCTGCTTTTTCCCCCAGACTGGTATTTAGAGGCTTTAAAGTCATGATAATACAAGTGCTTCATTTTGTTTCAATGTTTACTTACATAGAAGTTTGAAATCTTAACCTATCGAGTACATTTATGCATTATGTCATAAACTTTTTCAGATATCTTGATTTCCTTAATAATCGCCATCTTACTCCTTCCAATGATTACCATTTCTTTGCTTACCACTGGGACAGAAAAACTGTTTGAAAGAATTTTTAACCAATTATACTGATCTTCACCATTGTTCCCCAATTTGGTTTCGGCGAAATCCTGGGCTGTCCTGGTCCTTTTTCAAACATGATCTTGTTCACTGATACCATTATTGATAATAATTCCCATTTAATAGGAAGGGATATAAAAGCTCAAGATTAGAGGCCTAACTATCTAGACCCCTTCCACAAAATCTCATTACAGTTCATTATTTAATTACTGTACTGTACTCCTTGTGTTGATGTCATTAAGTCATACAGCACAGGAAATACAGCCCATTATGCCAGTGACAACCACACTAATCTCAGCTGCACAGCTCCCACTGGCTTGCTAGTCCCAATGCTGCCCTCACTCTACGATGTAGAGGGTTTAGTGTGTGACAACCAGGAACAGGTGGTGAAATCCAAAATTACATTCAAGGACTATTTTCTAAACATTTCAGTTAGTCAGAGACCCTTCAAAAAGTTGAAAAACATTTGATTAAAATCAGTTAAGAAAATTCTAAAAAAAACATATAAAACTATATTCAAGTTGTAAATTTATTCAAATAATGGTTTAAATTGTTAAAAGAACACAGGTTGGTACACCGATTGGAATGAGTGGGGTCATACACACACTGCCTTCCTCATTCTCACCCCTCCCCAATCCCCATATGCACACTCACAACAGGTGCTCAGTAAAGCAATGGGCTGGCTCCAAGGTGTACAAACTGGACTCAATGCCGAACCTAGGGGTGCAGCTGGAGATCAAATGCCCTGTACCAGATCAATACCAGATTTCATACTTCCATGCTGTAGTTCATAGGACCCTGGTCAGACCCCACTTGGAGTACTGTGCTCAATTCTGGTCGCCTCACTACAGGAAGGACGTGGAAACCATAGAAAGGGTGCAGAGGAGATTTACAAGGATGTTGCCTGGACTGTGGAGCATGCCTTATGAAAATAGGCTGAGTGAACTCAGCCTTTTCTCCTTGGAGCAACAGAAGATGAGAGGTGACCTGAAAGAGGTGTACAAGATAATGAGAGGCATTGATCGTGTGGATAGTCAGAGGCTTTTTCCCAGGGCTGAAACGGCTAGCATGAGAGGGCATAGTTTTAAGGTGCTTGGAAGTAGGTACAGAGGAGATGTCAGGGGCAAGTTTTTTTTTAAAAAACACAGGGAGTGGCGAGTGCGTGGAATGGGCTGCTGGCAGTGGTGGAGGCAGAGATGATAGGGTCTTTTAAGAGACTCCTGGACAAGTACATGAAGCTTAGAAAAATAGAGGGCTATGGGTAAGCCTAGGTAGTTCTAGGGTAAGGACATGTTCGGCACAGCTTTGTGGGCTGAAGGGCCTGTATTGTGCTGTAGGTTTTCTGTGAGGTCTAGGACAAGCCAATATGTGCACTGCACCTAGGTAGAGTTTCTGTACGTAACTGCTGACTCTCAGTGCTCAATAGCTGAAGCACAAAAGTAGTGATTTTGTCGGGACTACCACAGACAGACACCAGCCAAGACTTTTCAATTTGCTTCTATTCCTTCATACATCACTCTCGATGATCAGTTTTGTGAGCATGAGTCTTTCACCTTCCAAGATGTTCCAAGGTACAAGGCCTTTGAATCACTTTTCAAGTACATCCAAATTCAACAGCCAACTCATAGCAAGGCCCACAATCAACAAGGTACATTCCTAGTTAATTTGTTTTTGAATTGTTGATGAGAGATAAATGTAGATGTAGGATCCTCGAGTATTCGTCTTTCTTCAAATTGTGCCATTTCAAAGGCACAAAATAATTGTAGATCTTTCTGTCATCTGCAGTTAACAATAATTTTGGTTAAAGAGTAAAGTCAAATAATTTTGCAGTCTTAAATGATGAAAATTATAGTGTAGTAAAAACAAGCTGAGACAATATTAACACACGCAGCACCAAAAACCTTTCAGTGTTTTGCATTGAATTTGCACTATTGAATTGAGTGGATGTTATTAATGGTGTTGAATTTCTTATGTAGAATTCAAATGCTTGAAGCAATATGAAAAATAAACAAAAGCAATTGTTTGCATCTATAGTATATGTACGACATTATGAAGACCAAAAGACAGGAGCAGAATTAGGCCATTTGGCCTATCAATTCTGCTAGACCATTCCACCATGACTGATTTATTATCCCTCTCAACCCCATTGTCCTGAACTCTCCCCGTAATCTTTGACGCCCTGAATAATCAAGAACCTATCAGCATCTGTTTTAAATAGACCCATTGACTTGGGCTCCACAGGCGTCTGTAGCAATGAATTCCACAGGTTTATGACCCTCTGACTAAAAAGATTCCTTCTCATCTCTGTACTAAGGGACGTCCTTATATACTGAGGCTGTGTCCTCTGGTCCTAGACTCCCCCAATATAGGAACTATCCTCTTCGTATTCACTCTATCTAGGCTTTAGAATTTTCAACGTTTCACTGAGAGCCCTCCCCCCATTCTTCTTCAATTCAGCAAGTGCAGGACGATCAAATACTCCTCACAGATTAACTCTTTCATTCATGGAATTATTTTTCTGAACCTCCACTGAATCCTCTCCAATGTCAGCACATCTGTTCTTCCATAAGGTGCCCAAAACTGCTCACAATACTCCAGTCCCACCAATGCCTTGTAAAGCCTCAGCATATTGGGAAAATCCCAAGGAAGAAAACAAAGTGGTTAACATAAAAAATGAATATTTGTAGTGGATATTCAGGCAAATTATAATCTTGAAACTCATTAGTCTTGATACAGCAACTGATGGCAAAGGAGATATACAGTATGTTTACTCATTGATGAAAGAACTGTTCAGGATATTGTTCAATGACACTCTGCCTCTAAATTTAAAAAAAAACAAAATACACAGTCCAATAAGTTAAAGAATAAACATGTGAATACTGAAATTATAACCAAACCACAAAAGAGAATTCCAAAGTTTTGACCTGATCCTGACAGCAATGGTGATGCACCAAACCAGTTAATGTCACACGTAGGGAAAATTGAACAACCTGTCATAATTAATTGGTAAGGTGAAATGCCAATTCACACTATTGTTGAAATGGTGAATCTACTACATGCAGCACACAGCAGAAATTAGACTATTTTGACCCAACTGTACCTCACACAAATCTCCTCCTGATCCATTTAACTTACTTTATCTTTCAACTTATCCCTCTGTTCTGTTTTCAAATAGGCTAGTTGTCTTTTGAAAGTGTCAATTCTACTACAAGATCTTACTAGACGAAAAGCAAGATCATAAACGTGGTCACCACCCTTTGATATTGGTATTCTTGTTATTCAAATCTGCAAGTAAGTACGTTTCTGTAAGTACGTTTCTCCACCAGTAATTGCATGAGAAAATTGAGGGAGAGAAAAAAAAACATACAAGAAGGATTTTTGTCCAAACAGCATTTATTGCTTGTAGAAAGGAATGCTGCACCTTGGCACTTGGAGAATCCCAGACTTGGATGAAATAAATCCAGTCAAATTTCAAGGCTTTAATTTTAATGCACATTTTAAATTCTGAAAGATCACTGGGGACCTGAGTCACCCCAACCACAAACTGTTCCACCTGCTTCCATCCAGGAGACAGTACCACAGCATTAAAGCCAGGACCAGCAGGCTCCAGGATGGCTTCTTCCACCAGACCATCAGACTGATTAATTCACACTGATACAATTGTATTTCTGAGCTATATTGATTGTTCAGTTGTATATCTAACTGTACATACCATTTGTTACAAATTACTATAATTTGCACATTGGATATACAGATGGAGACATAATGTAAAGATTTTCACTCCTCACGTATGTGAAGGATGTAAGTAAGAAATAAAGTCAATTCAATTTAAAGTCCCATGCTAAAGAAGTTTAACTCTATAACTATTCCATCAGTACACTCTCCACTTCTACAGAAGAACTAAAAAAGGGGAAAAGAAGGTACCCTGCACAGAATAGTTTGAGGAATGAGTAAAAGGTACGCTGAACAGAATACAGTTTGAGGGACCGAGTTTGTGGATACGCTGCTGCATTTTGGGGAGAATCAACAAACACGATGACAACATGAAACCAACTCAGCAGGAAATACTAATGATCACATAAAATGTGGCACAAAAATAAATACAGCAAGCACGGTGAATGCAACATTTAAAAAAAATTGATTCAAAAAGTGCAACTCTGCATTTTTGAGCAAGCAAACAGAAATAATCAATACTAATAAAAAAAAACAGGAAATATTGGATAACACAGTTTAACCACTTGAAGAAAGCCATTCAACCTGAAACATGAACTCTTTTCCTTTTCACACAGATGCTGCCTGAGCTGCTTAGAATTTCCAGCATTTTGTCTTCACTTCAGATTTTCATTATTTGCAGTATCACTTGACTTTCTAATGTCAAGTTCCACTTTCTACCTATGCTAATATAGCGCAGCATTTATACTCAAGTATTAATGAGAGGTTTAAAAATTTTATAAATAAAAACTTGCTCAGCAGCTTTGTATGGTGATGTGTTGTATACCTAATCCCTGTAAATCTATAACTATTAATTTGACCATATCCTTTCACTTTGCATAAGTTATTTTTTAAAAAAGTCCACTTTGCAATGAACCATAGAGTAGGCCACCAGAAGATAAAAGAATCAAGACACTATACAAGCACAACTTAAAAATATGAAAATGTATGAGGTGAACAAATCATAAAAAGAGCAATTCTGCTCTGGAAAGGTATAATGTTCAGAGAAAGGTGAAAGAGTCTGAAATGAAGTATGGCATTTATTTGCCATTACTTGTGAAAATCATTGGGCTTCATAGGCCAACTGTCATCCAAATCAATTTTCCTTTTTTATGTAAAATATTTAATATTTCATCTGCAGATACTGAACTTGTAATATTATGATTTAAAATATATTCACCATGAGCTGAATATCATCCAATTCTCCAAGCTAAAATTATTTCCCAGAAGAGCAAGTAAACCATGCAAGTACAAACAGAATGAAGTTACCATTCGTCACAAGCTCAAATCTACATTTATTATCTTTATTTTATTTCGAAATGCAGTGTGGAACAGGTCCTCAGCCCCAGCAACCCATCTATTTAACACTAGCCTAATCACAGGACGATTGACAATGACCAATTAACCTTCTAACCAGTACATTTTTGGACTGTGGGAGGAAACCTCAGCACCCAGAGACGGCCCGAGTGGTCACAAGAAGAACATACAGACAGCACTGAAAGTGAACTCTGAACTCCAACACCCCAAGCTGTAATACCATAGCTGAGGAACTACTTTGTATTAAAACAGTAAATAGTTCCTCAGTTACAGTTAAGTTCCAAATTCTTAAAAACAGATTGCAACTAACGAGCAATATTTTTGAAAAACTCCCAAAATCCAAAAATTGAAAGTAATATTTGATATTCTGACCAACTGAAAATAAGGAACAGCTCTGTTTACAAACTCTTTAAACATTGAATTAAACAGCCATCATTTTCTATCCTTATTATCAAATAAAAGGCAGATAAACCTCTAAATAACCTGTTGTGGCAAGAGCGTCAAATATAATTCATGCTCCAAAAAGTTATCTGGCATGATCACCTTAACCTCATAATAGTCGTCATCTAAAGCATTTACAAATGTGACAAAAAGAGGGTCACTTCAACACATGCATTTTACTGCTAAAGATTGTTGCATGCATCTAAATCTTCTTGTGTCAAGTAAATCTTATTTGCACCCCCTTTTTAATCCTGCTTGCACAACAGACAGCTCCAATACTGGTGTCTATACTGTAAATTTTAAAAAAATACTACCGCAAAGAACTTCACAGGACTTTGGGTAACTTTCACATCTCACTCTACCAGTTATAAAATCAAGACTGGCAAAGTTGTAGACTTGGAAAGTTTGAGGAAATATAGATCAGTAGGTCAGGCATATTGATTTAATAAAGAATTTTGTAAAACAAAATGTGAATTAATATATTTTTAAGACTAAAGGGAAGAAATTTTAGGAGAGCATCAATTAAATGAACAAAGGTGTGTAGAACCTAAAAGTGCAACAAAAAAAAATGAAAACGACCAAATATGGTGAAACAGGTACAAAAATAGTGCATATTTAATTAAGTAGTTTTAATGCTTGATGTCCCAAATTACATTAGAGCCAATGAAACATTTTTGTAGTTAAGTTCAAGATAATTGTCATCTGACTGTGCAAAAGTACAATACACAAAATTACTACAGTATTGTGCAAAAGTCTTAGGCACATATATATATAGCTAGCGTGCCTATGACTTTTGCAAAGGACTGTAGTAATTTTATGTATTGTACTGTACCACTGCCACAAAAAAAAACAAATTGCATGACATATGTGAGTGATGATAAACCTGATTCTGATATGGGTTTCTAATGTGGGCTGAGAGTGGAAAGGGGCAGACAGAGGGGAATCACAGTTGGGGAGGGAGAGGGAAGCACCAGAGGGACATTCTGTAATGATCAATGCACCAACTGTTTGGAATCAAATGACTTTGCTTGGTGTCTCAGGGCTGATGTTCCTATACTCGTGCCACCCCCAGGCATTCCTTCTCTGCCACCTGTCCCACACCCTCTCACAGCACTCCACCCTCACCATTTCCAAAGTTCTTTGCTCCCACCAGATTTACAAACTCGCTCTCCACTCCACATTGACAAATTCAGTACTGTGTAAAAGTCATAGGCACCCTATATAAATGAGCCTCTACCCTATATACAAGCAAACAAAACAACATTCCTCCAGACTATGGTGCACACACAAACATAATCACGCACAGAACATGAAACAAAATATTACCACAAATAATAAAATAGTGTTAAAACAAGTTAATAAAATATATCCCATGGATGTAGAAAATGTGGCAACCAGTTTGAACACAGCTATCTCCCACCTCCGGCAATATTCAAGTTCCATTTCAAGTTTATTGTCATCTGACTAAACATACACATAACTAAACGAAACAACGTTCCTCTGGACCACTGTGCATCCACAAAACATATCACAGAACACAAAAAACAAAATATTACCATAAATATGTTAATGAAATATAATGCAAAACTGAATGTAGTGTGCAGTAAAAGATAAACAGTAAATAGCTCACTGTCCTAGTGATGAGACCTTGGTGGTGGCAGGGTATTCATTAGTCACACAGCCTGACGGAAGAAGCTGCTACCCAGTCTGGCAGTCCTAGTCCTGATGCTCCTGTACCCCCTTCCTGACAGTAGTAGGTCAAAAGGTTGTGGGGTGGGTGGTAGAGATTCTCAACACTATTTCAGACCCTTCATCTACAACACTCCCAGAAACTGTCACAAAAGGGGGGGGGGGGGTTAACCCAGATGCTCACTCAGCAGTTTTTACTATCCCCTGTAGCATCGTGCTGTCCGGCGCCTTGCAGCTTCCGTACCACACAATGATCAATGATACAGCCAGACAGGGCACTCCCAATGAGGCTCCTGCAGAAAGGTGTTGGAATGGGAGTAGGGAGCCCTGCACACCTCAGTCTCCTCAGAAGGTGCTGACTCTTGATTAATGAAGAGTAAACAAAAGTAAATGTGATAGTAAAGATGTCTGTATTAACGATGTTGACAGAGTGGCATGGTGGAGACAACCTGGTGCAGATGTCAAAATGATAAAGTATAATGGTCAAGTCCACATTTGTTCCATAATACAGGAGCCATGCTGCAGCCCACAGCACAAAACAGGATCTTTAATAAAAATACCATGGAGTCATGGAGTTACAAAGTTCAAAGTAAATTTATTATCAAAGTACATATATGTCACCATATACAGCCCTAAGATTCATTTTCTTGTGGGTATAATCAATAAATCTATAGAAATAATAACCATAATAGAATCAATGAATGTCCACCCAACTTGGGCGACCAATCAGCGTGCAGAAGACAACAAGCTGTGAAAATACAAAAATGACAAAGTAATAACAATAAAAAAATAAATAAACAATAAATGTTGAGAACATGAGAATTCTTGAAGGTGAGTCCAGTGAATGATGAGGCGGGTGAAGATGAGTGAAATTATCCCCTCTGGTTCAAGATCCTGATGGATGAGGGGCAGTAACTGTCCCTGAACCTGGCGGTGCAAGTCCTGAGGCTCCTGTACCTTCTTCCTGATGGTAGCAGCGAGAACAGAACATGTCCTAGGTGGTGGGAGCCCCTGATAATTGATGCTGCTTTCCTGCAATGTGTTTCATGTAGATGCACTCAATGGTTGGGAGGGTTTTACCTGTGATGTACTGGGTTGCATCCACTTCTTTTTGTAGGATTTTCTGTTCAAGGGCATTGGTGTTTCCATACCAGGCTGTGATGCAGCCAGTTAATATACTCTCCACTATACATCTAAAGAAGTCTGTCATGTTTTAAATGTCATGCTGAATCTTTGCACACTCCTAAGTGGAGGTATTGCTGTGCTTTGTTCTTAGTTGCATTTATTTTCTAGGCCCAGGACAGGTTCTCTGAAATGATAACACCAAGGAATTTAAAGTTGCTGACCCCTCTCCACTTCTGATCCTCCAATGAGCACTGGCTCATGGACCTCCGGTTTCCCTCTTCTGAAGAAGTAATCAGCTTCTTGGTCTTGCTGATATTGAGTAAGAAGTTGTCGTAATGGCACCACTCAGCCAGATTTTCAATCTCCCTCCTATTTTCTGATTCATCACCACCTTTGATCCTTTTCGCGAGTCCACCCTCCTGAAGGTTGCTCACATATCAGACTCAGAGTCTGAAACCATAGGGTGATTGGAGGATGTGGGGGTTCATGATGGCTCCTCCATGTTTTGACAGTCAAAGCGAGCATAGAAGGAATTAAGCACATCTGGAAGTGAAGCCCTGCTGTCGCCTATGTCATTTGATTTAACTTTATAAGAGCTGATAGTGTTCAAGCCCTGCCACAACTGTCCAGCATCCTTCATTGATTCAAGTTCAGTCCAGAGTTGCCACTTTTGCGGAGTTCCTACCTGGGCCTCTAGTAACTTCCTCAGTCACAAGACTTGAACGCCTCTGACCTGGCTTTCAGAGGATTGTGGATCTCAGGGCTTCTGGCGAAGACTCCAAATGATTTTGTGGGGAACATACTCATCTACAACTGTTTCAATAAAGTCATTTACAACCATGGTGTATTCATTTAAATCCACAGATGGATCCTTGAACACAGGACACACTGACTCAAAGCAAACCCATAGTCACTCCTCTGCTTCTTGTGATCACCTCTTTGTTGTCCTAATCTCTGGAGCTTTGCTCTTTAGCCTCTGCCTGTGGGCAGGTAGAAGGACAGCCAAATGATCCAACCGAAATGTGGTCTGGGCATGGAATGGTAGGCATTCTTCATCTTAGCATAACAGTGGTCTAGTGTGTTGGGAAAAAGAAGAAAATTTTGAAAAATTTGGGTCTTTGAATACACTGATCTGTTGACCTTGAAAAGAATCGCTGCCAAAGGTATTAGCATTTGTAAAAAAAAAGCAGAGCACCGCAGTTGCTGGAAAGCTTAAATAAAAACAAAAAAACTGCTTGGAATACTCAGCAGGTCAGGCAGCGTCTGTGGAAAGAAAAACAGTTAATGTTTCATATTTGAGACCCTTTGTGAGAACTGACATAGCGTGCTGACCCCAAAAACATTCATGTTTTCTCTTTCCTCATATGCTGCCTGACCCACTCAGTATTTACTCAACATTTACTGTTTTTGTGCTAGAAATGGTGAATGTAATGTGAATAGCTTTAATTAGTTGAAGCTGGAAATCTAAGTTAGTGGGAAGCTGAAGTCAGAACTTGAAACTAGAAATAAGGGATTCAGGTTCCAGAATCAAAAGTGGAGAAGCAGGACATCAAACTTCTCGGTAGGTATCTACAGTACTACTTTACCAGAAATCCTAACACATGGAAGAAAACGAAGCTCAAGCTGAAGAGAGTTTCACAATTACATAGCAATCAACTCATCTAAAGAGCAACAGCAAAGCACCAGAAGTCATTTTGTAAATTGTCAATATTTGGGTTAAATCAGATTTGGCACATCAATATGAAATATAAAATAACCAATTTTAACATGATTAACAGCTTTCGTCTCAATAAAAAACAGAGGGAATATTTAATTTCTACTGGCACATGCACACAATAACGTCAATGTTTCCTGACAATCTCTGTTGTGGTTACAATAATGGATCAAAGGTATATCTAAAAATACGAGCACAACAGTAATAGCTTCCAATAGTTACATAATATTTCACTTGACTACAGCAGGAGAACTCACATAAAAGCTTAATTTTGTGAAGCTGAGTGGATCACTGTAATGTGCGGCCATTGGAGGAGCAGAGGGTGTAAAAGACTGCATAGAAAGAAGAGAATGAGAAATGGATCTCCAAATAGAGATAGATGCACATGAACTAAAGAAATGCCCCTCTGCATCCAAGGTGCTTCAGATTTTCATGGGCAGCAGCAGTTTAGGGTCGGAGACACTGGTGCAGAAGTGTTTCAAACTGTGCTCAGCATTGTGAGTAATGCTACTAAATCCCAGAGTTCACAACACACTTGTCCCTCACTAAAAAAAAAAATGAAATCATTTCATTGTGAATACAATGCCTTGTTGACCTTTTTGTGGTAAGAGTGCTGCGGCTGCTTGGGATGCCATGTGCTGAGGAACTGACCGTCAATATGATCTTGACCTCCACTGAGAGAGAAGTCCAGACACAAAACTGTGGCCCAAGGCCAGTAGAAATAAAGCAGAAAACTATAGGCCAATAAGCCTCATGTCCGTAGTAGGGAAACTACTGGAAAGATTACTTTGGACATTTATGATCACCTGGAAAGGCAGAGACTGATCAGGAGGAGTTAGTCTGGTTTTGTGGACGCAAAATCCTGCCTCACCTATCTGACTAGATTTTGCTTTTGAGGAAGTTACGAAGAAAATTGATGAAGGCAAGCATGTAGACTTGGTAGACTTGTCAAGGCTGTGACAAGGTCTTGCATGATAGGCCAGTCCACCTATGATCCAATAGTCTTGGTTATAGGAGGCAGAGGGTAGTAGTAGATCATCATTTTCTGGTGATATTTATAACCAGTAACATATCACAGTCATTGGTACTGGTATCTTTGCTGTCATGAGGGGATGTCTGTAATCTGCTGAAGATTGGAGTTGCAGACAGTCAGAATGATTGTTGAAGAGTACAGAAGACTATGGAACAGCTTGAAAAAATGGTTGGAGAGGTGCAGAAGGAACTTTTTTTAGACTAATATGAGGTAATGCATTGTTGGCCAACATTGCACTAACTGACATATACAGTAAACAGCAGCAACCCTGGAGGCATCGATGTACTGAGGGATTTTGGGATGCAAGTTCATTGTTCCTTGAAAATGACAACATTGTACTTAGGATAGTGAAGAGGGAATTTAGCTTGGTAGCCTTCATAGGCAGGAGCTGTATAAAGCATTGGTTAAGCCACACTTGAAACATACAGTTCTGGTCAGCAGGTGTTAGAAGGGATGTGGTAATATAAGAAAGAGGATAGAGTGAGATTTGCCAGGATGTTGCCTTGGGCAGGTTTTTCCACAAAGAAGGTGATGAGAATATGGAGAGAGCCACCAAAGGACATGGTGAGGCAGGTACAATCAAAGCATTGAAAACACATTCGGATAGGCACATGGATAAAAAAAGGATTAGAGGAACAAGGAACAATACAGGAAAATGGGATTAGCATAGATAACACATCTTGTTTGGAATGGACAAATCAGGGCAAAGCACCTGTTCCTTCACTGTATGACTAAGACGTCAATCAGAATCTTATCTCAGTAAAGTCCTCACAGGTTGGTCCCTTCGCCAAGATCCTGAACTCACCCTGAATGGCCACCCAATAATTAAGCACGTGGTGTACTGGATTATGAAAGGTCTTGGCAAAGGAACCATGGCAATTAAACTTCAATGCATTTTATAAGTTTTATAAACTGCAGCTGGTTAACTGTTGAAAATGATGGATGGGATGCCACTCCATATCGTTGAGCTTTTATAGTGTAGCTGATGTTACTTTCATCTAAACAGAGGGTATTCCTTCAGACCCTTGATATGTCTTGTAGACACACAAAGACTTGAGTATACATTCCCAGCTGATTGTAATTTTGCTCCACTGCTTCTCCGTCCAATCACATTTGCCATTAGCAATTGGTACAAAAATGTGAATCAAATGGTCTGGATCATTAGTCTCATTGCTAACATTCAATAACAAAATCCTCTAAGAGGTGAAAATTCATCATAGCCAGCACTATTCCTTTGTCCTATTTAGATTATAGTGCTGTAAAACCAAAGCCTCTTTGTGATAAACTAACAAGTAACTCTACAGAAGAGTAGTGGGACAAGTTGGGAAGAAAAACTTACTCCCAATAACTCTTAACTCTTTACTATTGGCAAATAATAGGAATTAGCACTGACCGATCAATGCCAAGTTCAATTAATTCAGACAAACTTTAAACAAAATGCTTGCTCTAAACTTAAATCAAGTACAAACTTCACCTTGTGCAACAGTAAACTTGCTCCCTTATATTTGCAAAATCATTGTAAATAACTTTTACAACACTTGGAAGTACAAAGAGTATAAAATGTTATAAAAAAGGCTTTATAGGTAGAGAACAGACAGACACACACACATTCACACATAACAGGTATCAATAGGTATAAAAGAAGGTTTGAGTAAACCAAAATATGTACTATCACATCACAAATTTAATGCAAGTACTCCTTAGTCCTTTTTTTAATATATTTAAGGACTAGAAAACAAAATTTAATAAATGTCAACTATCATAGCCTCCTAAACAGCACGTATGCACAAGTAAAGAGAGCATTTCTTACAAATGTACTGGAGTGTTCAAAAGACTACTCAGCCTTGCCCAACAAAAGATGACATTGTATCAATATATAATCTTTTCAACCTCAGTACTTACAGAGAGAATGAAGATCAGTGGTGCTAGTGTAAAAAGAACACCAAATAGACTAGAGCCAAATATAGTACACATTTCCTGCACTGTTATATTCATTTTGACAGCTCTTCACTGCTTCAACTGGTTTGCAAGACTGCAAAGCCCTTGCATTTAAAATAAGGATGGTCCTATCATCATATTAGATAACACACAACACCTCAAAACACTATTAAGTATGGAATACCTTCAAAAACTAATAATCCAAAGTACCAAAAGTGTGAATTTCAGACTAAAATGGGGATGAGCATGCAGGTTAGCTGCAATGTAGACCAGAGGCAGAATAAAGGTTTCTCTACTTCGACATAATTTCAAAATATTTTCTTATTCTTCAACCATCCTGATGCAAGGTCTGATTTTGTGCAGGAAGGACTGCGGCTGTGTTGTAGTACAGGTTGAATACAAGAGGCTCTAATTCAAACCATATGAAGCTCTAATAGGAAGCAGGCAAAAATAACTTTGCACTTCTGCACTCTGTATCTGAACCTAGAATCTGACCTAAAACTTGCAAGTGTACAGCACGAGGGCCAAGAATAAACAAATGCATTGGTAGAGCAGAGCTGTATCCAGAGGCAACAAAGGGATGAATAAGGACAAAAGCCAAGACAAATATACTAACTGACACACTATTAGCCATTCACTACCAGGTATGAAATAGATTATACATTCATATCTGATCTGCTAGTCAAACCAATCATTGCTGAATTTTCAAACAACCCTACCCCTATACCCATGTACCTCCCAGTGCTCCAATATCAACTGATCTAGTCTTAAACGTAAAGAACAAATGAGCATCCACAGCTCCCTGGTCTTACTCGTATCTTCATGCAAGTAAATACGAAGGCTTCAGACTAATCTTTGTGCCGTTTCATTGATAACCCCAGGCAATATTAAAAGACTCATTTAAAATAACTTTAAAAAAAAGGTGGAAGAGCACAGCGTTCAACCTCTCACACCAGTTGCAGCATTCAATAAGACTTTTTATTTCAGCACAACTTTCCTGAGCAAATTCAAAACCCTTGACTACAATCTAGGGCTCTACCAATAAAGTATATTTGGTGATGGCCTCCACAGTCTTTCTGGATAAATTATGAGGCCCTCCATTGTCGACCATGGATATAAACTTCCTAGCTGTCTCTGTTATACACAAGCCAGGGCAGTACAACATGGAGAACAAACAGCAGGCTCCTCCTCGCCACACAACTGATGAGTCCAAAGGAACAGTACAGACCGACATAGCTTGGCACTGGCAATGTCACAGGAGTTGCCAATTAGTGTTGAACTCAACATAGAATTGCCTTAGGGACTCCAGCTCTAGGTTTTACCTCAGGGTTTATTCCTGAAGCCTTCCCCAAGACTGGGTATAGCCACAAGGCAGCAAAAATTCGAGATCAGAGTTTTCCTTCTCCTAGATAAGCTGCCAACCATGGCTGACAAGCCCCATCTGGCTGAAGCAAATAGTTTTAAGGCACCAGTAACCTGCCTTTGCCCCTTCTCCTTTCAGTAGAAACTGTTCTTCTGGGCTTAGAGCTAAGCCACACATAAAGCCCAAGAGCTGGACTTGGCTATCAAAGGCTATTTGAGATGCATGGCATGGGAGCATTTAATAGGTATCGGGAGCTTATTCCCACACCTCCCCCAACTAAGACAACTTGAAGGAAAAATAATAAATCATTCCCCAGATTTACTATATTCTGTAAGAAGTTTTCACCTGAAATCAGCTCAGAATGGCCAACTCTTTATTTTGAGATTACAACCCCTCAGTCTAGATATCATCACCATGGACTTCTACATCTCTTAGGTCAAGTCGATTTTTCATTATATTCTAATTAGACTACCTCTCATTGTTGCAAGGTCTCGACAGTACATGTCCAATCTGCCTAATATCTTCTGATAAAAACAATTCCAACTGCTCAAGAATCATTCTAGTCAACGTTCACTACAGAACATCCTTCCTTAGACCTGTACACAGCAGTCCAAGTGGGAATCACTGGTGTCCTATATGATTTCAGTTCTTTAAGATTACATTGCCAGGACTTCTCGCTGTCCCTGATAAGTTCACTTCCATTCTTGGCTCTTGGCAAGGTAAACTCTTGATAAGTATGACCTTGATGTGCTGAAGAATCAATGTGTGTTATGATTATCAAACAATTGTCAGACCTCTTCAGGTTATGGGTTTTATTAAGTCTTTGGCTGTCAGTTGCCTGTGGAACTAACATGATAAAACTTTCATGCCAAGGAAATATTGCATTTCCAGTTAATTACATCCTTGATCTCCAAGTCATTCTTATCAAACCAGTCTTGGTTTTTGTTGATACCAAAAGCCCCAAGTCTCTCCATATTTATTTATGGTGGATTTATAACTCAGAAATATTTAATAATGGTGGATTTCAGTGCCTCCTATTTCTTACAGGATGTTTATGAGATGATGTTTGAGAAGAACTTATCTTTGCAGGGTCCTTGAGATCATGAATCCTGGATTTTCTTGTGGCAAATTTTTTTAATATACAAGGCAAGAATTAGTAGGAAAACAGCAAAGGTGTTCCTTAAAACCACATACATTCCATTCAATAGTACTACTTGGCTGTTCTACCTTAAAGCAGGACAATTAAAGCACTATATTTCAAGGGTAATTCTGCCCCATGAGAACATTATAGGGAGCACAAATAGGCAACAAATCCTCAAGCTCCTGCACCCCCATTCAATAACAATCATGACCTAGATCTCAATTCCTCTTCTGTAGCAGTCGCCCATCACCTTCAATTCCCCAACCTCTAATTGAGCTTCAGTAAGATTTCGGGAAACAGAGTTCCAGAGATGCTTCATTTTCCGCAAGAAGAAATTTCTTCATACCTCAATCTTAAATGACCATCCCCCTTAACTTGTAGGAACTGGGAGAAACATCTCAGTATCCACCCTGTCATGTCCCACTTTGGATCTTGTATATTTCAAAAAGATCATATTAGCATAAATATATTTACAAAACTACAATGCCATATACAGGTGAGAGATTGTCACTATCACCTCCAGAGTCAGAAGTTCTCTCTCCCCAAACCTAGAATCAAAACAAAGATGACATTAACATCTTGGCATCTCAATGGGATATCACTGGTTTTACTGCACAACAACCTTATCATGAATCAGAAAATAAACATATATTGCACCATCAGTGTAAGAACTGACTACTGTTAAAAATCCATGTAATTTGTGAACAAAAAAGGACTTCACCAGTACGTCTATCACAGCCATTTGGCAAGCACCCAATGTGTATTTTTAACAGATACTTCCCTCAAGAATATCACAACATTAATTAAAAGAGCAGCTGAGTAATGCTTCTCCTCCCCACCACCTCCATCTTCCACCTGCGCACACAAGCAACAATTCAAACTGCATTGTCAAAATTGCATTGACTAAATAGACTTCTATTACAGCAGCTTTTAAAATTTTAAAACTTGAAACTAATAATGACCTAGGGGCTTTACAATGAGGATTAAAAATAAAATTTTAGATTATGAAAGATGACAGCATCTCCTAATCGATACACTATGATAGATTTATAGTAGGATATTTCACTTTACTACAGTCATGTTGTTATATAACATACTTGACTGCAAGACATGTTAAAAATAGGAGCAAAGTCATCTTATGCATTTATTCACACCACAGTGCTGCCCCACTGCGAGTATTTTCATCATCAGTTACAAAAGCACAAAACCAAACAAAAAAAAAATTAAAATACTGTAGATGCAAACCTGAAAGGTGGATGGAAAGGGAATGCGCTTTGGACAAGCCCCACATTACAGCTGTTCAAATAACAGAAATTCACCCTTACAAAGTATACAAAATCACTACCCCAAAAAAATTGAGATATAGATAAATATGCGTGGCTGTTCTGCTAGGCACAACTTAAATGCCATCTATAAATTTGCCAATGGCACAACTCAGATGGTGATGAGGAGGCACACAAGAGTGAGCTAGGTCAGCTGGTTGAGTGGTGTTGCAACAAAAATCTTACACTCAACATCAGTGAGGAGAAGCCATGTGGACTTCAGAAAGGAGAAGTCAGGAAAGCACACACACCCTCATCGAGGGGTCAGCAGTGGAAAGGTTGAGCAGCTTCAAGCCCCTGGCCTTCAGCACCTCAGAGAATCTATCCGGAGCCAACATATTGATGCAATTATAAAGGCGGCATAACAGTGGCCATTAGGAGTTTGAGGAGATTTAGTATGTCACTTAAGACTCTAGCAAATTTCTACATAGATACTATGGGGAACATTCTGACGGGTTACATCACCACCTGGTATGGAACCTCCAATGCACAGGATCAAAAAGTCACAGAGGATTGAAAACTCTGCCAGCTCCATCATGGGCACTAACTTCCTCACTATGGAGGGCATTATCAAAGGGCAGTGCTTCAAGTAGGCAGCATCTGTCATTAAGGACCCTCACTATCCAGGACATGCCCTCTTCTCATTACTACCATCAGGGAGGAGGCACAGGAGCCTGGACACAGATTCAACATTTCAGGAACAGCTTCTTCTCCTCCACATTCATATTTCCGGATGGTCCAATCCTATGAACAATACCTCATCATCCTGCTTTATTTTTCCATTATTTACTTATTTTTATATTTCTTATTGTAATCTATAGTAATGTTTCATGCATCGCTCTGTAGTGCTGCCACAAAAGAACAAACTTCACAACATATATAGTGATAATCAACCTGATTCTGATAATACCCAGTCATGGAACTTATGTGGAAAAATAGTAAGTAAACAAACATTTTTCCACCTGGATTTCTTGACCCATGCACAGATGACACTGCTTTATTAAGGATCTTTTTCAAATTCAGATTCAAGTTTAATTATCATTCAGCCATACACAAATACAGCCAAATGAAACAGCGTTCCTCTGGGGCCAAGGTCCAAAACGTATTACCAACAGCACACAGCACATATGGTTACCATAGCAGAAAAACATTCAGTCACACAAAAAAAAATATAGCCCAAGTCACTGCCTCTGATGTCTCCTCTCCTGGGCAGCTGCAACAAGTGACACCCTGGCATGAGGGCCTTATCTACACAACAACCGAGACAATGCAGCTTTCCCGCCGTCGGCATTGCTGATTAACCAGTGAACAAGAATTGCAGTATTCTAAATTACCAATGTCCAACAGAGTCTTGCAATCACAAGAAAAAACGTCCAAGACAATCAGCGCTCACCTCCTCAGCACAACAACAGTACACAACAAGTCCAGCTCCGTCACTTGCAAGCAACTCACTGATGTTAATATCCAGCGGTGCCTTGCAATTGTAAATAAGATTTAAACTACGAACAAGTACATCTTTGATTGGACTTGGAGTGGCCCGTGTCCTAGCGCACTGCCACTTTACCGGAAGATAACCCAAGAACACAGCCCACCAATGCCTTCCTAAAGTGGGGGGGGGGGGGTCACCTTTACTGAAATTCTTGACCACGGTGTGCCATCTAATTCCATCAGAGGTGATGTGTGGCTTAATTATTTCTGGAAGCCCTGCCCCATATTCTCAAGCCAATTAATAATATCCCAATCAATATCACATTTAAGACAATTGACCTGGTATCAATGACTGTTGCTGAAAGAGAGTTCCAAACTTCTGCCACCTTTTGTGTAATGTCTTTCCATATTTCAGCAAGTCTTAATGTTTAATTTTTCCAGTAAAACAGAGTATGTAATATCAGTGTACAAACAGAGGTAGATTGTCTGCTGATGTTTCAGATCTAAGATCACATTTCAAAACTGAATAAAGTTCTAGAACTTGAGCCAATGACAAACTAGGCTGCTACTTCTCACTGGAGATCCTTTGATTCCTAGATTTTTTTTTCTTATTTTTGCTATCTTCAAGAATAAATTTATATTTTAGGAGGTAAGCAGGCTGAGGGTAGCAGACACCAACAGAACCAACAAACTCATTCGTAAGGCCAGTGATGTTGTGGGGATGGAACTGGACTCTCTGACGGTGGTGTCTGAAAAGAGGATGCTGTCTAAGTTGCATGTCATCTTGGACAATGTCTCCTATCCACTACATAATGTACTGGGTGGGCACAGGAGTACATTCAGCCAGAGACTCATTCCTCTAAGATGCAGCACAGAGCGTCATAGGAAGTCATTCCTGTCTGTGGCCATCAAACTTTACAACTCCTCCCTTGGAGGGTCAGACACCCTGTGCTGATAGGCTAGTCCTGGACTTATTTCATAATTTACTGGCATAATTTACATATTACTATTTAACTATTTATGGTTCTATGACTATTTATTATTTATGGTGCAACTGTAACAAAAACCAATTTCCCCCTGGGATCAATTAAGTATGACTATGACTAAGTAAATTTTGCTTTTTGAAGAAGTGCTTGGATGAAAAACATTATTTCTAAAATAGCTATACAGATCCTCCCTAGCTTACAGTGGAGTTCTGTTCTGTGAACTGTTTGTAACCTGTACCATTTGCAAGTTGGAAATGAGACCACCAACCAAATTCCTCCATGGCAGAAGATACCTGCAGCCCTGCACCAGCTGGTAAATCCATCCTGCCAGTCTCAACCGGTCACTCATTGGTGTGACTATACATAAATTGAGTAGTGGACCTGAACTTGCTTTATTTCACAAATGTATTTAGGATGAATTTTCATTTTGGGTACAATTCCAGAGTTTTGGATAATATATATACACATTGAAAAAGCATTAATTTCCAAATTATCTGAAACTTTCAAACCCCATTAAATTCTCTGTACCATTGTGAAGTGTAAGGTGCACTTGTAAAATCTGTGTAATCAGGCTGAGACAGCTAAACAAGTGCAGAAAAGCTTTATTACTGAGAATTGCACTTAAAACTACCTGATTCATGCTTTCCAATACAAAAGATCTTCAAACTCAAATATAGATCATTTCTCTTCAAAGAAATATTACTTACTGTTTTCAGCAGTTCCTGTAAAATATCCAGATGTTGTAACTATAATTTATCAAAATGTGTTATAAAAGTACTCCCTTTTATAATTGGCAATTTGCCAACCTTGGTAATAAAAATCAGGAGGTCTTCAATCAACAAGATACATTTTGCACCAGTTAAACTGTTACAATGGTCTCAATTTCCAAGGTCTTGTCGTGAAATATTGTCAGGAAGCTTCATACAGCGAGGGTAGGTCGGTTGAGCATCTTGCATGGAAAGCCCATGGTCTTTTTAGTTCAATGAGCAATGGCTAGGAGATCAACTGCCTGGAGATGTAAAGATACAAGTGGTCTGAGATTTGAGTGACCTTAGTTCTGAAGTTCAAATTGTTAGTTCTCCCATTCGTTAACACGATTAGCTCCTTTCCAATGGGAAGTTTAGAGTGCAACACCTCTGCTGAAAGACTGGAAAAAATTGTTGGACAATGCCAGTTCATAGTAGCCCAACTCTAATCACTCAAGCAAATAGCCGACGTTTACGTTTCTCATTATAGAAAAAAATAGTCACATTTCCCTATTATTAAATTTCACAGACGTACACCATCTGGGACAAAACTTCAAGATGTAACACTCAAAATCTGTGGTGAACCAGCAACAACCGAGCAGCACAAAGAATGTAAAGCAAATGAAGCAACAGTAGCTGTCATCCTGCTCTTCCTTCTAGGGAGACCACAGTCAGTATAGATTGGTGATGACATCTCTTGATTCTGACTCACTTAGTCCCCTGTGCCTGCTCTGCCATTCAGTAATATGATAGGTCCTTCATACTTTGATAGCAACTCTGTTAACATTAACAATTTGAAATTTAACTAGTACATCAAAAGGATGATTCCCAATGTCTTACTACTCCTCACCTCAACCAACCACTGAAAGGCAGAGTTTCCATTCTTAGCCTCAAAGCTAGAGCAAAATCTCAGTAACTTCACACTATAAAGCAATTCTCAGATAGTATCATTAACGGTGTTTAAAATCCGGTTTATTGGATGTGTTGCACTTGTTCTACAATAAAGATATTTGAAACTTGCACTTTTCCTCAAATGACTTGGAATTAACGTATCCAATGTTCATCTAATGCCATAATTAGGCAAACAAAATCTTATTAAACTGGACGTGGCAACTGCACTGTATGTGACCACAAGAAACTGCAGAGAATTGTAAACACAGCTCAGCATATCACGGAAACCAGCCTTCCCTCCATGGGCTCAGTTTACACTTCTCACAGCCTCAGTAAAGCAGCCAACATAATCAAAGACCACATCAGCTCCAGTCATTCCCTCTTCTTCCACGTGCCTCCCACCCCACCCCCCCACCAGGCAAAAGATACCAAAGTCTGAAAGCACATATCACCAGACTCAAGGATAGTTTCTATCCCACTGTCACAGGACTATTAAACAATCCCCTAGTACCATAAGTTGTCCCCTTTACCTCACAATCTACCTTGTCATGACCTTGTACCTACTGCCTACTTACACTGCAATTTCTCTGTAATTGTAACACTTTATTCTGCAACATATTATTGTTTTACCTTGCACTAGCAAGTTTTATACTGTAGCTCTGTACATGTGACAATAATAAACCAATTTCCCAACTCTTCCTCCATATCGTCCGCTGAATGGTTTAACCAAGAGTTCTTTTTAATAACTGAAGTACTGTACGGTGTAAATTAGAGAATAGCACGGAGAAACAAAGTCTGACAGGATCTTGACTGCTGATTCAGTTTTTAAATAAAGGAAATATTAAAAGTCTCATAACAAAAGCAATATGAAATAAGGTAGAAAGATGGTTTTACACATTTACAGGTTTTAACTGTTAATCTATCGGTGATCAGTGAAAAAACTCCTGTCATATTGACATGCAAAATTCACAACCCAAGCACAAACTATGATCAGACAGGCCACTACAATGCTGAGGTGGAGATTTTCAGGTTTGAAAAATGTATCAGACATGTATTTTGGGGGGCTACAGTGTATTGGCCAACCCACACACCAGGAATGAATGAGGCTGTCATTCTCCTAAACTCCCACACATTTTAAAACCTGCAATTCCCGGCTAAGCCCCTTTCGCTCTGGGCTTTCCTTATAGGAATCACAATGAGCTTCCAAATGGTCAAATAAAACGTCAATCACAATTACGTCAGGATCAGACACAAAGTTGACACTGAGGGGTTTCCAGGCCATCGCCTTTGGTCTTAAAACCCACTAAGAGTCGCATGAATACGGTTCCAGGCCCCTGGCCAAATATTGCAGAACATACATCGAAGACAGGAACAATAACCAATAGACTAACTTTAGTTTTATTTATCAAAGGAAGTATTTAGAAGAACCAGCTGTCATTTCACAAATTCATTTAAAGCGGAATGCAGAGCATCGATATTTATCATGAAGTGTCATATCTAGCAACGCTGCAACATTCCTCATACATATGCACAATTCATTTAAAATACTTCTTTTTCAAATCTAGCATTTAGCTTTACTCCATCACACGAAGAAATATATGTAAGCTAGAAAAAATAGTAACCTGTCCAAAGAAAATTCGACTGATGTGATTTCCTGCACAAGTTCTCCGCAGCAGTCAATGCATTTCGTGACGTTTTAAAAACAGACTTACCGAATGATTGACTCCCCACATAAGGACGCTGAGCAATGGATCGCTGGCTCGGAACAGCTTCACTTTCTGAGCCACAAAATGTTTCTTCTTGGTTTTCGTTTTACTGGCGAATGGCGTACTGTTCGCTGCCATCTTTCTCCCTGACTCGCGTTTTCTTCTCTAGTTCAATTTACTGCGTTTTATTCTCCAATTCTCTTCAGTAATTAAAATGGAAATGTTTACAGTAAAAACTTATTGCACCGTCTTCTTCCTCCGCTCATTGAAGAGAGTTAAAACGGTTATGATCAGAATTTGTTTCTGGGCGGTAGTAGCAGACTGGTTACTACATTCTCCAATACCCTGCCGCTTCCGGACCTTGCTGAGTGTGTGTGAACTGTAAGAAGGCGACACTATATCCACAACCAGAACAAACGCATTGCACACTGCAACTCAGCTTGAAAGAGGAGGAACCAGGTGGGGGAGCAATAATAGATGATCGACAGCAGTAGGAGCCATACAAATCGGGGCTCTTGTTTTGCAACATTCGAAAATGGATGGCGTCAGCAGACACGCGACCAATTGCAGACTTGCACGAGATGATTTGATCCCGCGTGCAGACTGAATATAAAAGCCATCAGGTTCGGTTGTGGCGGGTAGTGTTTATGAGTGGGCGTTATGTGGTATTTTAGAAGCATCCGAAAAATGTCTGAAACTTTTGCACCTTCTGTTATTTGCATCAAGTAAATTACATTGCAAAAAAAAAGCCACAGGAAGAAATGCAAGTAGTTGCCTGTAAAAATAATATGAGTGCGAAAATAAATTCGGCTTCCTAATTGAATACAACGACATTCTGAAGTTTAAAGAAAAATAGCTCTCGGAGTAAAATGTAATATTGTACAGAATCTATGTTCACTGCATTTACGAGTGTTTTATGTGACATAACCCCAGGTTACAGGCATGCAGTACTTCCCTTCTCCAGTAGGAAGTGGGATAGCCCCAATAAGGACGGGGCACACTATAAGGATTGAGTGTGGGTAAAAATATCAAGGCTTTATGAATAAATGCTCTCCGCATTAACCATGTAGTGCTGACGGCTTCAAGTAATTCCTGCCGCTCTGTGCGGATGGTTTTTATAAAGGTTAACTATTTTAGCAATCTTGTAACACGATGCATTTATCTATTTAAGCATTTTTTGTTGCTACAGTGCACTTCATGGGATGCTTCAGACACAATCGTTAGGAGCGTAAAACAAGAAATAATTACAATACTGCGAAATTAACTGCAACGCCGGTTTGGTTTTAAAAACTCCACATCTATATTTTATCTTATCCCTCGAAGCTTTTAAATTTGCGTAATTTTAAATGAATATATAATAGTACTTACATACGCAGGAAGCCATTGAACATAGACGAGGCACTAGAAAGCATTTTACTTGTAAGTCATGCAGCACCGAAACGGGCCTCTCAGCCAACTTGTCAATTCCAACCAAAACGCTTATCCAAGCCAGTCCCATTTGCCTGTGCTTGGCCCCCATCTCTCTCAACTTCTCTATTCATGCACCTATTCAAATTTATTTTAAATGTTGTTACTGTGCCTGCTTCAACCCTGTTCTCCGCTAGTTCCTAGATTATTTGTATTTCAATACTTCAGAATGTCATCATATCTTGAGGTGATTCCATGAATTAATTTGATGAGCCTGTGGCCCTTTTGCAATCTAAATGACTGCCAACAGAGCAATCCCCTCAGTTTGATTCACCCTTCCAGCCCGACAAGGTATTCTCTCATGTGCTCATCGACACTTACACCATTCAAGATTACAATCCTACAACTCAGCACAGAAAATAGGCCTTTCAGCCCACCTTGAAGTATTAGTCTGCCAAGTCCCGTTGACCTGCAGCCCTCCATAACCCTCCCCCTCATGCACCTACCCAAATGTTGCAATCGAACCCGCACCCACCACCTCCGTTCCAGATCATTCCACACTCGTACCATCCTCCCAGTGAAGTTCACCTTTCACCCTTAACCCATGATCTCTAGTAGTCTCACCCAATCTCAGTGCATATCAGTGCAAGCCTGCTTGCATTTACCATACCTATACCCTTCATAGTTTTGTATACCTCTGTCAAATCTCCCCTGATTCTCCTACACTTCAGGGAATGAACCTGTTCAACCTTTCCCTATAGCTCAGGTTCTGAATTCCCAGCAACATTGATACTGTATATATTTTCATAGCGTCGATTTGAAAGTGAAGTTAGAATGGTTTGGGTGGAAGCTTGGCAGAGTAACAAAAACAGGTGGCATTAATGGTTCTTCCTGGTTTAACCAGTGATGTGCTACAGGCTGCAGCAATTGGTGGTGGAACAGCCTTTAACAATTTATATAAATGAACTGGAAAAACATACCAAAAGCATGGTTGTTGATTATACAAAGGCAGATAAAATGTGAAGAGTAGATGAGGGGGCTTTAAAACAATTAGAGATAAAATAAGTGAGAAGGGAGAAATCTATAAATCATTATAATTGGGGAAAATGTGAAATTGCTCAATACAAAAGCACTGTTGAGTTCCAAGTTATGTTTCACCAAAGAATAAGTTCTGCAACTAATTAGGAAGCTCAACAGACTATTTCTTATGACAGGTAAAATTAGGAAGGCTGATGTTTCATTTATTTATAACAATGGTCTGATTACTTCATAAACTGATAAAAGTCATATAGCACAGAAGCCAACTGGTCCATGCTGACCATATTATCCTCTCCATCAATCTCAGGTGCCCAGTTCAACCCTCAAGCCTTTTCCCCCAATCAAAATAGACAGGTATATGGAGGAATTTAAGGTGGGGGGTTACATGGGAGGCAGGGTTTGAGGGTCGGCACAACATTGTGGGCCGAAGGGCGTGTAACGTGCTGTACTATTCTATGTTCTATGAAATGCCTCTTAAATGTTGCAATTGTACCTGCCTTGACCACTTCTTCTGGCAGGACTGGAGGAAAAAAAAAGCTGAGGAGTAGATTTAAAAGGGAGGGGAGAAAGAAACACCAAGTGATAGGTGAAACTGGGAGGGGAAGGGGTGAAGTAAAGAGCTGGGAAGTTGATTGGTGAAAGAGATACAGAGCTGGAGAAGGGGGAGTTTGATAGGAGGGAACAGAAAGCCATGGAAGAAACAAAAGTGGGGGGGGGGAGCATCAGAGGGAGCTGATGGGCAGGCAAGGACATCAATGTAGGAGATCCTCGGGAAGGGTCCTAGGACCAACCGTCTCCAGCTGCTTCATCATAAGGTCAAGTGGGGATGTTCACAGATGACTGCACAATATTCTGCACCATTTGTGATTCAGACAGACAGACATACTTTATTGATCCTGAGGGAAATTGAGTTTCGTTACAGTTGCACCAACCAAGAATAGAGTATAAATATAGCAACACAAAACCATAAATAATTAAATAATAATATGTGACTTATGCCAGATGGAAATAAGTCCAGGACCAGCCTATTGGCTCAGGATGTCTGACCCTCCAAGGGAGGAGTTGTAAAGTTTGATAGCCACAGGCAGGAATGACTTCCTATGACGCTCAGTGTGGCATCTCGGTGGAATGAGTCTCTGGCTGAACGTACTCCTGTGCCCAACCAGTATATTATGTAGTGGATGGGAGACATTGTCCAAGATGGCATGCAACTTGGACAGCATCCTCTTTTCAGACACCACCGTCAGAGAGATTCCTGGTTACCATTGACAGGAAACTGAACTGGTCTCAGGTCAGGAGTGTAATGGAATCCTCGTCACTCGCCTGGATGAGTGTACCTCCATCAACAATTAAGAAGCTTCTCACCATCCGGTACATTGCAGCCCACTTGATTGGCACCCCTTCCACAAGCATCCAATCCCTCCACCATCGACGAACAGTTGCAGCAGTGTGTACCATTTTCAAGATGCACTGTTACAACACACTAAAGTTCCTAAGGCAGCACCTTCTAGACCCACAACCACTACCATCTAGAAGGACGAGAACAGCAGATACCTGGGAACACCACCACTTGGAAATCCCCCTCCAAGTCACTCACCACCCTGACTTGGAAACATATCGCTTTTCCTTCATTATTACTGGGTCAACTGTGGGAGTACCTACACCTCAGAGAATGCAGAGGTCAAGAAGGCAGCTCATCATCACCACCTTCTCAAGGGCAACTAGGGATGGGCAATAAATGCTGGCTTAGCTGGCAATGCCCACATCCCGTAAATGAATAAATAAGAAAAGGAGATGAGGTGAGAGAGGGAAAGAGGGATGGGGACTGCTCTTAAACTTGATGCCCTGACTGAAGGCCAGCATGCTAAACATCTTCTTCATCGCTCTACTTGTGCAGCCGCTTTCAGTGATCTGTGCACTCGTACCCCCAGGTCTCCCTGTTCCACAACACTCATAGTTACCCTGCCATTCACGGTACTGTATGGGTCCTTCTATGGTTTGAATGTCCAAGATGGTTGAAATCCATTTGTCATTTCTCAGCCCACCTCCTTAAATGAACAATATCACTTTTGTAATTCATTGTAACCTGCTTCCCTATCCAGATCCTCTAATTCAGTATCATCAGCCAACCTGCTAATCACACCATGTACATTTACACTCAAATTATTTACATATTTAAAGAACAACACAAGTTCCAACACTGACCTCTGGGGCACCCCAAAAGTCACAGGAGGCACCCAGTCGTAGAATCGACCTTCATCTATCACCCTCTGCTTCCTATCATTAAGCCATTTCTGAATCTACCTTGCTAGCTGCCCCTGAATCCCAAGCAACTTAATTTTCCAAATCAGTTTGCAATGTGGGACCTTGTCAAGGGCCTTTCTAAAGTCCACATAGACAACATACCGTGTAAATATTTGTCTCCTTATTCAAGGACACACCTTAAGCTGGAGATGAGAGGAATATCTTCTCTCAGACTATTATGGAATTCTTTAAGCCAGAGAGTCCTGGAGGTGAAGTCACTGAATGCATTCAGTGTGAAGGATTAACAGATATTTGTATATGAGGAGAAAGATTGAAAGTAGTGTTAAGAACTAGATTGGATCCGCCATGATCTTCACCCAAGAAAACTGAGTTACTGAGTATATTCAAGGCTGAGATCGATAGATCTTTGCATAGTAAGAGAAACAAAGAATTTGATCATTTATCTCCATGTCATACTCCTGAAAAATCCCAATCATATTTTCTTAAATGGCACAGCAAGGATAACAGGACAAATAATTTATTCCCACTTCTATTTCTTTTGACCTTAAATTATTAGTAGGAACCATGTATCTGTTTTCTATCTGCTTTGTGTTCTGTAGCACATTTAATATGGTAACTAGTCACATTAGAGGGGGCATGGTAAGAGCGAAGGGAATACGGTGTGTACGCTTGCTTATTTCGTGGCAGTTTGTAGCAGAGATCATATGTTTTGCTGACCGCTGAGATAACACACAATAATGCTTAATTGTATGTTTGATAATTGCTAATAAAGGATCAAATAAAGGGTTCGACTTATGAAGCAATTATTGGAGCTATGGGTGCATCACGCATGTGTAACAGTCCGTACGGTCACAGACAAATAGCAATTGTTTTGGTTTTGGATTGGTTTTGCACTACTGGTGTGGTCAGAACAATCTGGAGCTAAATACGCTCAAGACTGTGGAGATGACAGTGGACTTCAGGAGGAGCCCCCCAATACTCCCCCCACTCACTATACTCAACAGTATTGTGTCTGCTGTGTAGACTTCAGGTTTCTGGGTGTCACAATCTCTCAGGACCTGAAGTGGACACCCAACACGGACACTCTTATCAAAGGCTCAGCAGAGTTTGTATTTCCTACGTCAACTCAGGAAGTACAACCTGCCTCAGGAGCTGCTGATTCAATTCTATTCAGGAATAATCCAGTCTGTTCTCTGTTTGTCCATCACTGTCTGGTTTGGATCAGCTACCAAACAAGACAAGAATAGACTCCAAAGAACCATCAGGGCTGCGGAAAGGATTATTGGTGTGAAGCTGCCCTCGATCCAGAACTTATATGCATCTAGAGTCAGGAAGCGAGCAAGCAGCATCATTGTAGACCCATCACACCCTGGACATCACCTATTCCAACTCTTTCCTTCTGGTAGGCACTTTAGATTACTGTATGCCAGGACAAATAGGTACAAGAACACTTTCTTTCCGTATGCCATCAGTCTTATGAACACTTCAATTTTAGTCTATTTTAAACCAAGTCCACCTGTACATACACAGGTATACCTCATTGTATGTAGTTCACAATTATTTGCACTATTGTTTTGTTTGCTTTTCGATTCTGTACAGCGAGAGCTCAGGAAACTGGCATCAAATTCCCTGTATGTGTCCACATACTTGGCAATAATAAAGGATTCTGATTCTATATTTCTGTAAGCAAAAGTTTTCAACAGTAATACCAAATGAACATCAGCACTTGGGTGTGCCTTAGAGATTAGAAGCACCCCAGCTTGAAGCAGCTTGTGGCAAGTAATGACCTTATATTAATTCATGCGGTGTACTTTTGATTTGAAACATGGTTTAATTGGTCATCATTGCCGTGTCCAACTGGGTTGGACTGGATAGTGGTGTTTGCCTCAAATGTTCGGCCCTTGGTTCTGTTAAAAAGCTGATGAATTGAAATATTGCTTCCACTATTGAAAAGTTGAAAGAAACTGTCATTTTGTTGTCTGGTTTGCACACCTGGAAGACAAAATGAGTTCAACTGGAAGCAGTGACCTTGAAGCTAAGATTAAGGGAAAAATTAAACAAACATGCAACGTTAAAGGTCAGTTTCCTGGGGGACATGAAAATATTTACAAAGACAAAGAAGAGACTGTGACTTCATGTAAAGTTGAAGACAGCGCGTCTAAGGTGTGTGCAGCACATTTTCCACCCACTAGCAAAATATCCTGTGCGTCTGATACCACACAGTACGCATTAGAATGGAGGCTGATTTAGCTAAGTTATATGCAAAACAGGTGTTGTGGGATAAACACCCTTTGGAGAAAAAAATGGAACAGCCTTGAAGAGCAAGTAAGGAGGAAGATGGAAGAGCTTATGTTGCAGGAAGAAATTGCAGCCAAGATGGTCAGAGTTAAACTGCTGAGGCTTCAAGGGCTGACCATGCTTCAGTAGAGTAGTTCTATGATAAGAGTTCCTGTGCTGACATGGAATAGAGAAAATCCAGTTTACTCGATGTCAACATTGATACATTTAAGGAACAAATGTCTATGAGTCACGAGTTTGAACCCCAAGGGGTAGTTCAGGGTGTTCACATTCAGCCTGTACCAAGGAGGCACTCTGAACTTGTGCCATATTCAATAACACAAGGTGCTTCTAAGGACACTGATTTACAGTGTGGAGACATTCATGTTTCAGATGATAAAGGTCTAAATGGCGTGCTGGAGACCATAAGGACGTGAAAGGAAATGACAAGCATAGTGATGCAACAACATATTGCATCTCTGCCTAAAAGAGAGATTCAAATCTCTTGATGGTGATCCATTGCAGTTTCATTCAATTATGAGGGCTTTCAACAACAGCATTGTCGGCAAGACTGATAATTATGATGGCAGTCTCTGTTTTCTTGAACAGTTCACTGAAGATTACCTTAGAGAGCTTGTCAAAGCTTACCAGCAGGATGGACTGGAACAAAGATATCTAGAAGCCCAAGCTTTACTACAGGAACATTTTGGTGATGAGCACAAGATTGCTGTGGCCTACATGGAAAAGGCTCTTTCTTGGTCACATATCAAATCAGAATATGTGAAATCTCATCATGATTACCGTCTTTTTCTTAGAGGTTGTTGCAATGCCATGGAAGACATGCAGGACATTGGTGAGTTGAACATGCCTGCTAATATGAGGATTGTCGTAAATAAATTGCCCAATGAACTTTGGAAGGAATGGAGATCGGCAGTGTAAGAACTGCAACAGAGGCACAACTGTACGGTTACTTTCACAGACATTGTTGATTTTATTGAAAGACAAGTAAAGATTGCTGCACACTCAGTGTTCGGACAGAAATACAATGTTACATCACTGGCAGTAAGCAAAGGTGTGAACAAAACTGGATCACAAATTCATTCTCAAGCTAAAGGAAGCAACTTTGCCACCACTGTTGCTACTGCGGAAAGTGAATCTGAAACTGAGCCCGGAACTGATGAAAAGGATGCAGATTCGAAACAAGCCATGAATGAAGCAAACATAGTGGAGAGTACCACTCTGGTATCTAATAGTCTTACAGGGGCTGGTGATCATGATTGTAAAGTTCCTCTAATTCCAGTTCAGGTGAAGTCTAAGAAGAGGAACAAGACAGTGCTTACTTATGCTTTCCTAGATCAAGGAAGTGTCCTGCACAGAGAGTCTCATGAACAAGCTCGACCTGACAGGAAAAAGAACACACATTCTCTTACGCACCATGGGTCAAGAGAACATTGTGAGTAGCTAGGCTGCTTTAGGATTTAAGGTGGCTTACATAGTTAAAACTATTGCAAACTGCCTAACATTTATACACGGGAACATATGTCTGTCCATAAAGGGAACATTCCTCCTCAGAGAGAATGGTCCCACCTGAAGCATGTTTATTTGTCAGAAATTGAGCTGTCGATGGGGGCGAGTTTGTCTAACACATTGGGGCCATTGCAAGTGATTCACAGTGTTAATGTTGGACCCTATGCCATCAGGACAATGCTGGGTTGAACTATTAATAGACCATTGAAAGGAGACTGCGAAAGAGACTATGGTCGGCCAGAGCTGGCAATGAATGAATTAATTAATTTGTTGAGATGCACCGTGGAATAGGCCCTTCCAACCCTTTGAGCCACACCACCCTACAACCTCTGATTTAATCCTAGCCAAATCATGGGACAATTTACAATGTACCAACTGCTACATCTTTGGATTGTGGGAGGAAACCAGAGCACCCGGAGGAAACCCACATAGCCACAGGGAGAACTTCAGTTTTGTGTTTGGCTGAGCTTTGGCAGCAGCAATTCAATGCAGATTTTCCTGAATGCAGTCAAGAGGGACAACTTGATTTGGCAGCAGCAGATCACAATCCAGGATAGACTGCTTATCTAAAGAGGACCTTTGTTTATATGTTGAGATTTCACATCTCCTGTGTTTTGATAGCATGCAGGTGCAATTATTATAGTATAATAATTATATGTCTGGAATGTAGGAGCCATTATCTACTTTGTATTCTGTGTTGCATGCTTACTGTGGTAATGAGTCACATTAGTAGGGGCGTGGTAAAAGTGAAGGAAATAAGTTACATATTCTTGCTTATTTTGTGGCAGTTTGTAGCTTGGGACTGGTGGAGGTCACATCGTTTGCTGACTGCTGAGATACTGGTCAATAATGCTTAATTGTATGTTTGCTAATGGCTAATAAAGGATGGAATCGTTTAACTTTTGGAGCAATCATTGGAGCTGTGGGCGTGTCATGCAAGTACAGTCGCAGGGAAGCAGCAATTGTTTTGTTTTATTTTGGATTAGTTTTGCCGCTACATTACTCATGTTTGCTTGATGAACTGAAAATTCTGGTAAGATCACAATAAATAGACCATAGAGTTGTACAGCATGGAAACAGGCCCTATAGCCCGCCACATCCATGTCAACCATCAAGCACCCACCTAAAAAAATCCATATACTTCTTGCATTCCCTCCCACCCCCCCCCAAGCTACAATTTACAGTAGCCAATTAACCTACCAACCAGCATGGCTTTGGAAGTCAGGAGGAAACCAGCGCACCTGGAGAAAACCCACATAGTCACAAGCATAATGTAAAATCTTTGATAGCACTGAAAGTCAGGATGGAATCCAGATCTCTACAACTGAATGAAACATATTCAACTTGCTTCTTTGTGCAATATGCTCCCAAAACTCTAATAATTACCTTGACATATAACATATAGATTTTTGTTACCTTCAATCAATGGATTGATACTTGTACACAAGCATCTTTTTATGGTCAATGACTTATTTGTATAGTAAGTTTAATTTCTTATTTGTGGACCCGTGAGCAAAAACAGGGCCTCTAAGAATGTGGAAAAAGTAATTAACCCCTGAGTGAATTACTTACTCTTATACTCATGATTCCAGCCAGTAAGGGCTACTTGTGTCGCCACCTACAGAGAGCTTTAGATCTGGACCTCAGGCTCTTTTTGCACATCAATACTGCTAACGACCCTGTCACTAACTGTATAGTCTCCCTTACATTTACCTCATTTGGATTCTACTCCATCTGTAATTTTTCCTCCTTTTTCTGTAATTGATCAATATCTGACAATGTGATCGAATAGCTTTTCCTCTGAATGGCTCCAGCTGTTAGAATTGTCATGCATTTTTAGATGTTTCTCAATCACTCTGGCATTCAAAACAACTCAAAAACTATCAAAAATGAAGGAAGTTTAATAGACAGCTACTCATATGAATTAGCAGGAGAAACAGGCCATTTAATCCCAACAGAACTGCTGACTGCTTCCCCTGTACTGGTGTCAGTGTTCCAGGAATAGGAACCCACTTCTTTACCATGCTTTGAGCAATGCATTTTCTTCTCTACTCCTTTTACCTTACACCAATTTGCATATGGCTCAGCTAATACTCTGGAGATCATCATCCTTATGGTTCTGCTTTCAAGTTTTCCTCAAACTCCTCATAATCCCTCCGAACAGACTCCTTGTCCTACTTATCATTAGTGCCAATGTGGAACACAACTTGTTTCTTCCCCTCTTACTCTAAGTTTTTCTCCAGCTCAGAAGAGTGCACCATACCGGCAACAAAGACCGTCTTTGCAGCAAGGAACAGTGTTTGTTCCCCTAGCTCTGATATCCGCTCGACTATTATCTGCCTGCAGAATGGCTCCCTGTGCCATTGTGGCATGAACAGGTTAAACATCTTCCCTGCAGCGCCCATTCTCATTCCCACAGGGAGTAAGAACCGCGTACCAGTTGGACAAGGATGTGGCCTCTACCTGTCTGTTCTATTGTCCTGTTCCTGAGCATTCACTATTTTAACAATACTTCGGGAAGGGGGAGAATTATCTAGATTCGGTATTTCAGGAGGCAGTCTCCTCCTTCCTGATGCACTGAGCATTTAAAATTCCCCAAAACTATAATATCTCTTTGTGAAAAATTAATGTGCATGATTTATCAGAATGTACACAAAACTGATACAGAAATACAGTAGATGAAAAAGAAAAATACAATGAAGTCACTAATGGGAGTAGTCTATGGGCCCTAACATAGCAGCACAAAGGATATAGTCTATCTAAGAAATATGGGAGTATTGCAAAGTTAATGGGTGACTTTATATGATAAATGAAATTGGCAAAGGTGGTCGTGAAAACAAGATCACAGAACGTATTGCTCTTTTAGAATAATACATTTTAGAACCAGTCTGTGAACAGCTGTTTTAGATCTGGAACAGAGGATGTTAAAGGGAGATTTAATTGAGATATATCAAATGATGAGGGGCTTACCTAGTTTTATATATATATGAGGGTTAATAGAAAGAACATATTTGAGAGGATTCAACAGGAGTGCATACATTTAATCTGTAGTCTACAGGATAAAAGGGGAGGTATGGTCTCGAGACTCAACAGAAACAGAAATGTTGCTGTAAAACCTTGAATGATGCACTGCAGCTGTTGTACATTCACAGCTGCTGACCACTGTTTGGGTTTATTTTCGCTAGTTTTTAAGCCATGCCTGTTTATGGTGTCCTCTGCAGTAGGAGACTCCACCCTGGAGTGACTGTAGTGTTTGATGTGTCCCAGTGGCTGGTTAGTCTGGAACTCAGCAACTGACCCAGTCAAGATGGTGCTGAGCTGCGCTGTCTGTCGATATCCTTAGTTCAGACTTAAGTTTTTTTTTAGGTTCAAAGCGATAGTTTTGGAGACAGCACAGAGAGATAGGGGTCAGGTTGAGATTTAAAGACAAGGATGTAGGACAGTTAGCTGTCAAGGGCAGAAAATGAAGAGTCAGGGTGAGAGCTGGTGTTTGGAGTCTAGATCAAAGGTCAACAATCCTGGGGGTGGGTCAGCTGGTGCCGACGAGACCAGTGATCCCCAGGCTGGCAAGTCCATACAGGTGGGAGTCACGAGGACCGACGTTCCCTCCCTCAAGTCAACATCATCAGAGGTCCGTGCAAGTCTGGAAGTTGAGGCCTGAAGGTCAAACCTGTGATTGGCAAGCCTTTGAGTCAGGGTTCAAACTCGTGACTGACAAGTCCTGGAGGCAACACCCAAAAGTCGGCAAAGTTAAAGGCTGAAGTACAGAGCTCAGCAAGTCCAGAGGTAGAAGCCCAAAGGTCAAAGACCAAAGTCAATGAGTCTGGGGGTAGACAACTGAAGGTTGGAGGCCCAATGGCTCTGAGCCTAAGAATCTGGGTCCAAGGACTAGAGGCCTGGCAGTGGCCTGTCCTGGGTTTGGAGGGCTGTCTGTGTCTGTGATTCAGTGGATGGGAAGGGGACACGTTTTTCTGTTGTTTCCTTGTTTTGTTTGTTGTTGCTGCTGCTGCTGCTTGTGTGTTGACCTGCTGAACATTGTAGGCCTACTATGCTGGTGTAGAATGTGTGACGACAGTGTGGGCTTCCCCAGCACATCCTTGGGTATGTCGGTTGTTAACACAAATGATGCATTTCACTGTATGTTTTGATGTACATGAGATATATAGCCTAACATCGGTTAGCCTAACATCGGTGGTGGGGAAACTGCTAGAGTCAGTTATCAAAGATGTGATAACAGCACATTTGGAAAGCGGTGAAATCATTGGACAAAGTCAGCATGGATTTGTGAAAGGAAAATCATGTCTGACGAATCTCATAGAATTTTTTGAGGATGTAACTAGTAGAGTGGGTAGGGGAGAACCAGTGGATGTGGTATATTTGGATTTTCAAAAGGCTTTTGACAAGGTCCCACACAGGAGATTGGTGTGCAAACTTAAAGCACACAGTACTGGGGGTAAGGTATTGATGTGGATAGAGAATTGGTTGGCAGACAGGAAGCAAAGAGTGGGAATAAATGGGACCTTTTCAGAATGGCAGGCAGTGACTAAGGCTCAGTGCTGGGACCCCAGTTGTTTACAATATACATTAATGACTTGGATGAGGGAATTAAATGCAGCATCTCCAAGTTTGTGGATGACACAAAGCTGGGCAGCAGTGTTAGCTGTGAGGAGGATGCTAAGAGGATGCAGGGTGACTTGGATAGGTTAAATTCATGGCAGATGCAATTTAATGTGGATAAATGTGAAGTTATCCACTTTGGTGGCAAAAACAGGAAAACAGATTATTATCTGAATGGTGGCCGATTAGGAAAAGGGGAGGTGCAATGAGACCTGGGTGTCATTATACACCAGTCATTGAAAGTGGGCATGCAGGTACAGCAGGCGGTGAAAAAGGCGAATGGTATGCTGGCATTTATAGCAAGAGGATTCGAGTACAGGAGCAGGGAGGTACTACCGCAGTTGTACAGGGCCTTGGTGAGACCACACCTGGAGTATTGTGTGCAGTTTTGGTCCCCTAATCTGAGGAAAGACATCCTTGCCATAGAGGGAGTACAAAGAAGGTTCACCAGATTGATTCCTGGGATGGCAGGACTTTCATATGATGAAAGACTGGATGAACTAGGCTTATACTCGTTGGAATTTAGAAAATTTATACGTTTCTGATTGAAACGTATAAAATCCTAAAGGGATTGGACAGGCTAGATGCAGGAAGATTGTTCCCGATGTTGGGGAAGTCCAGAATGAGGGGTCACAGTTTGAGGATAAAGGGGAAGCCTTTTAGGACTGAGATTAGGAAAAACTTCTTCACACAGAGGGTGGTGAATCTGTGGAATTCTCTGCCACAGGAAACAGTTGAGGCCAGTTCATTGGCTATATTTAAGAGGGAGTTAGATATGGCCCTTGTGGCTAAAGGGATCAGGGGGGATGGAGGGAAGGCTGGTGCAGGGTTCTGAGTTGGATGATCAGCCATGATCATACTGAATGGTGGTGCAGGCTCAAAGGGCCGAATGGCCTACTCCTGCACCTATTTTCTATGTTTCTATATACATCTGAATCTGTACTGAATGGATGGTAGAGGCAAACTTCCTCATCACATTCTAAAAGTTCTTGAAGGTGTACTTTAAAAAGTTATAATGTGTGGGATAGTAGACACAATGCTGGAAGGGGAGATAGATCTTTCTCTTCTCACAATGATGGGGTCGGGTGGGGGTTGTCGATGCCTGCTACACTGCTGGCTTTTAGGGCAGCAGTGAAGGTCTTTCATCTTTGTCTGTCCTTGGCCATCTTCTCTATTGTGTCCCAGATATGATTCAGTATCCTCATGGCTTACTGTTCAGCACTAAGTTCCCTTTGACCTCCCTCTGCCCTTCAGGGATCCAATGAAGTGCTGCCTTGATGATTGAGTTGGCCTCTCTTCTCATCATGTGCCCAATTCATCTCCAGCATTTGCTCATAATGATGGTGGCCATGTCATCTTGGTGACACTGAAGGAGTAGGGTGTGGTTGGAGATCCTTCTTGGCCAAAAAATACGGAGGATTTCTGGAGGATCACAGTGTGGAAAGATGACAGCTTGGCAAGGTCGTTCTCTGTCACGCACCAGCATTCTGACCCATACAAGAATGGGCTTAATAATCTTTTGTATCGTATTTTCTATGACTTCAAAATACAAACATTAAAATAATAAAAATAAATAACAATTTGTAGATCAAGATTTCCCATTCAAAAGATTGGGAATTTTAACCCTGCATTGAATCTCACTGTAATTTGTGAAATGTTCGACTAACACTGTCAAAACCATTGATAATAGTCAAGGTGTCAAAAATATGGTAAAGGGCTTGATTAAAACTGGCTGCTATAGTGATTTATCACATGACATTGTTGTTTGATGATGTGTATTAAAGAAGGGGCATTTTGACTACAGTTCTCCTTTTGACTGGGGTTATATTCAGTGTCAATGACAATAAACGAACAAGATCCTCTTTAATTCATTGTTGGCAAAGGCCCTGGATCAGCGGAAGAGATCTGAGAAAATAGCTTTGCTCAATTATCTCTGTTCCTTGAATTACTTTACTGGAGTTCCCTTTTCAATCATTGTCGCAAGTGGAGGTCCGTGAGCCAGTCCCCATCGGGGGATCAGATACGGAGAGGGCCAGCAACTTTAAATTTCTCGGTGGTATCATTTCAGAGGACCTGACCTGGGCCCAGCACCCAAGTGCATTTACAAATAAAGAACAACAACACCTCTACTTCCTTAGGAGTTTGGGAAGATTCGGCATGACAAAACTTTGACCACTTCTTTAGAGTGTATGTTAACTGGTTGCACCATAGCCTGGTATGGAATAATCAAAGCCCTAGAACGGAAAATCCTACAAAAAGTAGGTAGTGGATATAGACTAGTTCACTATTGGTAAAGGCATCCCCACCAATGAGCACATTTTCATGGAACACTGTCACAGGAAAGCAGCACCCATATTAAGGGATCACTCCCTGCCCCCCCAATCAGGTTATGCTCTTGCCTCATTGCTGCCATCAGGAAGGTGGTACAGGAGTCTCAGGACTCTCATCACCAGGTTCAGGAACAGTTATTACCCCATCAACCATCAGGCTCTTGAACTAGTGGGGATAACTTCACTCGCCTGTCACTGAACTGTTCCCACAAACTATGGACTCACTTTCAAGGACACTTCATCTCATGTTCTTGATATTTATTGTTTATTTTTTTTTCTTTTTTATTTGCAGAGTTTGTTGTCTTTTGCACACTGGTTGTCTGTCTCATTGGGTGCGGTCTTTCACTGGTTCTATTGTGGTTACTGGATTTACTGAGTATGCCTGCAAGAAAACAAAGCTCAGGGTTGTGTATGGTGACATATATGTACTTTGTTGAACTTTATTTTAGACTTAAATTTGCTGCGCCAGTCCAGAAAAGGGGGTATGAGAGTAACATGCACTTTAACACAGCAATTTTTAATGTTACTAACTGTAAAATTGTCTCCAATATGTTGGTTGGACCCAAATCACATTGCAATTAACTGGGTTTTTGCAACACAGGATGCTTCATAAGAAGAACAGATGATAAGCAAAAAGATTTATCTCCAACATTTAATGAGAGCACAAAGCTTACACTGGCATCATTTTCCCTGACATCTCAAAGTACTTTACTGCAAATGGAGTGTTTAACTAATAGTTACTGTTGTAAATCAAGGAACACCTATTGCTAATTTATAAGAAACCTTGTATCTTCGAATGTATGCAGCACTGTGATACAACTTAAACTAATTTGTCTATGAGAAAATCTTCAGTCTCCTGACACAAAGGCACTGATCCAATCCATATAACTTTTATCCACAGTAAAATAGTGAAATTCAGTAATAGAGAAAATTAGCATTCCATCTAAAAGTGCAAGTACATTTGATTTCTTTTATGTTTACTTAGATTATTGATTTCATCAAATAACATTAATTCACATTTTGGAGCACTCCTATTCCATGGGGCATTACAGAAAATTTCTCTAAAAAGTGACCAAAAAATGCAAGGCTCACATCATTCTAGGAGGCAGTGTAGCACCTTTATGATGAAGTTATTACCATATGATACCGAACTTTTAAATGATTTCAGCTCCCAAGAACCTATACTTGCTTATTAGATTGATGCAATTTAGTATAAAACTTTACATGCCTGTTACATTAAACCATCTCAGGAAGCCACAGAATTATCGAAAAATCAGTCTAGTACCCTAGAACTACATAGAGAATACTACATCATCTCTGCTGTTTAGAAGTGGTCAAAATTGATAAAATCAACAAAAGTATGATTACATATAAAACAGGAGTCAGCATAGGCCCCATAACTCCTCAAGTCTATTTTCATTATTCAATGGCAAATCTAATCCTGGCCTCTGCTTTATATTACTACTACAAACTATCTTGGTTCTAAATTATGATGCTTTTAAAATAATCATTTAGCACAATTATTTAGTTTATCCCTTCCTCCTTTAATGTGGTTTAATGCATATAAATTTTAAAAAGAAAGTTACTGTTTAAAGTGATTTCTGTTTCAAATGTATCTGCATGTTAGGAATGCTTATACAAGGTCTCGCAGGCAAACAGGCCTCGGGCCTCCGCCCAGCCATGCCTCCAGTCAAAGGCTGTGAAGACATTCTGGGGTTAGGGACTAGGTAGTACACTGGCAATTTTTTTAAAAAATGCAACTGAGGTTGCAGTATGTTTTATGGTCTGACACAGGAAAGTTGGATTCACATACACATACAGGATTAGTGTGGATTTAAGAAGAGCATGGGAGGAGTCAGAGTAGTTGGTGATTCATGCTCAGTTCAATTTGGTGTGTATATGATTGTGAACTACAGTGTGACGTTTGATGGAATTCGGGCTGGGAGATTAAACCAATCAAATATCATGCAAATATGCAAATAATGAGTAGGAGCAGGCCACTCAGCCCCTCAAACCTGCTCTGCCAATTCATAAATTCATGCCTGATCTGCTTGTACATCACCATTTACATTTACATTTTACATTTCCATTCGTCCCCCCCATCCCTCCCCACTGATCTCCCTCCTGGCACTTATCCGTGTAAGCAGAACAAGTGCTACATATGCCCTTACACTTCCTCCCTTACCACCATTCAGGGCCCCAAACAGTCCTTCCAGGTGAGGCAACACTTCACCTGTGAGTCGGCTGGGGTGATATACTGCGTCCGGTGCTCCCGATGTGGCCTTTTATATATTGGCGAGACCCGACGCAGACTGGGAGACCGCTTTGCTGAACACCTATGCTCTGTCCGCCAGAGAAAGCAGGATCTCCCAGTGGCCACACATTTTAATTCCACATCCCATTCCCATTCTGACATGTCTATCCACGGCCTCCTCTACTGTAAAGATGAAGCCACACTCAGGTTGGAGGAACAACACCTTATATTCCTTCTGGGTAGCCTCCAACCTGATGGCATGAACATCGACTTCTCTAACTTCCGCTAGTGCCCCACCTCCTCCTCGTACCCCATCTATTACTTATTTTTATACACACATTCTTTCTCTCACTCTCCTTTTTCTCCCTCTGTCCCTCTGAATATACCCCTTGCCCATCCTCTGGGCCCCCCCCCCCACCTTGTCTTTCTTCCCGGACCTCCTGTTCCATGATCCTCTCGTATCCCTTTTGCCTATCACCTGTCCAGTTCTTGGCTCCATCCCTCCCCCTCCTGTCTTCTCCTATCATTTTGGATCTCCCCGTCCCCCTCCAACTTTCAAATCCCTTACTCACTCTTCCTTCAGTTAGTCCTGACGAAGGGTCTTGGCCTGAAACATCGACTGCACCTCTTCCTAGAGATGCTGCCTGGCCTGCTGCGTTCACCAGCAACTTTTATGTGTGTTGCTTGAATTTCCAGCATCTGCAGAATTCCTGTTTTTACCATTTACAAGAAGTGCTTTTTTCACCCTCTTCGTTGTAACGTACAGCACCTACCTCTCTTACAAATATTCAAATTTGCTTCTACTGCTCTTGGAAGGTTCCAAAGACCACGTGCAGACAAAAACATTTGACTAATTTGACCAGGTGGTCTCTTATTTTTAAAACAGTGCCACCTTTTCCACAGAAGGAAAATTCCTTTCCCTAGATCTCCGAGTATCTCATATGTCAAACAAGTTGCATATCACTGCTGTGAACTAGTTTCTGTTCTAAACTCTCTGTTCTAGTAAATCTCATTAGTACTGTTTCAATGCTTTCATATCCTTTCTTAAATAAAGAAATCAGTGTTGTACAGGAGTAGCACCAATGCCCTGAAGCACAACCTTCCTACTTTAGTACTTATTCATTCTGTTGGTTACTTAATGACTCATTGCAACTACATACCAGCCTTTTCTAAATCATATACTAGAAAATCTAGTCCCTGCTGCATCTCAAAGCCCTGTAACCTTTCATCATTTAGTGATTGTTGCTTTAATTTTTCCCGGCAAAGCGGACAATTTCAAATTTTCCCATCTTCTGCTCCATTTACCAGAATTTTGCTCACTCATTTATCTAAATCCCTTTGTTACTCTAATATATTTGTCAAATTTGACTTTTCTTTCATAAAATCATGCTGATTTTGCCCGATCACCTTAAATATTTCTATATTCAAAAGACTGGCTGGCTGGGCTTTGAATATATCTCAGGAACAGGCCGTTCGGCCCATGATGTCAGTGCTGACCGAGCGCCTGTCTAAATGCCTCTTAAACCCTGGCATTGTATCAGCTTCCATCACCTCTCCTGGTGAGTATCTTTCAAGCATCTAGCCTTGTGTGTAAAAAAAACAGCTCGTAAATCTCCTTTAAAATTCCCCCTTTTCTTTGGAAAGGAGAGGTGAAGGAAAAATGTAGCAGAGTTGCACAAAATAGGGTTACAGTTGAAATCAGATGAAGTAATAGCTAGAAAAAACAAACAGAAAATATTAGGACATTTATCTGATTACACAATATCATATTGCACCTATATTTGAGCCTTCACAAGAGATAGCAGCTACAATTTGACATGGCTTTCGATCAGTTTACAACCCACAGACACCTGGGCAACATGCTTTTAATGAATATCAAATTGCCATCTAAAATATGATAGACAAGACCATTCACACACTGAAACAATGATATCCTGCTGCACTAAACACTACACGTTCTGTGTACTGCAGGGCTCTTTGGACTGTATACCTTCTCCAACATGAGGAAAAGGAAAGGTACGTCGCATCCGGAGTTTCTCCGGTTAGCGGACGATCTCCCTTCACGCCTCTCTGACGAGGCAAGTTACAGCAGTGGTTTGCCATTGCCTTCTGCCAGGTGGGTTTCCAAAGAGATCACTAGCTCGTAACCCAGCACAGATGGGAGGCGTGCAGGGGAGCCAGTTGGATTCGAACTCAGGATCTTTCATCCCAAAGATGATGCCACTATGCCACCAGTCAGGTCGCGAGAACTCAGCCAAAAAAAAGACTGGTTCTAGAGCGGAAACAGGAAGTGGAAAGAAAGAGGATATGACAAGCTATGGCTACACAGCCATGGAGATGTGTCTTGTTTCTCCTAAACTTTACAAGCCTTGAAAATTCATACTGACTCACCAAGAATATTCATTACAGAAATGATAATTGGTAATGTAGAAAACTGCAATTCCAGTTCATTGGTTCTTGGCAAGATCGAAGTGAGTGGAGTTGCGTGGCCTCGGCTATAGGTCGGAATAGGTCTTGTGCCACGGCCCTCTATGAAGGATTGAGGAAGTCCCTTCCCATCAGTGCTGCCACCAGTGTTTGGGGGAGAGTGGGGGAGATTCAAACAAGAGGACATGAGTTGAGAGTTAAAGGGCAAAAGTTTAGGGGTAACTTCTTTACTCAGAGAGTGGTAGCTGTGTGGAATGAGCTTCCAGTAGAAGTGGTTGAGGCAGGTTCAATGCTGTCATTTAAAGTTAGAGATATATGAACAGGAAAGGAATAGAGGGTTATGGGCTGAGTGCAGGTCGGTGGGACTAGGTGAGAGTAAGAATTCGGCACGGACTAGAAGGGCCGAGATGGCCTGTTTCCATGCTGTAATTGTTATATGGTTTGCTCAGTAGAAGACAAAGTGGATTGCGTGCTGGTCTTGCCCACAATTGCCCGCCCATTCGCTATCAAACTGCGCTTTATGTGAGTCAGGGACTTGGTCTGTATCATAATTTTTTTGTGTACCTGTATATGTGCCTTGTACTGTGTATGATGGTTGGTACTGTGTTTTACACCTTGGCCCCAGAGGAATGCCAATTTGTTTGGCTGTATTCATGGATGGTTGAATGATAACTTGAAAAGGGAAGAGACAAACTAGAAACCTTTTATTCAGAATCTCTGAATGACTGAAGCTCCAACACACCCAATCCGTTTTTACAAATACCACAGTTTGTATCTTTGCTTGTATCTCCTAATTTGCATCTTTTCCATCAAAGCTTTTGCTAGAACTTTCAGAATCCATAAAGAGTTCCAGAATGCCTATCTGCAAGCAGTTACTGAACAATGCAGACTGGCTTTAGTTGAAGCTGACCTCTCTGAAAATCTAGTCACCTGCTGGTTAATGCTGGCTGAATGTAGCAGTTATGTAAATCTATAGGCAGCACAAAGTTGGCAAGTTACCTGCAACAGAAACAGCTGTGCATCCCGTGCATATTTACAGAAGCTATCCATTGTAGCTTCCCTCCGTCTCTCCCTCATCTCCCACCCTCATTTCCAGTTGTTTTGCCTTTCTGAGCCAATTTAAATTGATTTTATTAAATGATTTTTGTAGCCTGGGGAAAAGTACACACTCAGGACAACAAATACTTTTTTCAGGTTTTAATTTGTTTTAGATGTTTTCATGCCGGAAGAGGGTCTCAAAACAAAACGAACAAATTTACAACCAGTTCCTGCCATTACAATCTCAGTTTAACTTTCGATCCACACCCTCGTGTATCGACAAATTGCATATGCAGTATAAAAATACATAAAGCAAATCCCACAAAACTAATATGGTGGTGGTAATTCTGAAGGAACACAATACAAACAACATTAGAATCCCACCAACCCCGTACCTTATACATAGCAGCGAAAATGTAAGCAAATACATCTCATCTAAGACGTCTACTCCCTTTTAGTACACACGTGCTAAACTTCCAAACAGAGACTAAACATTCACGTTACACTGTTACATTCACAATCAGTCATGATACAATAAAGTTAGACAAAAGGTTCACTTTGGCACAACTTTCACAGGATATTGCCTGGTAGATAAATTACAGGAAGACTGACCTACTTGGCCGGTGAGGAACTTTGCACAAGCCACGCGATCCAGTGCTGATGCCTTCACTCATGGAAATCTAAAGCATCCACATGTAAAACATGTCAAATTACCGATATTCTCCATTCACCAAGCATAAACAAATTTACATGGACATTGTCAATTAATACTCACTGTTCCTCACCATGCCCAGTATCTCTGGGAGGAACTCAATCCCAAAGCCCCACCAGCTTCTTCTGCCAAAAACAAAAATGGTCTCCCCACTATCCCGCGTGTGCGTAATGACATCACCGTCTCCACTCAAATGCACAGACAACTATTCTAGCATTACCTGGATAGATGCCTAAGTACACTTTTAACGATAATGAATAAGATTTGGCGGTCACCCGTTACATTCTCCCCTGCATAAAAGTAATCGTCCTTGATTACTCGCTCACTACAAGGGTACTTTTAACCTCCTTAACTGCTTCTCTAAAGAGAACTGGACTGAGACTAGTCAGTATCTCAGACACTGCTGCCAGACTTATGGAGGCAGCCTGTCAGAATGCTCTCCACTGTACAACTATAGAAGTTTTTGAGTGTATTTGTTGACATGCCAAATCTCTTCAAACTCCTAATAAAGTACAGCTGCTGTCTTGCCTTCTTTATAACTACATCAATATGTTGGGGCCAGGTTAGGTCCTCAGAGATCTTGACACCCAGGAACTTGAAGCTGCTCACTCTTTCCAATTCTGATCCCTCTAAGAGGATTGGTATTTGTTCATTCATCTTACTGTTCCTGAAGTCCACAATCAGCTCTTTCATCTTCCGGGGCGCCTAGACGCGACTCGAGTAGCAGCAGTGCTCTCAATGTATACGATTAAATCTACTGTGATGAAATGCTTTGAGAGGTTGTTCATGACTAGCCTGAACCCCTGCCTCAGCAAGGACCTGGACCCATTGCAATTTGCCTATCACCACAATAGATCAATGGCAGATGCAATCTCAATGACTCTCCACATGGCTTTAGACCACCTGAACAACACAAACACCTATGTGAGGATGCTGTTCATCGACTATAGCTCAGCATTTAATACCATCATTCCCACAACCCTGATTCAGAAGTTACAGGGCCTGGGCCTCTGTACCTCCCTCTGCAATTGGATCCTCGACTTCCTAACCAGAATACCACAATCTGTGCGGATTGGTGATAACATCTCCTCGCTGACAATCAACACTGGTGCATCTCAGGGATGTGTGCATAGCCCACTGCTCTACCCTCTATATACTCATGACTGTGTGGCTAGGCATAGCTCAAATACCATCTATAAATTTGCTGATGATACAGCCGTTGTTGGTAGAATCTCCGATGGCGATGAGAGGGCATACAGGAGCGAGTTATGCCAACTAGTGGAGTGGTGTCACAGCAACAACCTGGCACTCAACATCAGTAAGATAAAAGAGCAGATTGTGGACTTCAGGAAGCGCAAGATGAAGGAACACATACCAATCCTCAAAGAGGGATCAGAAGTGGAGAGAGTGAGCAGCTTCAAGATCGTGGGTGTCAAGATCTCTGAGGATCTAACCTGGTCCCAACATATCAATGTAGTTATAAAGAAGGCCAGACAGCTACTAGACTTTATTAGGAGTTTGAAGAGATTTGGTATGCCATCAAATACACTCAAAAACTCCAATAGATGTACCACAGAGAGCATTCTGACAGGCTGTGTCACTGTCTGGTATGGGGTGGGGGGGGCGCTACTGCATAGAACCAGAAGAAGTTGCAGAGGGTTGAAAGATTTAGACAGCTCCACCTTGGGTACTAGCCTACAAAGCTCCCAGGAAATCTTCAAGGAGCGGTGTTTCATAAAGGCAGCGTCCATTATTAAGGACCTCCAGCACCCAGGGCTTGTCCTTTTCTCACTGTTACCATCAGGTAGGAAGTACAAAAGCCTGAAGCACATACTCAACAATTCAGGAACAACTTCTTCCCCTCTGCCATCCGATTCCTAAATGGACATTGGATCCTTGAACACTACCTCACTTTTTAAATATCTATTATTTCAGTTTTTTGCATGATTTTTAATCTATTCAATATATGTACAGTATACTGTAATTGATTTACTTATTATTATTTTTTTTCCTTTCTTCTATATTATGTATTGTATTGAACTGCTGCTGCTAACAAATTTCATGACACATTCCAGTGACAATAAAACTGATTCTGAAGCGTATTTATTGCTGTAACACAAGAAATGTGGAATCAAACAAAAAGGTACAAGTAAGGAGATTTTCATTACTTAATTATTTAATAAAATTAAGATGCACAAGCATCTTTAATTGGAGAGAAGGACAGAATGAGCAGTGGCAACATAAAGATATGAGCAAGTTTCAAGGCTGCAAAGAAAATAGCAAGGAGCTTATAAGTAAATTCTGGCATATAGAACTGAAATTGCTGAAGGCACAGGGATGAAGTAATATGGACAGAGAGGATACACTGAGGTAGTCAGACTGTGAAGATATGGAAGAAAGTTTTTGATAGCTATACACTGTTTAAATCAGATGTGTGGAAGCCATGAAGGTGATTTTGAATGTTTGATATGGAAACTGCTTAAGATAAGTTGAGTAATCCCATTTAGCATCAACTGTTATCATAAAATCCTTGCTTAGAAACCACAAAATAGATCAAGGAAAGAAATTAAAACCTTGCATTATAAGACAAAACTTGATACAAGACGCCATTTCATTAAAGTAGAAACAGCAAAATAAGTTATAAACAACTCATAAACGATAAACGGGCAATTGAGTCAGCTGCCTTCTTTGTGTAGGCCCCTTGTTTCTTGTTGCTTTTCCCAAAAGATGGGGTACAAAAAATGCGAAACATTTAAGAAAGGAATCAGGAAGGCTAAAAGAAGGTATAAAGTTGCTCGAGCAGACAAGGTGAGGGAGAAGGGATTCCTAAGAGATCCTACAGGTATGTTAACAGCAAAAGGATTGCTTGGGACAAAACTGGACCTCTGGTAGGCCTGAATGGCAATCTATGTGTGAAGCCAAAGCAGACAGGGCAGATCTTAAATGCATTCTTTGTATCTGCGTTTACTCAGACGATGAATACAGAGTCTATAGAAGTTAGGTGAAGCAGCATCAACATCATGGGCCCAGTACAGATTACAGAGGAGGAGATGTTTGCTACCTTGAGGCAAATCAGGGTGGATAGATCCCTAGGGCCTGACAAGGTGCTCCCTCGGACTCTACGAGAGGCAAGTGCTGAAATTACTGGGACCCTCGTAGAAATAGTTAAAACATCCTTAGCGACAGAAGAGGTACCAGAGGATTGGAGGATACCCAATTTTGTTCGCTGTTTATAAAAGATTCTAAACAGAAACCAAGAAATCATAGGCCAATGAGTCTGAGAACAGTTGTTGGAAAGTTATTGAAAGGTATCTCAAAGGAATGGATATACAAATATTTGGATAAACATGGGCTGATTAAGCATGGTTTTGTGTGAGGTAGGTCATGTCTATCCAGTCTTATAGAGTTTTGTGAGGAAGTGACCGGGAAAGTGGATGAAAGCAAGGCAGTGGATGTTGTCTACATGAACTTCAGCAAGGCAATTGATGAAGTCCAGTATGGGAGGTTAGTCAATAAGTTTCAGTTGCTTGACACTCAGGATGAGGTAGTAAACTGGATTAGATATTGGCTTTGTGGGAGAAGCCAGAGAGTGGTAGTAGAGGGCTGCCTCTCTGACTGGTGATGTGTCACAGGGATTGGTCCTGGGTCATCTATATCAATGATCTGGACAATACTGTGGTTAACTGGATCAGCAAATTTGTAGATGACTCTGAGATTGGGGGCCATCATGGCTTACAGAGGGATCTGCATTAGCTGGAAAAAATGGGCTAAAAAATGGCAGATGGAATTTAATCCAGACGAGTGCAAGGTCTTGCGCTTCCGTAGAACCAACCAGCGTAGGTCTTACACAGTCAATGGTAGGGCTTTGAGGAGTGCAGTAGCACAAAGAGATCTGGACATACAGGGACATAATTCATTGAAAGTGGCATCACAGGTAGATAGGGTCAGAGAGAAAAAAAGCTTTTGGCACATTGCCTTCATAGATCAATGCACTGAGTACAGAAGATGGGATATTATATTGAAGTTGTATAAGATGTTGGTGAGGCCTAATTTGGAGTATTGTGTGTAGTTTTGGCCACCTACCTACAGGAAAGATGTAAACAAAGTTGATAAGAGTGCAGAGAAAATTTACCAGTATGTTGCTGAGTCTGGCGGTCCTGAGTTATAAACAAAGATTGAATAGGTTAGGACTGTATGCTTTAGATTGTAGAAGATTGAGAGGAGACATGATTGTGTTATACACAATTATGAAGGTTATAGATAGGTTAAATGCAAGCACGCTTTTTCCACTAGGGTTGGGTAGGACTACAACCAGAGGTCTTGGTGGGTGCAAGGGTGAAAGATGAGAAATTTAAGCTGAACATGAGGGGAGATACCTTCACTCAGAGGCTCATGAGAGTGTGGAGTGAGCTGCCAGCACAAGTGGTACATGTGAGTTCAATTTCAACATTTAAGAGAAGTTTGAATAGTACATGGATAGTAGGGAAATGGAGGGCTATGGTCCTGGTGCAGCTCAATGGGAGGAGGAAGTTTAAATGATTTTGGCATGGACTGCATGGCCCAAAGGGCTTGTTTCTGAGCTGTACTTCTCTGTGACTCCGGGACTATATCAACTGCTGCCTTTGACTTGTCATATTGTGTAGTATCCAGCCTGAAGCCTTCACCCTGGCATTGTGACAAAGAAATGGCATTTTTTCCATTCTCTTTGGACCTTGGTTGTCTATCTTTGATTCTAAGCTAGCTGTTATGGTTGGAGAACACATTTGTTTGGGCAAGTTTGGTATGGGAAAAGGAGATAGCTTGTTCCTGGACTGCACTGCCCACTGATAATGCCAGTTGAATCGTTGCTCTCAGGTTAAAAAGTCATGTGCGCAACTGGAAAACTGACATTCACCTTGAGAAAATTCCTCTCATGATCCACTACAAACTACGTAATGAGGGAAGACAGTTTTTCCCCTCAATGAAATGGTCAGGAGTCTTCTTGAACCCTTTTTGGACCTTTGAAAATAATGCAGAGAATTCCCAATATCAGGGTACTTTTCTGAAATCAAAGCGGATAAAATAATTTATCTAAAAATACATTGCAAGAGGTTTTCTCCGCAGGAATCAGCAGGAAGTTGGGTGATGTAGGTGTTCAATAGCAAGGACACTGAGAGCCATTATAAACTTGTGCATATAGTTGAGGCTCAAATGTACGACCAAAGGTATTGCACAGAATATAACGTATCTAAATTCGGAGAGCTCTCAAAAACCTAACTGCATGAATGCATCAGCAAGGTCCAATGGCATGTGTCGTCTCAAAAGACCCTGAGCTTGGAGGGAATGTCTTTGCCTCTTTCCCTGAGCATAACTATATCCCCAGTACTGGAATGCTATCAGCAGTTTACTGCTGAGAAATGACTCCTCTCCAAGGATTAATATCTTGATGAGATGGCGAGCATTGCATGTCATAATGACTCGAAGAGCAGCACCATGTGAAGCATATAATCCTGGTGAGCCTTTCAGGTAGAAGAAAGAAGCTCCACACAAAGAAAGATACAGAAAGACCTCAATGGCAGAGAAGGTGTTTCTAATGGTTGCAAAGGTGAAAGAAGATTTCAATGGAAAGGATCATTATCACTGCATTTAAAACATGAAAAAAAAACTTTGGAAGCTGGAGACTTTAGAAACCTCATGACAACACAAATAACCGCGATCATGGTCTCGGAATCTACGATTGACAGTGCTGCCTTCAGCAAAACTTGGCTTGCCAGGTGGGACAAAGGAAGGAGGTCAGCAGAGGATGCACCTTCTTCTGGAAGGGGGAATCAGACTGCCACCATAGAGCTATAGATTCACAGAGAAGTACAGCACAGAAATAGGCCCTTTGGCCCATCTAGTTCATGTCAGAAACATATAAACTGCCTACAGCCATTGACCAGCACCCGGACCATAGCCCTCCATATCCCGACTAACTACTTACCTATCCAAACTTATTTTAAATGTTGAAATCAAGCTTGCATGTATCACTTGTGCTGGCAGCTCATACCACACTCTCAGGACCCTCTGAGTGAAGAAGTTTCCCCCCATGTTCCCCTTAAACTTCTCACCTTTCACCCTTATGTCATGACCTCTGGATGTAGTCCCACCCAAGCTCAGCAGAAAAAGCCTGCTTGCATTGACCCTATCTATTACCCTTAATTTTGCATACCTCTATAAAATCTCCTCTCAATCCTTTACATTCTAAAGAATACAGTCCTAACATATTCAATCTTTCCTTGTATCTCAGGTCCTCCAAACCTTGCAATACCCTTGTAAATTTTATCTGTAATCTTTCAACCTTGTTTACATCTTCCCTGTAGGTAAGTGATCAAATCTACACACGATACTCCAAATTAGTCCTCTGCGATGTCTTATACAACTTCAACATTATCTTCTGCACTCAATACCGTGATTTTTGAAGGCCAATGTGCCAAAAGGTTCTTTTACGAACCTATCTACCAGTGATGCCATTTCCAATTAATTATATACCTGTATTCCCAGATCCCTTTGTTCTACCATACTCCTCAGTGCCCTACCGTTCACTGTGTAAGACCTACCCTGGTTGGTCCTACCGAAGTGCAACACCTGACACTTGTCAGCATTAAATTCCACTTGTCATTTTTCAGCCCATTTTTCCAGCTGATGCAGATCTCTTTGCAAGCCAAGATAACGTTCCTCACTGTCTACTACACCGCCTCCCCCCCCCCCACCGCCAATCTTGGTATCAATCACAATCTTGCTGATCCAGTTAACCACATTATCATTCAGATCACTGATTTAGATGACAAACAATAAAGGACCCAGGACTGATCCATGCAGCATACGGACATCCAGTCAGAGGCAACCCTCTACTACCACTCTCTGGCTTCTCCCACAAAGACAAAATCTAATCCAATATACTACTTGATCCTGAATGCCAAGTGACTGAACCTTCTTGATCAGCCTCTCATGCAGGACCTCGTCAAATGCCTTAGTAAAGTCCATATGGACAACATCCACTTGTTTGCCTTCATCCACTTTCCTGGTAGCTTTCTCAGAAAACTCTATAAGATTGGGTAAAAATGACCTACCACGCAAAAAATCATTCTGACTATCCCAAATCAGTCCACACCTATCTAAATCGTAAAGAACCTTTTGGCATATTGGCCTTCAAAAATCAAGGTATTGAGTACGACAAGTGCATCCAGCTGCAGCTTCTAACAATTCGCATTAAGGAGTTGGAGCTGGAACTGGATGAACTCCAGGTCATTCAGGAGGCTGAAGGGGGGGAAAAAATAGGACCTGTAGAGAGGCAGTTACACTCAAGGTGCAGGGCACAGGAAACTGGGTGAAAAGTCTGGAAGGGGAAAAGGGTTAAGGAGACAGTGCTGAGTACCACTGTGGCCATCCAACTCAACAACAGGTATATTGCTTTGGATACTGTTGCGGGGGGGGGGGGGTTGACTTAACAGAGGAAATTCACAGTGGTCAGGTCTCTGGTACTGAGTCTGGCTTTGTTACTCAGAAGGGAAAAGGGGAGAAGAGGCAGACTGTACTGATAGGGGATTCGTTACTTAGGAGAACAGACAGGAGGTTCTGTGGGTGAGAATGAGATTCCCAGATGGTATGTAGCCTACCAGGTGCCAGGGTCCAGAACATCTCAGCTGGAGTCCTCAGCATTCGTAAGTGGGAGGGAGAACAGCCAGAGGTCGTAGTCGAGGTAGGTACCAATGACATGGGTAGGACAAGTGATGAGGTTCTGCATAGGGAGTTCTGGGAGTTAGGTGCTAAACTGAAGGGCAAGACCTCCAGGTTTGTGATCTCTGGATTGCTGTACATACCACGTGCTAGTGAGGCCAGAACTAGGAAGATTGTACAGTTTAATATGTGGCTAAGGATTGGTGTAGGAGGGAAGGCATAAGATCTTTGTATCATTGGGCTCTCTTCCAGGAAAGGTAGGACCTGTACAGAAGGAAACATTTGCACCTGAACTGGAGGGGGACTAATATCCTAGTGGGAAGGTTTGTTAATGCTGCATGGTGGGGTTTAAACTACAGTTGCAAGGGGGTGGAAATCATAGTGCCAGAACAGTTAAAGGAGAGGTTATAGAGGCAGAAGTTGGTAAGATTTCAGACAAAGCAGGAATCATGGTGGGACTTGTGCACTGAACTGCATATAGAAGACATATTGTAGGAAAGGTGCATGAGCTCAGGGCATGGATCAACACCTGGAATCATTACATTGTAGCCATTAGTGAGATTTGGTTGCAGGAGGAGCAGGACTGGCAGTTCAATATTCCGGGGTTCTGTTGTTTTAGATATGACAGAGCAGGAGGGGAGGTGTTGCTAGTCAGGGAATATGTCATGGCAGTGCTCTTTCAGGATGAAGCTTGACTAGTGAGGCATCATGGATGGAACTGAGAAATAAAAAAGGTTTGTAATACAGCCCCATGATAATGGGGATATATTACAATCCAGCCAACAGACCTAGGGATTTGGAGAAACGAATTTCCAAAGAGATTGTAGACTGCTGCAAAAAGCATAAGATTGTTAAAGTAGTTGATTTTAACTTTCCACATATTGACTGGGAATCCCATACTGTAAAAGGATTAGATTGTGTGTGTTGCTTGGATTTCCAGCATCTGCAGATTTTCTCTTCTTTGTAGATGAGATAGAGTTTGACAAATGTGTTCAGGAAAGTTCCCTTCAAGTATATAGAAGTCCCAGAGAGAGAGAGTATGCAAGCTGGATCTGCTTTGGGGAATGAGACAGGGCAGATGACGTAAGTTTGTGTAGGGGAACACTTTGCATCCAGTGACCACAATGCCATTAGTTTCAAAGTAAATATGCAAAAAGATAGGTCTGATCCATGGATTGAGATTATAAATTGGAGAAAGGTCAGCATTGATGGTATCAGAAATAATCTGGCAAGTATAGATTGGAACAGGCTGTTTTCTGGCAAAGGTGTACTTGGAAAGTGAGAGGCCTTCAAAAAACTCAATGTTGAGAGTACAAAGCTTGTATGTACCCATTGGAATACGAAGCAAAGGTAACAAGTGAGGGAAACCTTGGTTTTTAAGAGACACTGAGGTTCTGGTTAAGAGGAAAAAGGAAGTGCCTAGCAAGTAAAGGCAAGTAGGAACAAATGAGGTGCTTATGGAATACAAGAAATGCAAGGAAACACTTAAGAAAGAAATCAAGAGGGCTAAATGAAGGCACGAAGTTGTTCTAGCAGACAAGGTGAAGGAGAATCCTAAATGATTCTACTGGTATGTTAAGAGCAGAAGGATTGCAAGGGACAAAATTGATCTCTAGAAGACCAGAATGGTAATCCACATGTGGAGCCAAAACAGATGGGGAAGATCTTAAATGCATTCCTTGCATCTGTATTTACCCGGGAGGCAGATACCAAATCTATGGAAGTGAGGCGAAGCAGCACCAACTTCATGGACCCTGTACAGATTACACACAAAGCAGGAGGTGTTTGCTACCCTGAGGTAAATCGGGGTGGATAAATCCCCAAAGCCTGACATGGTGTTCCCTTGGACCCTATGGGAAGCAGGTGTAGAAATTGCCAGAGCCCCTGCAGAGATATTTAAATCATCATTAGCGATTGGAGAATAGCCAATGTTGTTCAGATGTCTTAAAAAAGGCTCTAAACAGAAACTAGGATATCATAAGCCTGTGTGTTTGATGTCAGCAGTGGGAAAGTTATTTTAAGGTATTACAAGGGACCAGACCACCCTGCCTTCCCACATCCTGCAAAAGGAGCATTCAACTATCTTGCCTGGCATCTCTATTGTCCTAACTGAGCAGATATAAAGAAGGGAAAAAAAAAGCAACCTGGAGCTTTTCTTTCCTTTGATTTCTCAAACTAAAGCCGCTATTCACTGAAACCTCGAAGAGCTAAAAGCCTCAATATCACCACTCTGACCCTGTCTACTCAGACAACAGTTGCTGTGCTTGTCCCCACCTTCCTTTAATTTGCTCTTGCTAATCAATCCCAAATGAGGATTGGTCACTGGTCAGAGCTCAATTGCGCTTCCGCAATCTGCTGCTGGCTTTTCTACTCGGGCAGTGGGCCTGAGTGAAATCCCCTCCTCTGAAACATCTGCTGTCCAGAATGGTTTCTGGTCAGAGCTCACTTGTCTCTATGCCAAGTAGACCTAAGGTCTCTACTGCCAGGTAGATCCAACAAGTATCAAGAACAAAATCAAGAGTGGTCCTTGCCTTAATGGACCCAACTGAGGTGCTTGATTCCATAAATCACACTCTGAACTGTCCTCCAAGTGCACTAAGACTCGGGATTGAGTTTCACGGTAACCAGGTGCATACCCTTTTAGTCTAAAGACACATGGATATCGGAAGGTGATTACTAGCCTGAACCTGATAAGCTCTTTACCAGTCAGTAGTGTCCCTTTGTACAGAGAGAATGGATAACATGGTGGCACAGCAGTCGACGACAATACTTCACCGGTTCAGCATCCATGTTCGATCCTACCCGCAGCTGCTGCCTGCTGGTAGTTTCATGCTCCTTCTTTGGCATTGAGGTTTCTTCTTCTTCTTGTAAAGTTTAACGGCGGCAGGCAGACCAACATAAGGTGCATTACCACCACTGAATTGGAATGTGGAGCAAAGATACAGGAAGCGTATTCACTATATTCCACCACCCGCCAAAAAAAACTCAAATAATATCAAAAAGTCTAAAGCTATTCAGAAAGTCAAATACGCAGTTAAATATATTACAATGGCAGTGAAACCCTATCAAACTTTACATGTTAAACTGTATCTGTCCCAAGGATCTCAATTTAACAATTAGATATTTCCTTTGCACCTTAGAAACTACATTCAAACAATATATGCTGCATCATTTCTTGACATGTGCTTCATCTACTGTTACATGCTCAAGGAGATCTGTTTTTTTTTGAGAATGCTGTAGTGGTCTTTTGGAGGTCACCTGATGTGATTTTCCCGCCAATGTGAGGTCACGTGATGACATGTGCCCCCCGCCCCCCGTGACTATATAAGGGTCGACTCAGGTAACGCAGTAGGATTTTGAGTTCGTAGATTTCCAGGTTGAAGATGTTGTGCCTTTGTTTCTGTTGTGTGTTTGTTTCTGTGATGCAGTTTCATTTTTAAAACGGTTGTACATTCTTTTGAAAGATTCCATATTATTTGGACTGGGAATTTGTGGCTGGAAGTGCCAATATACTCAATTTCCACAGTTTTGAAGGGAGAGTGAAGAATTCATCGAAGTGAAGGATCGAGAGAAGTCGGCTTCGTTTGGCAGTTTAATAAAGGATCGACCTTATTGAGTCTTCGTTGGAGAGAACCTGCATCGAGATAACTCTTGCAATAGCGCAATGAGTTCATGCACAAAGGCTCTCTCTCTCTAAACAATTTAAGGTCAGTTGATTTAAACTGTTTAATTTCGGCATCGGGAATCCTGTGGACAGAACCGGCGGTAAAGGTGCGTCGGTGAAGAAATCGTTCTCCAGAGAAGTCTCTCCCAACTGAATGTATAAATCTGTTGGACTTTCGAAGTTATCGCTTTAAGAACTGTATCTGACTGTATCGTTTTAAGAACTGTTTTCGCATTTAACGCTTTAAGAACTAGAGCAGAGTGGAGTTGATGAATGGCTGCGTACCTGTTTAACCTCCGGTCAAAGTTTTCCTTTGTTTTTTCTCCTTATCATTTATATGTGTTTAATAAATGTTCGGTTGTTTTTATAAAACCTGTCTCTATTAATATTCATTGTTGCCAGTTACGTAACACTACAAATAACCGTATCATGCAGATTAATTCTAAGTACTGTATATCCAGTTCAATATAGTATGTCCAATATGTAAACATGCAAGTATAACATCTTCCCTCCTTTTACAGCCATCTCCCAGATGAGTTCCCACCTTCCTCTGAATTTTACGTAAATGCCGTCTCTTCCTTTCCCTATCCCAACACTGTTGCCACAGGGATTGAATAAACTTTCTAAATTATGGCTTTCATCTCCCCCTTATGCAAAGGCACCACTATATTTATATCCTTAATTTTAAGTGATCACCTGGCAAGAATGTCTGCCACCTCATCTCTTTCAACCCAAACATGGGCAGGCACCCACATGAAATGCACAAGCCTAAAGCATGCAGCCTTCGAATCTCCAAAATGTCTGTCCTACAATGTGAAATACCCATTTTAAAAAAATGTCAAGACCAATAACAAATAAAAGCACATAAGTACATAATCAGGGCATACTTCTGCAACTCATTCCAAGTTTAAAATGATAGCAACCATCTCAGATGTATCCGGGCAGTTGTGTAACAACAGCACCAAACTTTGTGGCAAATGATCTTGAGTTTGAATTTGGCTGGTAGGCTTCCATCTGTGCTGGGCTGAGTGTCGAACTAGCAACTCAGCCTCATAGAAAAGCAGAAAAATGCTAAGGAATCGGCAATAAATACTGCCCGATGTGTCACAAGGTGTGAAAAAGAACAGCATCTCAGATGTGAATACTGGTACATTATCTGATCATCTTTTTCTTAATAGTCATCTGAAACTTTGGAACATAAACAGAAGCATCTGAACAACCTATTAATGGATCTTTCAAACCATCTGTGTAGATATGTAAGATTCCATAATATCTGCCTTGCATAAAGTTCCTGTGCCACTGATAAACGACCACTTCTCATCTTGATCTTTTCTTGAAGGCCCAAATCAACCACACTCCAAGGGTAAAAGCATGGATGAGTGACAGAAAGGGAGTGCAATGGGATCATAATTCTCATTAAACAATACAAGATTTTGTGCCCCTTCATTGCCTATCCACCCAAAGCTGGAGACTTTATGAATATAATACTCCCAACAATCTCATATTGCATGATCAACTTTATATCGTGTTAACCCAATAAACCACAGCTAGCTGTAACTTGCATAGATGTAAAGGTACTTCACCCATTTCTACCAGTAATGCTGAAATGGGGAATGATATAATAGTACCAAAACATAAGTCTCAATGCCTGAGCTTGAACTTATCTAGGGGCTTTGAGACCACTGGTGAGGCTGGCCCAGAGCAACACATCCATAATCAAAGACAGATCTGATTAAAGCAATATACATTTGCTTAAGTGAGCTACACACACCTAAATCACACCCAACTAAGCACCTGAATGTTTAGACTTTCTGTACACTTCCCCAGAATTTTATTCATGCACCTTCCATGTTAGCCAGTTGTCCATCCACATACTGTACCTAGAAACTTTACCACTGACACTTGTTTAAGAGATTTATCATATAACTTAAATTGAATTGTGGATGCAATGTTCCTTTTAGAAAAACAAATAACTTCAGTCCTTGCAACAGAAAATATAAACCCACACCAATGTCCCCATTCCTCTATTAGTAGCTGCCTGCATTTTCCTAACTATATGAATTATATCATAGTGGGGTTTAAACTAGAGTTGCAGGTGGCAGAAGTTTGTGTAGGGGACCACCTTGCATCCAGTGACCACAATGCAATTAGTTTCAATGTAAATATATAAAGAGATCGATCTGGTCTACAGGTTGAGATCCTAAATTGGAAAATGGCCAGTTTTGAAGGGATCAGAAATAATCTGGCAAGTGTGGATTGGAACAGGCTGTTTTCTGACAAAGGTGTACCTGGAAAGTGGAAGACCTTTGAAAACTACATTTTTTTTACAATGTAAACACGAGGAATTCTGCAGATGCTGGAAATTCAAGCAACACACATCAAAGTTGCTGGTGAACGCAGCAGGCCAGGCAGCATCTCTAGGAAGAGGTACAGTCAATGTTTCAGGCTGAGACCCTTCATCAGGACTAACTGAAGGAAGAGCTAGTAAGAGATTAGAAAGTAGGAGGGGGAGGGGGAGATCCAAAATGATAGGAGAAGACAGGAGGGGGAGGGATGGAGCCAAGAGCTGGACAGGTGATAGGCAAAAGGGATATGAGAGGATCATGGGACAGGAGGCCCAGGGAGAAGGAAAAGAGGGAGGGGGGAAAAACCCAGAGGATGGGCAAGGGATATAGTCAGAGGGACAGAGGGAGAAAAAGGAGAGAGAGAGAAAGAATGTGTGTGGGGAGGTGGGGCATTAGCAGAAGTCAATGTTCATGCCATCTGGTTGGAGGCTACCCAGACGGAATATAAGGTGTTATTCCTCCAACCTGAGTGTGGCTTCGTCTTTACAGTAGAGGAGGCCGTGGATAGACATATCAGAATGGGAATGGGATGTGGAATTAAAATCATATGGATCACAACAGGTGTGTCTATTGTAAAATGATAGGTGAAGACAGGAGGGGAGGGGAGGGATGGAGCCAAGAGCTGGACAGGTGATTGGCAAAGGGGATATGAGAGGATCATGGGACAGGAGGCCCAGGGAGAAGGAAAAGGGGGAGGGGGGGAACCCCAAGGTTGGGCAAGGGACATAGTCAGAGGGACAGAGGGAGAAAAAGGAGAGTGAGAGAAAGAATGTGTGTATATAGATAACGGATGGGGTACGAAGGGGAGGTGGGGCACATGAAGCCACACTCAAGTGGAGGGGGGGAAACCCCGAGGATGGGCAAAGGGTATAGTCAGAGGGACAGAGGGAGAAAAAGGAGAGTGAGAGAAAGAATGTGTATATAGATAACGGATGGGGTACGAGGGGGAGGTGGGGCACATGAAGCCACACTCAGGTTGGAGGAACAACACCTTATATTCCGTCTGGGTAGCCTCCAACCTGATGGCATGAACATTGACTTCTCTAACATCCGCTATTGCCCCACCTCCCCCTCGTACCCCATCCTTTATTTATATACACACATTCTTTTTCTCTCTCTCTCTCCTTTTTCTCCCTCTGTCTCTCTGACTATACCCCTTGCCCATCCTCTGGGATTTCCCCCCCCCCTTTTCCTTCTCCCTGGGCCTCCTGTCCCATGATCCTCTCATATCCCCTTTGCCAATCACCTGTCCAGCTCTTGGCTCCATCCCTCCCACTCCTGTCTTCTATCATTTTGGATCTCCCCCTCCCCCTCCCACTTTCAAATCTCTTACTAGCTCTTCCTTCAGTTAGTCCTGACGAAGGGTCTCGGCCCGAAACGTCGACTGTACCTCTTCGTAGAGACATTATTTTCACAATATTTTTTTATTAATTTCTATATAGAAGAATACAGGGTCCAAGAGAATACATATTATAAAACAAAAGAAAAAATATAATACCAGATACAGTATATTGAATCACATTAACGAACTCCTTACTCTATGTTCATATAGATTAGATATTGAGAGAACAAAGCTTGCATATGCCGGTCAGAATAAAGGGAAATGGTAACATGCATAGGTAACCTTGGTTTTCAAGAGCTATTACGGCACTGGTTAAAAGAAAAAAGGAGGTGCATAGCAGGTGTCACTGGGCGCAAAGAAAAGGCATAGAATATCAATAACTGTGGCGCTTCTCTTCCTGACAATCTTAACGTATTCTACGCAAGATCCAAACAGGAGAGGAGCGTCCCACTCCCTCCAGAGGAACCAGAGCAGGTGGCATCGAGATTCATCGTCACCAAGGAGGGCGTTAGAAGGGGGCTTCCTGAAGATAAATCTAAGGAAGGCGACAGGCCCAGATGGTGTCCCGGGACGGGTTCTCCGGGCCTGTGCAAGCGAGCTAGCTGAGTATTTGCTGACATCTTCAACTGCTCCTTGCTTCAGTCTAAGATCCCCTCGTGTTTTAAGAGGGCAACGATAATCCCAGTGCCGAAGAAGAGCAAGGTGGCATGCCTGAATGACTATCGACCTGTGGCTCTGACATCAATTGCTATGAAGTGCTTTGAGAGATTGGTTATGGCACACATCAACCACAGCCTACCGGACAACCTCAACGCTTTGCAATTCGCCTACCGGAGCGACAGGTCAATAGCAGATGCCATCTCTTTGGCTCTACATTCCTCCTTAGAACACCTGGAGAATAAAGACGCATACGTAAGGCTCCTTTTCATTGACTACAGCTCTGCCTTTAATATCATCATTCCAAATAAACTGATTCCTAAGCTCTGGAACCTCTGCCTTAGCACTCAAATCTGCAGCTGGCTCTTCCTCACAGACAGAACCCAGGCTGTAAAAATTGGAGACAAGCTCTCCTTTATAATCACTCTGAGCACCGGTGCCCCACAAGGCTGTGTACCCAGCCCCCAGCTGCACTCACTGTACACCCATGATTGTGTAGCCAAGTTTCCATCAAACTCAATATACAAGTTTGCTGATGACACAACAATTATAGGCCGTATCTCGGGTAATGATGAGTTTGAGTACAGAGAGGAAATTAAGAACATGGTGGCATGGTGCGAAGACAATAACCTATCCCTCAATGTCAGCAAGACGAAGGAATTGGTTGTTGACTTCAGTAGGAGTAGCGGACCACACGACCCAATTTACATTGGTGGTGCGCAAGTGGAACAGGTCAAAAGCTTTAAGTTCCTTGTGGTCAATATCACAAATGACCTGACTTGGTCCAACCAAGCAGAGTCCACTGCCAGGAAGGCCCACCAGCACCTTTACTTCCTGAGAAAATTAAAGAAATTTGGCCTGGCCCCTAGAACTCTCACTAATTTTTATAGATGCACCGTAGAAAGCATTCTTCTAGGGTGCATCACAACCTGGTACGGAAGTTGTCCTGTCCAAGACTGGAAGAAGCTGCAGAAAATCGTGAACATGGCGCAGCACATCATACAAACCAATGTTCCGTCCTTGGACTCACTTTACACTGCACGCTGTCTGAGCAGTGCTGCCAGGATAATCAAGGACACGACTCACCCATTTCTCGTCCCTCTTCCCTCTGGGAGAAGGCTCAGGAGCTTGAAGACTCGTACGGCCAGATTTGGGAACAGCTTCTTTCCAACTGTGATAAGACTGCTGAACGGATCCTGACCTGGATCTGGGCCGTACCCTCCAAATATCCGGACCTGCCTCTCGGTTTTTTTTTTGCACTACCTTACTTTCCCTTTTCTATTTTCTATTAATGATTTATAATTTAAATTTTTAATATTTACTATCGATTTGTAATCCAAGGAGCGCGAAGCGCAGAATCAAATATCGCTGTGATGATTGTACGCCCCAGTATCAATTGTTTGGCGACAATAAAGTAAAGGTATAGGCAAGTAGGAACAAATGAGGTGCTTATGGAGTACAAGAAATGCAAGGGAACACTTAATTAATCAGGAAGGCTAAAAGAAGGCATGAAGTTGCTCTCACAGAAAAAACATAGAAACCCTACAGCACAATACAGGCTCTTCGGCTCACAAAGCTGTGCTGAGCATGTCCTTACACAAGTTGAAGGCGAATCCTAAAGGATTCTACAGATATGTTAAGAGCGAAAGGATTGCTAGGAACAAAAATGTCCTTTGAAAGACTAGAATGGTAATCCATGTATGGAGACAAAACAGATGGGGGAAGATCTTAAATGCATTCCTTGCACCTGTATTTACTCAGGAGATGGATACAGAGTCTATTAAAGTGAGACAAAGTAGCATCAACCTCATGGACTCTGGTAGATGATAGAGGAGGAGGTGTTTGCTACCGAGGGAAATCAAGGTGGATAAATCCCCAAGGCCTGACAGGTGTTCCCTTGGACCTTATGAAAGCAAGTGCAGAAATTGCCAAGGCAGAGATACTTAAAACAACCTTCGCAACAGGAGAGGTACCAGAAGATTGGAGGACAGCTAATGCTGTTCCACTGTTTAAAAAATGTTCTAAATAGAAACCAGAAAATTATAGGCCAATGAGTCTGACATGAGTAGTGCGAAAGTTATTGAAAGGTATTCCAAAGGACCAGATATATGAGTATTTGGATAGACATGGACCAATTAAGGATAGTCAGTGTAGCTTTGTGCGTGGTAGGTCATGTCTCCTCAAACTTAACAGAGTTTTTCGAGAAAGTTACCAGGAAAGTGGATTAACCAAGCAAGTGGATATGATCTACATGGACTTTAATAAGGTATCTGATGAGGTCCCACACGGGAGGCTGGTCAAGAAGGTTTATTCACTCAACATTCAGGATGAGGTAGTGAATTGGACTCAACATTGGCTTCGTGGGGAGAAGCCAGCGAGTGGTAGTAGAGGGTTGCCTCTCAGATTGGAGGCCTGTGACTACTGGTGTGCTGCAGGGATTAGTATGGGTCCTTTGTTGTTTGTCATCTATAATCAATAATTTGGATGACAATATGGTTAACTGGATCAGCAAATTTGTGGATGATACCAAGATTGGAGGGTGTAGTGTAGAGGAAGGCTATCATGGCTCACAGAGGGATCTGCATCTGCTGGCAAAATGGGCTGAAAATGGCAGATGGAATTTAATGCAGACAAGTGCAAGTTTTGCCCTTCCTTAGGAGCAACTAGGTTATGTCCTACACAGTGAATAGTAGGGCACTGAGGAGTGTGGTTGGAACAATGGGATCTGGGAATACAAGTACATAATTCATTGAAAGTGGTATCACATTTAGATGGGGTTGTAAAGAAAGCTTTTCGCACATTGACCTTCATAAAACAAAGCATTGAGTATAGAAGATGGGATGCTATTTTGAAGTTGTACAAGATATTGATAAGGCCTAATTTGGAGCATTGTTTGCAGTTTTGGTCACCTACCTACAGGGAATATGTAAACAAGGTTGAAAGGGTGCAGAGAAAATTTAGGAGGATGTTGCAAGGCCTGGAGGACCTGAGTTTATACGGAAGTTTTGAGTAGGTCAGGATTTTATTCTTTAGAATGTAGAAAATTGAAAAGAGGTTTAATTGAGGTATACAAAATTATGAGGGGTATAGATAGGATAAATGCAAGCAGACTTTTTCCGCTGAGTTTGGGTAGGATTACAACCAGATGTCACGGCTTAAAGGTGAAAGGTGAGAAGTTTAAGGGGAACTTCTTCATTCAGTGGGTCCAGAGAGCGTAGAAGAAGCTGCCAGCAGAAGTAGTCCATGTGAGCTCTTTTTTAACGTTTAAGAGAAGCTTGGATAGGTACATGGATAGTAGGGATATGTAGGGTTGTGGTCCAGGTACAGGTCATTGGGAGTAGGTAGTTTAAATAGTTTTGGTATCGACTAGATGGGCTGAGGGCCTGCTTCTGTGTTGTATCACTCTATTCCTGCCTCTCATCCACATAGCACCATCAGCACCATGCAACAATTTGGAAATGTCTGAGCCAGCATTTAAGAAAATAGGATTAATCATAGTACTAAAAAGGAGTGGGCTACACACACTCCCCTGTGGACTCCCATTGTCTATATCATACTCGGAGAAGTGAACAGTCATTCCCCCTTTACAAAATCCAGATTCGTGTGCAGTACTTTCCAGAAAACAAGAAAGCCTTGCTATAACCATTCATTCCATTATCTTACATATGTTTGAAGTTAGTGAAAGAGGTCTGTAACTGGAAGGACCCGATTGATCCTCACCAGGTTTCAATGTAGCGATAACAACCACTAATTTTCAGTTAGCAGGAAGTTGCCCTTCAACCCATATTATAAAGAATTTCAAATCCAACATAAGTTTCCAATCCGATAACCTAGTAAACTCACTATAACAAACATAATCTTTCCCAGGTGATGTCAGACCAGCACTATTAATAGCCCTTTTAAGTTCAGACAACGTAAATTCGATATCCAAGCAGGAACTGGAACATTCTTTTTTCTTGGCAATATGAGGATTGCTTGACAAAACTGTTTCTCTACATAACCTCTCCTTTACTTAAATTGGCTGAACTACGCACACTGACATATGTTTTTGCTAATAATTCTGCTTTTTCCAGAGTCAGTAACTGCAACCTTATCCCCACCAAACAAAACTGGTAATGCATCAAGTTTTCTAACTCTCCCTATTTTCTGTATTATACCACAAATTTTCCCAACATGAATCTCTTTCCAATGCTATCACAGTACGTTCTCCAACACATTTTATTTCTTTATTGAGATACAGTGCAAATTAGGCCCCTGCAGCTCTTCGAGCTGTGCTGCACAGCAAATCCTCTGATTTAATCTTAGCCTAATCACGGAACAATTTACAATGACCGATTAACCTATCAACTGGTATGTTTTTGAACTGTGGGAGGAAACCGACACAGTGATGGGAAGAGTGTGCAAACTCCTTACAGGAAGCTGCGAGAATTGAACCCAGATCACTGGTACTGTAAAGCGTTGTGCGAACCACTATGCTACTGTGTTGCCCCCAAGTGCCCTTCTCACTACTTTTCTAACCATAGTTTGAGCTCTTTTATATCCTATGAAAGACAAATAGACGTAACATTGCCCAACTTTCCTAAAATTTTTATTCCACTCCTTTAAAGCCTTTTTACACCCAGGGACAACTTTTATTTTATTATCTCTTAATGATCTGGGAATTGATTTCTTAGCTATTGACTTCAGTACAGAGCATACGGTATTACAAAGTTTGTATTGCTTAACCCGATTTCACCCAAAACTAAATGATCAGCAAATCTACTTTCATACAAATCATCGAATACATTCCAATTTGCCTTTTTAAAATTCCATGTGGGGATAAGAATCTTTCCTCTGATACACATCTATTCCCAATGTACAGATAATGGGGAAATGATCCCACCCCACTGTTGTATTGTTATACACTTCCCAGTTGCACACACTTGCTATATCCTTAGATACCAGCATAAGGTCTATAGTAGAAACAGCATTGCTAACAGATTTATCCTTGTACTCCTACCATCACTGATGCACACCGAACATTTTTCTTCTGGAAAGTCTTCCACCACCCCACTCACATTTGTGTCACAAAAACACCATATAGTACTATGAACATTGAAATCCCCACAGCATATCAACTTATTTTTCCTGTTTCCACCCACACTTTCTGATATATCAGGTGTTAACTTTTCACAAGGGTTATAAAAATGCATTATATGTACTTTACTATTCTTCCCAAAATTTCAACCATTGGCTCATAAGCAGCCCCAATCTCCAAAACTATGCGTTATCCCATTTTTGACAAAGGTAACCAACCCACCTCCATTGCCCATTTTCCCCATCACTCTTATGTCAACATAACCTTTTATCTTAAAACTTAGATGAGATTTCAAGCAGGTTTCCTGCATATATGCAACATCAGGTTTATTTGGTAAATCTTCAACAAACGTCTTAAATTCTTGACCATTAGCTAACAGGCTTCTAGCATTCCAGTGTAAGATTAGAAAAAACACTAACAACCCTCCTTTGAAGCCTGATTATTTTCTCCTCCATACAAGGCATCATTAATAACTTTTGGATGCAAGTCTTTTATCTTTAAATGTTTTCTGCATCTTTTAATATAATTTTAAATTTTCTGTCCTACTTTTAGTTTGTGCTGGCTGTACAGTTTACCACATTTGCCATGAAAGTGACAAAACTTTAGTTTATCAACAATTAGAGAATCATTTGATATACAATCATGCACTTTGCACATCGCCTTCAAACTATCTGTATATTAATATTGACAACTATCTTCTGTACTTTCTTCAGGGTATCTGCATATGATACGCCCATTTCCACTTGAACACGCTGTACGTCCACAGCTTTCTTCTATACAGGACACCCTGCTCGGGCAGAGCTATGTTCTCCTCCACAGTTCCTACATTTCAGCCTTACACCTTCTCAACAATTGCCATAATCATGTTCTCCACATCTATTACACCACCTTTTACCCTTACACACAGCTGCTACATGACCAAACCTCCGGCAGTGCACACATCTGAGGGGCCAGCACATAGACTCAAACCATAGAACTCATGCAACCTAAATTAACCCTATCTAGCAACTTTTTCCCATCAAATTTAATCAACACCGATAAACTATCTGTTCTAACTCCACCATAAAACCCGTTTAAACGTTTGGCATCTACAATTTAATTCCCCCCCCCACTAAATTATTTTTAACTTGGTCCAGGGATACATCTCGGGGCACTCCAGAGATTGTTCCCCAAAGCCCCTGTCGTTCAATATACAGGTAACTCCTTTGTGTTATTTTCCTACCTCTCAACAGCTTTTAATCCCAAAACCTTCTCACATTGCTTACTATCTTTTTAAAATACTAACAGTGCCTCACCTCTTAAAGGTTTTGCGCCCACAGTATTTCCAAATACTTTTTTTTGAAATCCTTAGTCTAACTGGATAAAAAGGTCCACATTCAAAGCTCAACCAAACCTTAAACTCTTCCTTCTTTCTTTTATTTAACTGCTGTCTATTGCTTTCCTCACTGGATGATAAACCACTAGTCCTCAATCTGCCGCTTATTTTTTCCGTTTCCCAGAAACCTGCCATTCGCTTTCCTCCATACAACTCCAATCACCCAACACCACCCCTCGTTCGCTACCTCCGTCACTTCGACCCTCGCCTGGGAGAACACCTCCAAAAGCAGGCTCGACTCGGTCCTTTGCTCCGATCCAATCTAACTCCTGAACTGTTCTGCGCACCGGTTTCACATCAGCTGATGTTTGGTGTCAGAATATAAAAGAACTCCGACTGTGTGGATTTCTGCCTGATGTTCTGGTTTACTCCGTCATCCCAAAAGCAGCTAGTAGGTCAAATTATCCTGCATTACCCCTCATTGTAGGCTCATGGCAAAAGCAATTGAGGGTGAGTTGGCAAGCTACAGGGAAATAAAGAGCGGTATTAGAAATTATACGACTACTGTTTTGAGAGCTGTTGTAGCCCCAAAGGGCGTTTGGCGTCCTAGTGTACCGTAATAAATAAAAACAATAAACTAGTTTAATGTACTCCAGGTTCTACTCAGAATTCCGTGATCATAGTTCCAGTTATGGGTGAGATGCGAGTACGAAATCAAATGTGCATCCAATGACAGGCAAAAGTCAGACGTGCTAATGCGGATCGCTCACAAAATGCAATTTTGTAATTGGTGTGATCTCACCTGGAAATGATCACCATCTCCATCTGGACCAGGTGAAATCACATTTTTGCTCGCTTAAAAACAAATTATGTGACTCAAACTCTGAACACGACTTGCAAAGTTGTAGTAATGTCGCATTTCGTAAATGCCCCTCACTGTCCATAACTACGCGACAGGCAAGCAGTCGGTTTTGGAAATGCTTTTCGTGACTTATCTGGTTGTACGTCCCGCTTTTCGGTTCGCCGATCGGCGTGTGGGAAATGGAGATCACGTGATCGATGGACCCTGTTTACCTGTCGCCTAGCAACCATCCGCTCCTCCGGGGAATCAGCCGGCGAGGGAAGTCAGTGTCTGAAGAACTGATTCGGACCTGCTGAGCCCATTCTTTTTCCGCAAGACAGTCAGTGTTAATTTGATGTGGGATTTGTGTCTGCAGCATTTAGTTTACCGTTGGTTACGTTCCCAAGTCCTGGGCCTGGTTCTTTGGTGAAGCCTTCGGCTATTGTGCTGCACCGTTGCGGACTGGTGCCGGAGGAGTTGCGGATACTGGCGAAGACCTTTGACCTTGCATGAACAACACATTGATCGTGCATGACTTGTCATAAATTTATTTTACTGTCGCTGGAAAAAATCCTTGATTTTACTCAAAAGATCGCCAATAATTCGAAGGTGAGCAAATTAGGAATGCAAATACTTGTTTACTCCAAGATTACATCTTGTTCAGTTAAATTGATGCATAGAACATTATGAAGGACTATTGGTGTTAATGTGTAACCGATTTCTTTTACTGAAATTAATCTGAATTAAACTATAACCATGTAAACAAATTTCCTTTTAATCTAGACGAATAGAGATTAGCCTAGCCGTACTCGGGAGAATAATTAGCGGGACAGGATATAAAATAGAGACAGGCAAAATACTGTATACGATGGAAATCAAACAGATTGCTTGAAATGCTCATATCAAATTGCATACGTGGAGACGGAAAGACAGACTACAGTGAGTTACCATTTCGGATTCCAGTAAGATATAACCCTTATTCCACAGAAATTGACTGCTGAGAAATTTCAAACGTAAAACAATGGATTCGTAGTTAAGTCATCCTTAAAGTGCTAAAATGGTGCTGGATGGGAGACCTGACCCAATATGCCATATTGTCACTGGATAAGTTTGAGGTGTGTGGGCACGTGGCCAAGTGGTTAAGGCATTGGACCAGCAACCTGAAGGTCGTGAGTTCGAGCCAAGGCAGGGGGTTGTGTCACTTAATCACACTGGTGGCCCTTGCCCTTCCCTTGGACAACATCGGTGTTGTGGAGAGGGGAGGGGAGACTTGCAGCATAGGCAACTGCTGGTCTTCCATACAACCTTGCCCAGGCCTGCATCCTGGAGAGTGAAGACTTTCCAGGCGCAGATCCCAGATCCATGGTCTCGCAAGACTAATGGATGCCTTAAAAAAGTTTTGAGAAGACAGATAAAGTAGGAGTTTCACAGTGAAAGTCATGGACTTCTGGAGTAACAACTGACACATATCAAAGTTGCTGGTGAACGCAGCAGGCCAGGCAGCATCTCTAGGATGAGGTGCAGTCGACGTTTCAGGCCGAGACCCTTCGTCAGGACTAACTGAAGGAAGAGTGAGTAAGGGATTTGAAAGTTGGAGGAGGAGGGGGAGATCCAAAATGATAGGAGAAGACAGGAGGGGGAGGGATAGAGCCAAGAGCTGGACAGGTGATTGGCAAAAGGGGATACAAGAGGATCATGGGACAGGAGGTCTGGGAAGAAAGACAAGGGGGGGGTGGGACCCAGAGGATGGGCAAGAGGTATATTCAGAGGGACAGAGGGAGAAAAAGGAGAGTGAGAGAAAGAATGTGTGCATAAAAATAAGTAACAGATGGGGTACGAGGGGGAGGTGGGGCCTAGCGGAAGTTAGAGAAGTCGATGTTCATGCCATCAGGTTGGAGACTACCCAGACGGAATATAAAGTGTTGTTCCTCCAACCTGAGTGTGGCTTCATCTTTACAGTAGAGGAGGCCGTGGATAGACATGTCAGAATGGGAATGGGATGTGGAACTAAAATGTGTGGCCACTGGGAGATCCTGCTTTCTCTGGCAGACAGAGCGTAGATGTTCAGCAAAGCGGTCTCCCAGTCTGCGTCGGGTCTCGCCGATATATAAAAGGCCACATCGGGAGCACCGGATGCAGTATATCACCCCAGTCGACTCACAGGTGAAGTGTTGCCTCACCTGGAAGGACTGTTTGGGGCCCTGAATGGTGGTACGGGAGGAAGTGTAAGGGCATGTGTAGCACTTGTTCCGCTTACACGGATAAGTGCCAGGAGGGAGATCAGTGGGGAGGGATGGGGGGGGCGAATGGACAAGGGAGTTGTGTAGGGAGCGATCCCTGCGGAATGCAGGGGGGGGGGAGGGAAAGATGTGCTTAGTGGTGGGATCCCGTTGGAGGTGGCAACTCGAAGGGAGTTCCTTACGTCTAGTCCATTCCGCAGTTTAGTTTTTGTTGCATTCATCGCAGAGATATGTTGGAAATGGAAGCAACGTTTTCAGTGCTTCTGTGTCGATCTCAGGATATTTTGCCTTGACTTTGATCCAGAACGCTGGCAGAGATGTTATGTCAAACATACTTTTCAGCCCCCGTCATTTGCAAGCTTGAGGAGTTGATCTCCTTCCCGCGCTGACATGGATGACGCATGCGTAATGAGCTCGCATGCGTTCGAGCTCAACAGTGGGCGTGAAGGGAATGAGGAAAGGTGCAGCTGACTCATATCGCCAAATCATATCGTTTCCCCGCGGCCCGGTAGCGCATGCCTTGCAACCCGGTACCGGTCCGCGGCCTGGTGGTTGGGGACCACTGTTCTAAGTGTTCCTGAAGGCACTCCATTTGCTGAGGTGAAGTGACAATAGAAGAAAATAAATGTATGGAGTAACCTTTGTGGGCTAGGATGCAATGCAGGAAGAAGAGTAATAGCCTCACTAGCTTAATAACATGCATGGAAATGAATTTGATCCCGTGGATTTCTGGAGGAATTATTTCAGTTTATGGTCTTTATTAAAATGTTTGATGAGATAGCAAACTAGTAAATTAGATGTAGCTAATTTAGATATTCAAAAGCCTGTCAATATGGTAGCTTATAATGGTTGAATGAAAGTAGAGTGAATGAACAAGTAACAAAGTAACGAAGTTAAAGTTTAATTGTTATTCAAAATTCAAAGTAAATTTATCATGTATGTCATCATACACAACCCTGAAATTCATTGTCTTGCAGGCATACTCAATAAATCTATAGAATAATGACCATAACAGAATCATTGAAAGACTACAACAACTTGGGCATTCAACCAGAGTGCAAAAGACAACAAAATGTGCAAATACAAAAAGAGAGTAATAATAATATATAAGCAACAAATATCAAGAACATAAGATGAAGAGTCCTCGAAAGTGAGTCCATAGGTTGAGGGAACATTTCAACGATGGGGCTAGTGAAGTTATCCCCTTATTTTAAGAGCCTGATGGTTGAGGGTAGTGACTGTTCCTGATGATATAAGTCCCCAGGCTTTTCCCAATGACAGCAATGGGATGAGGGCATGTCCTGGGTGATCGTAGTCCCTGATGATGGATGCTGCTTTCCTGTGAAAATGTTTCATGTAGATGTGCTCAATGCTGGGGAGGGCTTTACCAGTGATGAACTGGGCTGTATCCCTGACATTTGTGGAATTTTCCATTCAAGAGCTTTGGCATTTCTATTACCAGGCTGTGATGCAGCCATTCAATATGCTCTCCACTACACATCTATAGAAATTTGTCAGAGTTTCAGATGTCATACCAAATTTTCACAAACTCCTAAGGAAGTAGAGGCTCTGCCTTGCCTTCTTCATAATTGTACTAGCGTGCTGGGCCCAGGACAAGTCTTTTGAAATAATAGCACCAAGGAATTTAAAGTTGCTGACCCTCTCCACCTCTGCTGAGGACTGGCTGATGGACCTCGGGTTTCCTTCTCCTGAAGTCAATAATCAGCTCCTTGGTCTTATTGACATTGAGTAAAGGATTGTTGTTACAGCACAACTCAGCCAGATTTTCCAATCTCCCTCCTATATGCTGATTCATCACCACCCTTGATTTGGCCTGTGACAGTGGTGTCATCAGCAAACTTGAGTATGGCATTGGAGCTGTAGATCAGGGGATTAAGCATACAGCCTTGTGGTACATTTGTGCTGATGGAGATCATGGAGGAGATGTTCTTGCCAATCTGAATTGACTGGGGTCTGCAAGTGAGGAAATTGAGGATCCAATTGCATAATGAGGTATTGTGGCGTGTTAGTTTTGAGGGAGTGATGGTATTTAATGCTGAGCTGATGTATGGACTATAAATATGAGTACAGGCAAATGAAACAGCATTCCTCTGGGGCCAAGGTACAAGACACAGTACCAACAGTAAACAAATATATTGAAATAGACACCATCTGTGAACCCCTAAGAGCCAATGAAACGTGAGCCAATAGAATTCAGAGGACAACCCTGAGGTGCAAAGGCCTTGTCTGTACATCAACCAAGGCAACATCTCCTATGCCATCAGTTTCACCAATGAGTCAGTGAACTGGACTCACATTAATCTGCATCGCCAATGTCCAACAGGGTCTTGTGATCTCAACAAGAACATCCGAGAGAATAACCTGCATTTGGATTGTGCACCAACTCCATGCACAGCTTCTAAAGCCTTCTTTCCTGGGTGGCTGAAGCAGACTTCAAATGGTGCACAACAAGTCTAGCTCCACTGATATCCAGCAACTGGCTAGTGGGGTAGACCTGCAATACCTGCTGTTAATATCCAGCAGTGTCTTGTGATCATGAAAAATACATAAAGAATGAACAATTACACATTTGTTTGGACCCAGAGAGGTTGTTGCATCCGAACGCGCCACCATTTTACCTCAAGTCATATGATTTTTCACAGGCCTTAACGCTGAAAGTGGAAGCTTGTTTCTCTGTTCATGTTTTTTTGAGAACCTGAATGGCACAGATAAAGCTTACACTTATGGCCCATTTCTAAATGTCCTTTAAAATTTGCGGTGATCTGCTATTTTGATTCACTGCAGTTGATTTGGTAAAGGTACTTACTGTTCTCTGTCTTTGAGGAAGAGGTTCAAGGAGAAAATGGCATATAGCTTCAGCAGTTGTGGTGTTGCGTATAAAAGTTGGGGCAACATGTTTGGCAAGACATTGATGAGACCACACATGGAGTATTGGGTGCAGTTCTGATTACCTTGTGATTAAGCTAGAGATGGTGCAGAAGAGATTTACAACTTTTATTGCCTGCAAGGATTGCAGTGTTGCGGTATAAACACAGACTACATATACTGCGACGACACTGGTGCCAAGCTGTATCGGCCCTTGGACTACATCAGTGATGTGGAGAGGAGGAACCCGCTGCATGGGCAACAGCCAGTTCTTCAAATCTTCCCACCCAGGCTTGTGCCCTGGAGAGGAAACAGTCCACCGGAGGCTTTTGGAATCAATGGCTGCCTATATATTCGGTAGCAGTGATCCCTGCCCTCCTAAATGCTGCTGAGACTTGGATTACCCGCTGCAAGCATCTCAAGGCATGAGAAAAATACCACTTCCTTTGTATCTCTAAAAATATTCCAGACTCACTAGAAATGTAAGCTGCCTGTCCATCCTGTCAGTCACTATCTGCTCCATCTATTGAAAGAGACTGGGATTTCCATGTTTGTCTCATTGGTCACCTCAGGACCCACACAACAGGAATAGAACGGAGGAAATCATCCCCGATCACAAGGGATTACATACGGAGACAGTTTATTCAAGGAGTTTAACCACTTCAAAGGTTTTTCCAGCAAGAAGAACATGTTTCTTTATTGAAATTCTTATTGATTAACGAGTTTCAAAAAAGATTTTCAGAGGTTAGGATTTCAAAAAGAGGATCAGGATATCACTGCAGCAAGTTCTGCATTTCTGAACCTAACTCGGGAGGTTGCTGTTAGTTTGCATTTTAATGCTGGCATCGGCCATATGTTCACTGTCATTACAATTGCAAAATCAGGGCATCTTCTTTCTCTTGTCAATTTGTGTGCTGTGTTTTGTCAACTTGTAGTTCTGTGATCATGATTTGGATGCCCGCATTGATTGGTCTCACAGCAAACAATCCTCTGAACAACAAGCTGTAAACATATTCAGAAAAGTGTAGGGGAGTAGAAACTATAGCAGCTTCTCCCAATAAGGATGAGTCATTTGTTCAAGGAAAAAATACATTTACAGCAACATACACAAAATGCTGGAGGAATTTAGCAGGTCAGGTAGCGTCCATAGAAAAGAGTAAACAGTAAATGTTTTGGGCTGAGACCCTTCTTCAGACTGAAGAAGGGCCTCCTCGGTCCTGAAGAAGGTTCTAGCCTAAAACATAAACAGTTTACTCTTTTCCATAGATGCTACCTGACCTGCTGAGTTTCAACAGCATTTTATGTGTGTTGATTTGGATTTCCACCATTTGCAGATTTTCTCATGTTTGAAATATATTTACGTGTTGTATACATGAAACCCTAATCTCAGATACTTAACAACAGTACAAATAATAATCTTGATCGATGAGAAGTACCCAGCTATTTCCATTCTGATTAGGGACAATACTATCACTTCTTTCACTATTATAATACAATAACAGTGAAGAACAAATTCGAGGTTCTACAAAACTTCACCATTATTGAACAGCAATGGGAAAACCTCAGAGACAGCATAATACAAGCAGCACAAGAGGTGATTCCCAAACAATAGAAAAAAAGCTAAAAAGAAATGGATGACAGAAGAAATTGTGAATCTTACGGAACAAAGAAGAAAATGTAAGGAAAACGAAAAAGCCTACATATCCTTGCATGCACAGATAAAAACCAGGTGCAAGGAAGCAAAAGAAAAGTGGCTTAAGGACAAATGTGAGTTAATAGAACTATTTGCAGAAGATCAACAACAGCAAACACATGCACAACAAGATCAAAGAGGTCACGAATCGGAAGAAAAGCAGGGCAACAACAGGATGTATAAAAGCAAAAGATGGCTCTACAATTATGGAAAAAGGAAAAATAATGCAAAAATGGTCAGGATACACCAAAGACCTATACGACGACAAAGACCGAGAGGACAACTTTGATATTGGCAACAACAACGAGGGCCCAGCAATACTGAAAGAAGAAGTGGAACATGCTATAAAGAAAATGCGAAAGGGAATATCATCAGGACCAGATAACATTCCAGTTGAACTGTAGGAAGTGCTAGAAGATTTTGGTGTAGAGAAATTAACAATCTTATTGAATAGAATATACAACAGTGGCAAAGTACCAGAAGATCTTTTAAAGACAGTATTCATTGCACTGCCAAAGAAACCAGGTGCAACAGAGTGTGGACAACACAGAACAATTAATTTAATGAGCCACCTCACAAAAATTCTACTTACAACCATCATGCTCAGAATAAGAAACAAAATTAAACCAGAGATAGTGAAGAACAGTGCGGCTTTGTCGAAGGCAAGAGAACATCAAGTGCCACTTACATTCTCAGGAATATTATTGAACGGTCAATAGAAGTACAACAAGACCTATATTTCTGTTTCATTGACTACACAAAAGCCTTTCACACAGTGAAACACCATGTCATCATGAAAATGCTTAAAAATATTAATATCGATGGAAAAGATCTAAGAATAATCAGAAATCTCTACTGGCATCAAAGTGCAGCCATACAGATAGACGACGAGATTGGTGAATGTCAGCCAATAAAGCGAGGAGTCAGACAGGGTTATGTTCTATCACCAGACCTGTTCTCCCTGTACAGTGAAAACATCATGAGAACCATACAAACCTACCTGGAATAAGTATAGGAGGATACAATATCAACAACCCCCGCTATGCAGATGATACAGTACTGATAGCAAACAGTGAAGTAAATTTTTAAAAACTAGTATCTACCATCAACACAGAGAGCGAAAGACATGGCCAAACCTTAAACAAAAAGAAAACTGAAGTAATGGTAATATCAAAGAAACCTGATATCTTAAACTGTAGATCATATCGGGAAATGAAATCCTGAAACAAGTTCACAACTTCAAGTACCTTGGATCATGGGTAACATCTGATGGCAAATGCGAAACGGACATAAAAGCAACAATAGCAATGGCAAGAACAGCATTTACAGAAATGAGAAACATCCTAATGAACAAGAAAGTAACAATTGACATCCGCCTTAGAACTCTCAGCTGCTACATTCTTCCTATATTGATGTATGGCTGCGAGTCATGGACCATCACAAATGCAATGGAAAAAAGAATCAATGCAGCAGAGATGTGGTTCCTCAGAAGAATGCTATGCATATCATATACGGACAGGATAACCAACGAAGAAGTTCTACAGAGAACGAAAACAAAACGTACATCACTTTAAAAAAAAATCAGAAAACAGCAATCAAAATTCTTTGGACACATCATGCAAAGAGACATTAGAACATTTAGTTACAACTGGAAAGCTGGAAGGAAAAAGAAGCAGAGACAGACAGAATGAAAACGACAGATGGAATAACATGGTGGTTAGAAACAGGGGAGGCAACAACTACAATTGGGAGGGTCAGAGACGGTGATGGATGGAGGGACATGATCGTCCGCACTGAGCGGCAAGGCACCTGAATGAATGAATATAATAAAACATGTTCAAAGGTCAAAGGTCCAATTTAATGTCAGAGAAATATATACAATATACATCCTGAAATGCTTTTTTCTTCACAAGCATCCACCGTGAAAACAGAGAGGTGCCCCAAAGGATGAACGACAGATAAACATAAGAACCCCAAAGTAACCCCCAGCTCCCCTCCCTCCTGTGTGTACGTGGCAGTGAGCAACAATCCCCCCCCCAATTGGCAAAAAAAAGCAAGCTTCAGCACTGTCGCCAAGCACTCAAACTGAGCAAAGCAATGGCAAAGACACAGACTTGCAGTTACCTCAATGACTTTGCGTTACACCCGGCATTTGACATACTGCAGATTCTCTCTCTCCCTAATAAGGGAGAAAAAGGTGTCTCCATTTTCCCAGCAAGCAGGGAGACATAACAAACAACTCACTGGTTTCGATGTTAAAAGTCCGTTGCATCGCCACTCTGTGCCCGGGACCCTGGGACTTCGGGCCCACAGCAGGTATCCCAACTCCCCTGATGATACATAGGTCTCCTGCCATGACAGCAACCCTTGATCTGCCTGTCTCAGAGCCCCAAGATCTTAGGCTTCTGAACTTGGCCAGACTTTCAGGCCGAACCTTTGGTGTGCCAAACAATGGCCAGTCCTGAAACCCCAAGAACGGGTCCCATTCCCGCAAAGAGCTGAAGTCAGTGTGTAACTCCAGGTCAGGGTCTTCAAAAGAATGCTGAAAGGGAAAAATAGAGATACTAAAGATGGAAATAGAGCTGTTTCTGAAGATACAAGTGAAGGAGTCGCCATTTAGCACCATCTTAAATTCGCTCTGCCTTCATGTGTGTATTTTGTTAAAAGTTACATTTCTAGGCACAGCATTACAAATAGACACTCTTACCAGGAAATGGTTATCACAGGAGAGCCCATCTTTAAACGTATGGATGGAAATTACAATGGACATTTACAAAATGGAGAAGATAACAGCATCTGTTATCATAAGTTGGAGCAATTTGATTCATACTGGAAAAAATGGTTCAACGACATAACACCTCATAGGCCTGATTTTATTCTCACAAATCAATGAATATGTTGTAAAAAAAAAAAGATCACTCCCTACTTGTGCATAGTTTTCTCCTTTTGCTTGTTCTTTCTTTCCTATCTTTTCTATAGGTGTATTCCTCAGATAAATATTATGTGGAGATTTGTGGCAAATATGATTATATGATATATATGTACAATATCTGAAATACATCTTATGGAAATGTTTGTTTGATGTTGAACTTATAAATTACAAAAAAAATTACAAATAGACAAATAAAAGGGAAAAAAGTCATCTAGATTTTGTGACTGTAATGAAAGCAAAGGTAGCAAACATTAGATTGAGTCATTGTCCAATCTTTCCAATCTTTACAATTAGACTTTTTGAAATACTTGAAATGTATCAAATAGTTTAAACCTTTACTTTGTAAAACATAATTCATCCATATCAACTTATTTGTGTATTTCTTTTGTAAAACATATCTTTATTATTGATTATACATAGGATGGGTAAGAAGCAAAAGAAGGAAGTGGAACAATCTCCTAAAGATACAGTAAGTTACGGTTTTAAACATAAAATCTGCAAATGATCATAAACTACTGAGTAAAATTTTTCACGTGGCGACTATTTTGTTTAAAACCTTAGAGTCAGAGTCATAGTTTGAGGATAAAGGCGAAGCCTTTTAGGACTGAGATTTGGAAAAACTTCTTCACACAGAGTGGTGAATCTGTGGAATTCTCTGCCACAGGAAACAGTTGAGGCCAGTTCATTGGCTATATTTAAGAGGGAGTTAGATATGGCCCTTGTGGCTAGGGGGATCAGAGGGTATGGAGGGAAGGCTGGTGCAGGGTTCTGAGTTGGATGATCAGCCATGATCATAATAAATGGCTCGAAGGGCCAAATGGCCTACTCCTGCACCTATTTTCTATGTTTTCTATACAGCACAGAAAGAAGAATTCAGCTCACCATATCCATATCCATTCCATGTTGACAGATAATCTAATACTCATCTGTCCTAATCCCATTTTCCAGCACTTGTTCTGCAGCTTGCTTTGCTTTAAAAATCTAACTGCATATCCAGATACTTCAATGTTGTGAGTGTACTTGTCTAGTGCATCCCAGATTGCAACTACCTTCTTGATTGGGAAAAAAAAATCCTTACATCATCTCTAAACCTTTGCCCCCTGACTTTAGACATCCCTGTTTTTGGGGAAAGGTTTCTTACTATCTACTCTATCAATGCCCTGCACAATTTTGTACACCTCGAGTAAGCCCCTTATTCAGTCTCCTCTTTTACAATGAAAATAATCCCAGCCTATGTAGTTTCATCCCATGTTTGAAACTTTCTATCCCAGGCAATATGTAATTTTTACTTCATTCTTTCAAAAGCAATCATATTCTTTATATAGTTTGGCTATTAGAACTGCACATAATATTCCAGCTTTGGCACCATGATCTATATTACCTTATGTTCTATGCTCTAGTTACTGAAAGCAACCATACTACATCTTGCCTTTATTAGTAGCTCCCAAAATATATTGCCTTGCACTTCTCAGGATTAAATTCCATCTGCCATTGTTCTGCTTAAACAGCTTATCAATCTTGTTCTGTAGCCGAAGCCTACCCTTCTCACTATGAACAGCACCACCAATTTTTGTGCTATCTGCAAACTTATTAATCATATCTCCTAGTTCACATCCAAGTCAGCAATGTATGTAAACCACTGTAAGAGTCCCAACATTGACCCGTGTACATCACTGCTCAAGGCTTATGAAATCATAACAATAACCTTCCACCATAATCATTTGCTGCTATTTATCAAGTCAACTTTGGATCTAATTTGCTAACTTGCCTTGGTTCTATGGGCTTTAACTTTTTGGAATTGCTTTCAGTGTGTGTCCTTGACCAAGGTTTTAATGGTCCACAGAGGCTACATCAGCCACACTGTCCTCATCAATATATTTTGTTACTTAATTTGAAAAAGAGTCAAATGAGTCAGATAACATATCTAACAATAAAGTTGTGCTGACTACCCCAATCAACTAATCCCTCAGAACTCTTTCCAGTACCTTCCTTACCCATGAAGTTAGAATCACTAGCTTGTAATTAACTATCTTATCTCTGCTGTCATCCTTGAATAAAGACAGGAGAATTTGTGGTCTTCGATCTGTGGTCAGTTTTAAACATCTCTATTAAGACTTCAGCAATTGTCTCCCGTAGTAGCCCAGGCCTTGGGGATTTAGCCATCATCATCTCCATTCATACATCCTCCTTTTCAATGTTAACATGCTCTAGCATATCCTGTTCCCCTCCCTTCCCTGAAATCTGCAGCCACAATACCTTTCTCCTCAGTGAACACTAAATTGGCTGTTTGATACTTGAGATTGAGATATGATAAAACACAACTTTACATTATGTTTGAGTTTTTGTTTTCATTTACCACCAAGTACAAGGTAAGCTTTCTGGGAAAACCAGAAAGCATATGTTTGCAGTTATTATTCAGAGAACTGGGCAAATGTGCAGCATCATAGCAGCAGGGGACTGTCCATACCAGACAGTATCAGTCAGCATCATAGCAGCAGGGGACTCAGTAGCTATGGAATCCATGATTCACCTTCCAGCTGAAAATCCTACTTCTCTCAATTGTTCTCAGTTTTGTTTCTATTGTCAAGCCAATTTTACATGCATAGTTTATTATCTTTTTAAAAAGCCTCAAGTAGAATATTATTCCACGTACATCGCATGTCAGACGGGTTGTCTGTACGGGGATCTGGCCTCCGCCAAGAGAGCACAAGGGCGGCCCCATCTTCATTTCAAAGACGTTTGCAAGAGAGACATGAAGTCACTGAAAAGGTACGTTGAAAGGTGGGAGGACACCGCAAGCGATCGCCCTCACTGGAGGCTGGAACTACGCAGAGGTCTAAAAAGAGGAGAAGTGAAGCTGAGGCTTGCTGCTGAAGAAAAGCGCACTCGTCGGAAAAACAGCACCAAGGCAACACTGGAGGACAGTGCCTTCAAGTGCAGTCGCTGCAGCCGACACTGTCACTCTCGTGTGGGAATCTACAGCCACAACAGATGCTGCTTCACCAACACAGACTGAAGCAAGACTTTCCAGGCGCAGATCCATGGTCTCACGAGACCAACGGATGCCACCACAGAATATTATTAAATGTCTTAAAATTGCCTTAATTCTATTCCTTGGTAATTGTTTCAAATAATTCATGCAATATGCCTATTTTATTCTAAATAAGTTTCCTAATAGCCGAGAAGAGTCTCTTAGATTTACACTATTAGCATCCTTACAAATTATTAATGAGGTTTATGTTCTCGATCAATTCACAAAAGAATCCATCAACTTAATACTAAATGACAGTACTTCCTCTAACTTGGGTGTTTTTAATGTTTTTATCATAAAGTATGTCAAATCACTTTACAGAATGGTGTCTGAATTCTCTAACCCATTCTACTGAAAAGGCTAAGATCTTAATTGGGATTTTTGGTCCCAGAACTTATGATTGCTTTTATTTATTTAATTTTTATTTAGAGATACAGTGAGGAATAGGAACTTCCAGCCCTTCAAGCCATGCCACCAGCAATCCCTGATTTAACTCTGGCCAAATCACAGGAAAATTTACAATGACCAATTAACGTACTAACTGATACATCTTTGGACTGTGGGAGGAAATCGGAGCACCTGGAGGAAACCCATGAATTCCACAGAAAGGATGTACAAAGTCCTTACAGAGGACGCCGGGATTGAACTCCGAACTCTAACACCCTCCCCAACATAAATACATTGCTAGAGAACAATTAGAGTGGGCACTTAAAGAGTGATTCCACACATGATGGGGCCAATCATCACAATCTCAAAAAATTATTGTATGATATCCTTGGTGAAATATCCTCACCCAAAACATATTCAGCTGGCTTTATATGTGTCCTCAGACCATTACTTCAAGGAATAGCATTTTTGCTTATGATTTCAGGATTCGGTTCCATTTACAACACCTAATGACAACATATGAATCAAACTGAATGTGATCCACAATCACACACACTCAAATAGCAGATAACGTCATGGTATCAAATAAGTAAAATTCCACTAATTCCATTTGTACCAACATCTCTGCTTTCTCCACCATATTCATCCGAGGCAAATGAGGAATCAATATTTAACAAAAGTCTTACTGGGCTAGGCACATCAACAACAAGGGCAGGGTATAGTTTTGGTGCCCTGGGTTTAGGAAGAGATCCTTTCTGAACTCTTCCACAATCAACATCAGAAGAGTAATTCATTACTTGCCTCCGTGACCTTGGCTGCACCTGCGGTCAAAGATCTTGATTACCACCAATAGAAGAGCCAGAAGTCTAGGTAGGGGCACTGCTATTAGAATCAATATTCATATCCTCTGCATCTGCACAAATACAATGTATATTTTTCAGAGTGGAATGTATCAATTTTGCAAAATTTTGTTAACAGCATCGTCCCACTGTGGCACCCACCACCAAAAGAAATAAAAACACAGTTAGGGCAAATCATCGCTTATAAACTTTTAAGTTGTACATCTTCCACACTGTTGCTTCATTGATATTGGATTAGAATCCTGGAATTCTCCATACAATACTTATATGAAACTATTAATGCCACACACTGTTTGTTTATTTAAGCAACTACCCAACACCGCATTTCCTGGATAGATGAAGATTATTAGTAAGTGGTCATTGTAAGCATCCTCCTCTTCCTCCTGAGAACCGTGATAACTGTGAGGAGATGTATAAAGAGGAAGAAAACATCTAATGTTGGAATTCCAAAGAGAAAGATGGTTGAATATTGTGATAATAATTGTTGGTTAGAAAAATGGAGCAGAGATCGTAGGAAAGCATAAGAAGTTGCAATCAGAGAAATGATGACTTTAAGATAGAGAAATGAAAGGCAATAGAATAATTTTACAGATAATACACAGATAGAGATCTTATATATTTGGTTTTAGGGAAAGACATTAAGACAAAGTCAGAATTAGGTTTATTATCACCAGCATGTGACAGGAAATTTGTTAACTTAGCAGCAGCAGTTCAATGCAATACATAATCTAGCAGAGAAAAAAAAATGAAGTAAAAATAATAATAAACAAGTAAATCAATTACAGTATATGTATATTGAATCGAATTATAAAAACGTGCAATACAGAAATACTGTATATTTTTTAAAAAGTGGGGTAGTGTCCAAAGATGTGCTGGAGGTTTTGGAAAGCATCAAGTTGGATAAGTCACCGGGATCGGACGGGATGTACCCTAGGCTACTGTGGGAAGCGAGGGAGGAGATTGCTGAGCCTCTGGCAATGAGCTTTGCATTATCAATGAGGACAGGAGAGGTTCCGGAGGATTAGAGGGTTGCGGATGTTGTTCCCTTATTCAAGAAAGGGAGTAGGGATAGTCCAGGAAATTATAGGCCAGTGAGTCTTATTTCAGTGGTTGATAGGTTGATGGAGAAGATCCTGGGAGACAGGATTTATGAAAATTTAGAGAGGCATAATATGATTAGGAATAGTCAGCATAGCTTTGTCAAAGGCAGGTCGTGCCTTACGAGCCTGTTTGAATTTTATGAGGATGTGACTAAGCACATTGATGAAGGTAGAACCATAGTTGTAGTGTATATAGATTTCAGCAAGGCATTTGTTAAGACAAGGCTTATTGAAAAAGTAAGAAGGCATGGGATCCAAGGGGACATTGCTTTGTGGATCCAATACTGGCTTGCCCACAGAAGGCAAAGAGTGGTTGTAGATAGGTCATATTCTGCATGGAGGCCGGTGACCAGTGGTGTGCCTCAGGGATCTGTTCTGGGACCTCTACTCGTTGTGATTTTTACAAATGACCTGGATGAGGAAGTGGAGGGATAGGTCAGTAAATTTGCTGATGACACAAAGGTTGGGGGTGTTGTGGATAGTGTGGAGGGCTGTCAGAGGTTACAATCGGACATTGATAGGATGCAAAACTGGGCTGAGAAGTGGCAGATGGCGTTCAACCCAGATAAGTGTGAGGTGGTTCATTTTGGTAGGTCAAATATGAAGGCAGAATATAGCATTAATAGTAAGACTCTTGGCAGTGTGGAGGATCAGAGGGATCTTGGGGTCCGAATCCATTGGACACTCAAAGCTGCTACACAGATTGACTCAAACACGAGGAAATCTGCAGATGCTGAAAATTCAAGCAACACACACAAAATGCTGGTGGAACATGGCAGGCCAGGCAGCATCTATAGGAAGAGGTACAGTGGACGTCTTGGGCCGGGACCCTTCATCAGGACTAACTGAAAGAAGAGATAGTAAGAGATTTGAAAGTGGGAGGGGGAGGGGGAGATCTGAAATAATAGGAGAAGGCAGGAGGGGGAGGGATGAAGCTAAGAGGTGGGAAGTTGATTGGCAAAAGGGATACAAGGCTGGAGAAGGGAGAGGATCATGGGACAGGAGACCTAGGGGGAGGGGAGCACCAGTGGAAGATATAGTCAGAGGGAGGAAAAAAAGAGAGAAAGAAAGGGGAAAACAAATAAAAAATAATAAATAAAGGATGGGGTAAGAAGGGGGGGGAGGGGCATTAACGGAAGTTAGAGAAGTTAATATTCATGCCATCAGATTGGAGGCTACCCAGATGGACTATAAGGTGTTGTTCCTTCAACCTGAGTGTGGCTTCATCTTGACAGTAGAGGAGGCCATGGATAGACATATCAGAATGGGAACGGGACGCGGAATTAAAATGTGTGGCCACTGGGAGATCCTGCTTTCTCTGGCGGACAGAGCGCAGGTGTTCAGCGAAACGGTCTCCCAGTCTGTGTCGGGTCTCGCCAATATATAGAAGGCCACACCAGGAGCACCGGACGCAGTATATCACCCCAGCCGACTCACAGGTGAAGTGTCACTTCACCTGGAAGGACTGTCTGGGGCCCTGAATGGTGGTGACGGAGGAAGTGTAGGGACACGTGTAGCACTTGTTCCGCTTACAAGGATAAGTGCCAGGAGGGAGATCGGTGGGAAGGGAGGGGGGGGATGAATGGATAAGGGAGTTGCGTAGGGAGCGATCCCTGTGGAAAGCAGAAAGGTGGGGGGAGGAGGCAAAGATGTGCTTAGTGGTGGGATCCAGTTGGAGGTGGCAGGAGTTACGGAGAATTATATGTTGGACCCGGAGGCTGGTGGGATGGTAGGTGAGGACAAAGGGAACCCTATCCCTGGTGGGGTGGCAGGAGGATGGAGTGAGAGCAAATGTACGTGAAATGGGGGAGACGCGTTTGAGAGCAGAGTTGATGATGGAGGAAGGGAAGCCCCTTTCTTTAAAAAAGGAGGACATCTCCTTCGTCCTGGAATGAAAAGCCTCATCCTGAGAAATGCCCCTCCTCCCCTTCTTACCCCATCCCTTATATTTTTTTTATTTCCCCCCTTTCTTTCTGTCTTTTTTTTCTCCCTCTGTCCCTCTCACTATATCTTCCTCTGGTGCTCCCCTCCTTCTTCCTTTCCACCTAGGCCTCCTGTCCCATGATCCTGTCCCTTCTCCAGCCTTGTATCCCTTTTGCCAATCAACTTTACAGCTCTTAGCTCAATCCCTCCCCCTCCTGTCTTCACCTATCATTTTGGATCTCCCCCTCCCACTTTCAAATCTCTTACTATCTCTTCTTTCAGTTCGTCCTGACACAGGTTGACTGTGTGGTTAAGAAGGCATATGGTGCATTGGCCTTCACCAATTGTGGGACTGAGTTTAAGAGCCAAGAGGTAATGTTGCAGCTATGTAGGACCCTGGTCAGACCCCACTTGGAGTACTGTGCTCAATTCTGGTCGCCTCACTATAGGAAGGATGTGGAAACCATAGGAAGGGTGCAGAGGGGAATTACAAGGATGTTGCTTGGATTGGGGAGCATACTTATGAGAATAGGTTGAGTGAACTCGGCTTTTTCTCCTTGGAGCGACGGAGGATGCTAGGTGACTTGATAGAGGTGTACAAGATAATGAGAGGCAGTGATTGTGTGGATAGACAGAGGCTTTTCCCCAGGGCTGAAATGGCTAGCACGAGAGGGCATAGTTTTAAGGTGCTTGGAAGCAGGTACAGAGGAGATGTCGGGTAAGATTTTTACGCAGAGAATCGTGAGTGCGTGGAATGGGCTGGCGGTGGCAGTGGTGGAGGCGGAAACGATAGGGTCTTTCAAGGGACTCCTGGATGGGTACATGGAGCTTGGAAAAATAGAGTGCTATGGGGTAAAGCCTACATAGTTCTAAGGTAGGGACATGTTCGGCACAGCTTTGTGGGCCAAAGGGCCTGTATTGTGCTGTCTGTTTTCTAGGTTTCTATGATTCAACGTCCATTTAGGAATCAGATGGCAGAGGGGAAGAAGATGTTCCTGAATCACTGAGTGTCTGCCTTCAGGCTTCTGTACCTCCTACCTGATAGTAACAGTGAGAAAAGGGCATGCCCTGGGTGCTGGAGGTCCTTAATAATGGACGCTGCCTTTCTGAGTCACCGCTCCCTGAAGATGTCCTGGATACTTTGTAGGCTAGTACCCAAGATGGAGCTGACTGGATTTACAACCCTCTACAGCTTCTTTTGGTCCTGTGCGGTAGCCCCTCCATACCAGACAGTGATGCAGCCTGTCAGAATGCTCTCCACTGTACAACTATAGAAGTTTTTTGAGTGTATTTGTTGACATGCCAAATCTCTTCAAACTCCGAATAAAGTATAGCCGCTGTCTTGCCTTCTTTATAACTACATCAAAATGTTGGGGCCAGTTTAGATCCTCAGCGATCTTGACACCCAGGAACTTGAAGTTGCTCACTCTCTCCGCTTCTGATCCCTCTATTAGGATTGGTATGTGTTCCTTCGTTTTACCCTTCCTGAAGTCCACAATCAGCTCTTTCGTCTTACTGATGTTGAGTGCCAGGTTGTTACTGTGGCACCACTCCACTAGTTGGCATATCTCATTCCTGTACGCCTTCTTGTCACCACCTGAGATTCTACCAACAATGGTTGTATCATCAGCAAATTTATGGATGGTATTTGAGCTATGCCTAGCCACACGGTCATGGGTATATAGAGAGTAGAGCAGTGGGCACACACCCCTGAGGTGCACCAGTGTTGATTGTCAGCGAGGAGGATATGTTATCACCAATCTGCACAGATTGTGGTCTTCCGGTTAGGAAGTCGAGGATCCAATTCCAGAGGGAGGTACAGAGGCCCAGGTTCTGCAACTACTCAATCAGGATTGTGGGAACGGTGAGTTATATGAATGCTGAGCTATAGTCGATGAACAGCATCCTGAGATAGGTGTTTGTGTTGTCCAGGTGAGTAGAGATCAGAATTAAGGAAAGTTCAGTCATTGATTGCGGCTTCCTAAATCGTTGTAGCCTCCTGAAAGTAGCTATGCAGGTTGATAGGGCATTAAAGAAGAGGTATGTTAAGCTTGCCTTTTTTAGTTTAGGCATTGAGTTGAAGAATCAAGAAGCTATTATGTAGCAGTATAGAAGTTTAGTTTGGCTGCATTTGGAGTATTGTATTCAGTTCTGGTCATCCCATTTTAGAAGGATGTGGAAGTTTTTGGAGAAGGCACCGAAGAGACTTACCGGGATGCTCTCTGGAATAGAGGCCATCTGCTATGAGGAGAGTTTCGATTTTGGCTTGGGTTGTTTTATTCTGGAGCAGCCGAGGTTGAGGAGACCTAAAGGAAGTTTATACGTTTATGAGAGGCATTGATGACCAAGGTCCAGTGCCAGAGGGTATGCGTTTAAGATGAAAGGGATAGACTCAAAAGAGTAATGCAGGGCCAGTTTATTTTTCATGGACTGCTGTCAAAGTGTGGTAGTAAATTCAAATATGACAGAGACTTTTAAGAGGCTCTTGCATGGAAACATGAATGTGGAGAGAATGGAGGGATATGGACATTGTGTATGTAGAAGGGATTAGTTTATTTAAGCATTTAATTACTAGTGGGCCAAAGGGCATAATCCTATACTTCATTGCTCTATGTTCACTATGATGGGGTTATACTACAAGCCTCTGAATAACCAGTAAGAGAGACAGAAATTGTTATGTTGGCTGATTATGGAAAGTCCTCGGCGTTTTTTTGCATATGTCACAAACAAAAGGATCACAAGGTAGCTTGTAGGACCATTCAGTGGTAAAGGTGGGAGTAGAGGCAGAGGAAATGGGTAAGGAACTAAACCAATACTCCACTTTGGTATTCACCAAGGAGACTTACTTACAAACTGCCTGTTATGCCACTGGTGTTTAGGGCAGCAATGAATGTCCTCTGTCTCTGCCTGTTTAAGACCATAGGATATAGGAGCAGAATTAGGCCATTTGACCCATCGTGCCTGCTCCACCATTTCATCATGGCTAATACAATTTTCCTTACAGCCCCAATCTCAGGCCTTTTCTTTGTATCCTTCATACCCAGACCAATCAAGAATCTATCTAAACCTGGCCTCCACAGCTGCCTGTGGCAAAGAATTCCACAGATTCACCAATCTCTGACTAAAGAAATTCCTCCTAATCTCCTTTCTAAAAGGACACCCCTTTATTCTGAGGCTGTGTCCTCTAGTCTTAGACTCTCTCACCATAGGGAACATCCTCTCTACGTCCACTCTATCAAGGCCTTTCACCATTCGATAGTTTTCAAAGAGGTCATTCCTCATTCTTCTGAATTTAGTGAATATAAGTCCAAAGCCATCAAAGGTTCTTCATATGACAAGCCACTCAATCCTAGAATAATTTTCGTGAGCCTCCTTTGAACCTTCTCCAGTTTCAACATATCCTTTCTAAAATGAGGGGCCCAAAACTGCTCTTAAAACTCCAGGTGAAGCCTTACCAGTGCTTTACAAAGTCTCAATATTATATTCATGTTTTTTTTTATTCTAATCCTCTTGAGATGAATGCTAACATTGCATTTCCCTTCCTCGTCAGTGACTCAACCTGCAAATTAAGGGAAAATAAGGGAATCTTACACAAGGATTTCGAAGTCCCTTTCAACCTCAGTCTTTTGTATTTTCTCTCCATTTAGAAAATAGCCAACCCTTTCATTTCTTCTACCAAAGCTCATGACCATACATTTCACGGCACTATTTTCCATTTGCCATTTCTTTGCACATTCTCCTAATTGGCTAAAGTCCTTTTGTAGCCTCTCTACTTCCTTAAAACTACCTGTCCCTCGACCTATCTTCATATCATCTGCAAACTTTGCAACAAAGTCAACAGTTCCATCATTTAAATGATTGACATACAATGTAAAATGAATCAGTCCCAACACAGACCCCTGTGGAACACCACTAGTCACTGGCAGCCAACCAGAAAAGGCTCACTTTATTCCCACTCTTTGCGTCCTGCCAATCAACTACCACTTTATCCACACAAGAATCTTACGTGTGATACCATGGACTCGTAGCTTGTTAAGCAGCCTCATGTGTGGCACCTCATTAAAGGTCTTCTGAAAATCCAGGTACACAACATCAACTAATTCTCCTTTGTCTATCTTGTTTGTTATGTCTTCAAAGAATTCCTACAGATTTGTTTGGCAAGATTTTCTCTTGCGGAAACCATGCTGACTTTGGCCTATTTTATCATGTGCCTCCAAGTACCCTGACATTTCGTCCTTAATAATCCACTCCAACATCTTTCCAACCACTGAGGTCAGACTAACAGGCCTAGAGTTTCATTTCTTCTGCCTCTCTTTCTTCTTGGAGTGACATTTGCAATATTCCAGTCTTCCAGAACCATTCCAGAATCTCATGATTCCTGAAAGGTCATTACTAATGCCTCCATAATCTTTTCAGCCACCTCTTTCAGAACCCTGGGTCTACACCATCTAGCCCAGGTAACTTCTCTACCTTCAGACCTTCCAATTTCCCAAGAACTTTCTATCTATTAGATTCAATTAGATTCAACTTTATTGTCATTGTGTCGAGTACAGATACAAAGCCAATGAAATGCAGTTAACATCTAACCAGGAATGCAAAGAATAGTGTTATTTACAAAATAACTGCGAAATTTCCACTCTCTCCTCCTACCCCTCCTCACAGTCCCCCACCCTGCTCTCATGACTATACCCCTTCCCCACATGAAACCACCACGGTGGGCTTCACGGCTGAACAGGTGAGAAGACAGCTGAAATGTCTCAACCCAAGCAAGGCTGTAGGACCGGATGGTGTCAGAACCAGGTGCTCAAAGCCTGTGCCCCTCAGCTATGTGGAGTACTTCGCCATGTATTCAACCTGAGCCTGAGGCTCCGGAGGTTTCCTGTGCTGTGGAAGACGTCCTGCCTCGTCCCTGTGCCGAAGACGCCGCGCCCCAGTGGCCTCAATGACTACAGACCGGTGGCATTGACCTCTCACATCAGGAAGACCCTGGAGAGACTTGTTCTGGAGCTGCTCTGGCCTATGGTCAGGCCACACTTAGATCCCCTCCAGTTCGTCTACCAGCGCCGACTAGGAGTTGAGGATGCCATCGTCTACCTGCTGAACCGTGTCTACGCCCACCTGGACAAGCCAGTGAGCACTGTGAGCGTCATGTTTTTTGACTTCTCCAGTGCGTTCACACCATCCGCCCTGCTCTGCTGGGGAGAAGCTGACAGTGATGCAGGTGGATGCTTCCCTGGTGTCATGGATTCTTGATTACCTGACTGGCAGACCACAGTACGTGTGCTTGCAACACTGTGTGTCCGACAGAGTGATCAGCAGCACTGGGGCTCCACAGGGGACTGTCTTGTCTCCCTTTCTCTTCACCATTTACACCTTGGACTTCAACTACTGCACAGAGTCTTGTCATCTTCAGAAGTTTTCAGAAGTTTTCGGATGACTCTGCCATAGTTGGATGCATCAGCAAGGGAGATGAGGCTGAGTACAGGGCTACAGTAGGAAACTTTGTCACATGGTGTGAGCAGAATTATCTGCAGCTTAATGTGAAAAACGCTAAGGAGCTGGTGGTAGACCTGAGGAGAGCTAAGGTACCGGTGACCCCTGTTTCCATGCAGGGGGTCAGTGTGGACATGGTGGAGGATTACAGATACCTGGGGATACGAATTGACAATAAACTGGACTGGTCAAAGAACACTGAGGTTGTCTACAAGAAGGGTCAGAGCCATCTCTATTTCCTGAGGAGACTGAGGTCCTTTAACATCTGCCGGACGATGCTGAGGATGTTCTACGAGTCTGTGGTGGCCAGTGCTATCATGTTTGCTGTTGTGTGCTGGGGCAGCAGGCTGAGAGTAGCAGACACAAACAGAATCAACAAACTCATTCGTAAGGCCAGTGATGTTGTCTCTCACGGTGGTGTCTGAAAAGAGGATGCTGTCTAAGTTGCATGCCATCTTGGACAATGTCTCCCATCCACTACATAATGTACTGGGTGGGCACAGGAGTACATTCAGCCAGAGACTCATTCCACCGAGATGCAACATAGAGCATCATAGGAAGTCATTCCTGCCTGTGGCCATCAAACTTTACAACTCCTCCCTTGGAGGGTCAGACATCCTGAGCCAATAGGCTGGTCCTGGACTTATTTCATAATTTACTGGCATAATTTACATATTACTATTTAACTATTTATGGTTTTATTACTATTTATTATTTATGGTGCAACTGTAACAAAAACCAATTTCCCCTGGGATCAATAAAGTATGACTATGACTATGAAAATAACTCTAGTTATGGTAACTTCACACACTTCATGCCCCTGACACCTGGAACACTCCGCCATATTGCAAGTGTCCTCCAAGTGAAGACTGATGCAAAATACTTAATCAATTTGTCCACCATTTCCTTGTCCTCCATTATTACCTCTCTTGTACACTTTATGTATCTGAAGAAACTTTTGATATCCTCTTTAATATGATTGGCTAGCTTAGTTTTGCATTCCATCTTTACCTTCTTAAAGACCTTCTTGTTGCCTTTTAAAAGCTTCCCAATCCACTAACATCTGAATAATTTTTGCTGCATTATATGCCCTCTTTTTGTTTTTTTCATGTTGGCTTTGTTAACATAAAATCCTGTTAACCAAGGTTGTGTCATCTTTCCTTTAGAATACTTCTTCCTCTCTGGGACTTGTATATCCTGTGTCTTCCGAATTGCTTCCATAAATTCCAGCCATTGCTACTCTGCCATCATCCCTGCCTGTGTTCTTTTCCAATCAATTCTGGCCAACTCCTTTCTCATGTCTCTATAATTCCCTTTACTCCACTGCAAAAGTAGTAGATCTGACTTTAAGTTGTCCTTCTCAAATTGCAGGTTGAATTCAATCGTAGTGTGATCACTTGCCCCCAAGGGTTCTTTAACCTCAAGGTTTCTGACAAATTCTGGTTCATTGTCCAACACCCAATCCAGAATAGCTGATCTCCTAGTGGGCTCAACCATGAGCTGCTCCAAAAAGAAATATAGAAACCCTACAGCCCAATGCAGGTTCTTTGGCCCACAAAGCTGTGCCGAACATGTCTTTACCTTAGAAGTTATGCAGGGTTACCCATAGCCCTCTATTTTTCTAAGCTCCATGTACCTATCCAGGAGTCTGTTAAAAGACCCTATCGTATCCGCCTCCACCACCGTCGCTGGCAGCCCATTCCATGCACTCACCACATTCTGCACAAAAAAAAACAAAAAAAAATACTTACTCTTAACATCTCCTCTATACCTACTTCCAAGCACCTAAAAACTGTGCCCTCTTGTGCTAGCCATTTCAACCCTGGGAAAAAGCCTCTGACTATCCACACGACCAATACCTCTCATCATCTTGTACACCTCTATTAGGTAAGGGCACCTCTCATCCTCCGTCACTGCAAGGAGAAAAGGCCCAGTTCACTCAGCCTATTCTCATAAGGCATACTCCCCAATCCAGGCAACATCCTTGTAAATCTCGTCTACGTTCTTTCTATGGTTTCCACATCCTTTCCGTAGAGAGGCAACCAGAACTAAGCACAGTACTCTAAGTTGGGTCTGACCAGGGTCCTATACAGCTGCAACATTACCTCTCGGTTCCTAAACTCAATCCCAAGATTGATGAAGGCCAATGCACCGCATGCCTTCTTAACCATAGAGTCAAACTGTGTAGCAGCTTTGAGCGTTCTATGGACTCTGACCACAAGATCCCTCTGATCCTCCACACTGCCAAGAGTCTTACCATTAATGCTATATCCTGCCATCATATTTGACCTACCAAAATGAACCACCTCACACTTATCTGGGTTGAACTCCATCTGTCACTTCTCAGCCCAGTTTTGTATCCTATCAATGTCCTCTGTAAACTCTGACAGCCCTCCACACTATCCACAGCACCTCCAACATTTGTGTCATCAGCAAATTTACTAACCCATCCCTCCACTTCCTCATCCAGGTCATTTGTAAAAATCACAAAGAGTAGGGTCCCCAGAGCAGATCCCTGAGGCACACCACTGGTCACTGACCCTCATGCAGATAAGTGGTCTACAACCACTTTTTGCCTTCTGTGGGTCCACAAAGCAAAATCCTCTTGGATCCCGTGCATCCTTACTTTCTGAATAAGTCTTGCATGGGATACCTTGTCAAATGCCTTGCTGAAATCCATACACACTACATCTACTGCTCTACCTTCATCAATGTGTTTAGTCACGTGCTCAAAGAATTCATTCAGGCTCATAAGGCACGGCCTGCCTTTGACAAAGCCATGCTGACTATTCCTAATCATATTATACCTCTCCAAATGTTCATAAATCCTGCCTGTCAGGATCTTCTCCATCAACTTACCAACCACTGAAGTAAGACTCCTGGTGTATAATTTCCTGGGCTATCTCTACTCCCCTTCTGGAATAAGGGAACATCATTTGCAACCCTCCAATCCTCTAGAACCCCTCCTGTCCCCATTGAGGATGCAAAGATCATCGCCAGAGGCTCAGCAATCTCCTCCCTCACCTCCCACAGTAGCCTAGGGGACACCTTGTCTGGTCCTGATGACTTATTGAACTTGATGCTTTCCAAAAGCTCCAGCATATCCTCTTTCTTAATATATACATGCTCAAGCTTTTCTGTCCGCTGTAAGTCATCCCTACTATCGCCAAGATCCTTTTCCATAGTGAAAACTGAAGTAAAGTACTTATTAAGTACCTCTGCTATCTCCTCCGGTTCCGTACACACTTTTCCACTGTCGCACTTGATTGGTCCTATTCTCTCACGTCTTATCCTTCACATACGTGTAAAATGCCTTTGGATTTTCCTTAATTCTGTCTGCCAAGGTCTTCTCATGACCCCTTCTGGCTGTCCTAATTTCATTATTAAGCTCCTTCCTGCTAGCCTTATAATCTTCTAGATCTCCATCATCACCTAGTTTTTTGAACCTTTCTTAAGTTTTTCTTTTCTTCTTGAATAGATTTACAACAGTCTTTGTACACCACGATTCCTGTACCCTACCAACCTTTCCCTGTTTCATTGGAATGTACCTATACGTAACTCCACGCAAGTATCCCCTGAACATTTGCCACATTTCTTCCATACATTTCCCTGAGAACATCTGTTCCCAATTTATGCTTCCAAGTTCCTGCTTGATAGCCTCATATTTCCCCTTACTTCAATTAAATGCTTTCCTAACTTGTGTGTTCCTATCCCTCTCCAATGCTATGATAAAGGAGATAGAGTTGTGATCACTATCTCCAAAATGCTCTCCCGCTGAGAGATCTGACACCTGACCAGGTTCATTTCCCGATACCAGATCAAGTACAGCCTCTCTTCTTCTAGGCTTATCTACATATTGTGTCAAGAAGCCTTCCTGAACACACCTAACTAACTCTACCCCATCTAAACCCCTCGCTCTAGGGAGATGCTAATCGATATTTTGGAGATTAAAATTTCCTACCGTGACAACCCTGTAATTATTACATCTTTCCAGAATCTGTCTCCCTATCTGCTCCTCAATGTCCCTGTTACTATTGGGTGGTCTATAAAGAAAAACACCCAGTAAAGTTATTGACCCCTTCCTGTTCCTAACTTCCACCCACAGAGACTCCGTAGACAATCCCTCCATGACTTCCTTTTCCGTAGCCGTGACACTATCTCTGATCAACAGTGCCATGCCCCCACCTCTTTTGCCTCCCTCCCTCATAGGCACTGTAGAAATCTCATAGACGACTCATAGGCACTCTAGAAATTCCACCTCCTGGAATCCAGCACCAAACTAATTTTCCCAATCTACTTGCATATTGAAGTTCCCCATGGCTATTATAACATTGCCTTTTTGGCATGCTTTTTCTATCACCATTGTAATTTGTAGGCCACACTCTTTCTACTGCTTGGGAGTCTGTATCCAACTCCATCAGGCTCTTTTTACACTTGCAGTTCCTTAGCTCAATCCAGAATGATTCAACACATATGTCACCTCGTTCTAATGATTTGATTTCATTTTTTACCAATAGAGCAACACCGCCCCCTTTGCCTTCCTGCCTGTCCTTTCGACACAATGTGTATCCTTGGACATTAAGCTCCCAGCTATAAACTTCCTTCAGCCATGATTCAGTGATGCTACAACATCATATCTGCCAATCTGTAACTGTGCTGCAAGTTTATCTACCTTATTCCGTATACTGCAGGCATTCAAATATAACACCTTCAACCCTGTGTTCACCCTTTATGATGTTGTCTGCATTTTATATTGCAACTCATCCCGTTGACTGTAATTTTGCCCTATCATCAGCCTTTCCTCATTGCACGCAACACACACAAAATGCTGGAGGAACTCAGCAAGCCAGGCAGCATCTGTGGAAAATAAAGTACAGTTGAGGTTTTGGGCTGAAGTCTTGCCGAAGGGTCTCAACATGGATAGTGCTACACATGTCAGAAAAAAAAGCGTAGACTGTTTGGGCCAGTCAACATGCCTTTGTATGGGGAAGATTGTGTCTTACAATTTGATTCTTCTTAGGAAGTGATTGATGAGGGTAGCTTTTGATGAGGTCCCTCATGGAGGGCTGATTTAGAAGATGAAGGCAGATGGAATTCATAGAGATTTGGTAAATCAGATTCATAATTGGCTTGGCAATAGAATATAAAGGGTGTTACTCTGACAGGAGGACTGTGACCAGTGGTGTTCCGCAGTTTTGGGACCCCTGTAGTTATTGAAATATATAAATGATTTGTGCTAAAGTGTAAGTCATAGAGAAGACTAGCACAGAAACAGGCCCTTTGGCCTATCTTGTCCATGACAAACCATTTAAGCTGCCTACTCCCATCAACCTGCACTGGGACCATATCCCTACTATCCATGTACCTATCCAAACTTCTCTGAAACGTTGAAATCGAGCTTGCATGCACTGCTTATGCTGGCAGCTCATTCCATACTTTTACAACTCTCTGAGTAAAGAAGTTTCCCCTTGTTCCCTTTAAACTTCTCACCTTTCACCCTTAACCCATGACCTCTAGTTGTAGTTCCACCCAACCCCAATGGAAAAAGCCTGCTTGCATTTACCCTATCTATACTTCTCATAACTTTGTATAGCTCTATCAAATCTCCCCTCAATCTTCTACGTTCCAAGGAATAAAGTTTTAACTCATTGAATATTTCCTTATATCTCAGGTCCTCCAGATGTTGCAACATCCTTGTAAATTTGTAATGCACTCTTTCAACCTTGTTTACATCTTTCCTGTAGGTAGGTGATCAAAACTGCACATAATATTCCAAATTAGGCCTAACTAATGTCTTATACAACTTCAACATAACATCCTATCTCCTGCACTCAATACATTAATTTATGAAGGCTAATGTGCCAAAAGCTTTCTTTATGACCCCAAGTACCTGCATCAAATAATGTACCTGTATTCAATTCAGAATCAGAATCCTTTATTATCACCAAGTATGTGGACACATACAGGGAATTTGATGCCAGTTTCCCTATCGATATTCCCAGATAGATAGAGGTTTCCGGGGCGCCTAGGCACGACTCGAGTAGCAGCAGTACTCTCAAATGTTCCCGTTTCAGCCTGATACAGCTAAAAAGCACAACTGCTTCCAAGGTCAGTACAGTCAACAAAGATGTCTTAATGCGTTTAAACAAACTATTGCTGCTTAAAACTGACAGAAACAACACCGATTGTGGTTGGAAGTGCCCATGTAGGACACCTTGGAGGAAGCGCGGGTGCAGAGCAGGGTTACAAGTGTGTTTGAGGAAACAGGGTTTTAAATTCCCTATACCGACTATCTTGCTGGCAGACGTGCAGTCTCTGTGAATAAAATTGATGATCTCAGAGCTAGGATTGATGAACTCACCAGACCTGGAATATCTAGTAGTTAAGTGTCGTCCTTTTTACCTACCTTGGGAGTTCTCCGGGGTCATTTTGGTAGCAGAATACATTCCACCTCCAGCCAATGTCAAGCAGGTTTTAGATAATCTGAGCAATGGGATCAACATGCATAGAACAGCGCACCCTAACCCCTTCACCATCGTTTTGGGAGATTTTAACCAGGCCAATCTGATAAAATCACTAAGCAATTACCATCAACAGATCACTTGCAGAGGAAATAATACAGTGGACCATTGATTTTAACCAGGCCAATCTGTTAAAATCACTAAGCAACTACCATCAACAGATCAGTTGCAGAGGAAATAACACAGTTGACCATTGCTACAGCACTATTAAGAATGCATGCTATTCCACGCCCCCACTTCAGGAAGTCTGATCACCTGGCTGTACTTCTGCTCCCTGAGTATAAGCAGGGATTGAAGATTGCAGTGAGGACCAAGAAGGTATGGACGAGGGAAACACAGTAGCGCCTACAGGACTGCTTTGATTTGGTGGATTAGATTGTATTCAGGGATTCATCTTCAAACCTGACTGAGTATGCTGCAGTTGTTACTGACTTCATTAAAACCTGTGTGGATGAGTGTGCGCCTACAAAGACTTATGGTACATTCCCAAACCAAAAGCTGTGGATGAACCAGGAGGTACGTCATCCACTGAAGGCTAGGTCTGTGGCATTCAAGTCTGGTCAACCAGGCCTGTACCAGAAAACCAGGTATGATTTGTGGAGAGTTATTTCAAGGGCGATGAGACAATTTCAAACGAAGTTGGAGGCGACATCAGATGCACGGCAACTCTGGCAGAGTTTGCAAGACATTACTTCCTACAAAGCGAAACCCAATAGCATGAATGGCAGTGATGCTTCACTACCAGATGAACTCAATGCCTTCTATGCTCACTTTGAAAGGGAGAATATAACTACAGCTGTGAAGATCCCTGCTGCACCTGATGACCCTGTGAGCTCTGTCTCAGAGGCCAATGTTAGGCTTTCTTCAAAGTGAGTGAACCCTCCTAAGGTGAAAGGTCCCAAAGGAGCACCTGGTAAGACTCTGAAAACCTGTGCCAACCAACTAGCAGGAATATTCAAGGACATTTTCAACCTCTCACTGCTATGGGTGGAAGTTCCCACTTGCTTCAAAAAGGCAACAATTATACCAGTGCCTGAAAAGAATAATATGAGCTGCCTTAATGACTATCTCCTGGTAGCGCTCACATCGACAGTGATGAAATGCTTTGAGAGGTTGATCATGACCAGATTGAACTCCTGCCTCAGCAAAGACCTGGACCCATTGCATTTTGCCTATCACCACAATAGGTCAACGGCAGATGCAATCTCAATAGCTCTCAACATGGCTTTAGATCACCTGGACAACATGAACACCTACGTCAGGATGCTGTTCATTGATTATAGCTCAGCATTTAATACCATCATTCTCACAATTCTGATTGAGAAGTTGCAGAACCTGGGCCTCTGTACCTCTCTCTGCAATTGGAGTCTCAACTTCCTAACCAGAAGACCACAATCTGTGTGGACTGTTGATAACATATCCTCCTCGCTGACAATCAACACTGGCACACCTCGGGTGTGTGCTTAGCCCATTGCTCTAGTCTCTATATACACATGACTATGTGGCTTGACATAGCTCAAAACTGGTTAGACAATGACCTACCATGCATAAAGCCCTGCTGACTCTCCTTAACCAGTCCATGTCTATCCAAATAATTAGAATACCTTCCAATAACTTTCCTACAACTGATGTCAGACTCACTGTGCTACAATTGCCTGGCTTCTGATTTGGGACTTTAAGTGTGCTGATTAGTAAATTTGCAGACAACATTAAAATTGGCAGAATTCTGGAGAGTGAGGAAGGTTGTCAGAAGACATAGACAATTGGAAATGTGGGCAAAGAAATGGCAGAAGGAGTTTAATCTGGGAAAGTGTGAGGTGTTGCACTTTGGTAGGGCAAACGTAAGAGGAAAGTATACAGCACATGGCAGGACATTTAGGAGAGTGAAGTATAGAGGGATCATGGGGTGCAAGTCCATTGTTCCCCCAAAGTAGCAATGCAAGTAGATCAGGTAGAAAATAAAAACTACAGAACATTCTGTTGTGGTGCTGTGTATAAAAGTTGGGGTGTTACACTGCAGCTATATAGAACTGTCTTTAGCCTTCACTTGGTGTATTGTGTCCATTTCTTGTCATCACATTACAGGAAAAGCACAGAGTTTTAGAGTGGGATCAGAAGAGGTACACCAGGATGTTGCCTGGATTAGAGATTATTAGGAGAGGTTGAACCAGTCTGGATTGTTATAGGAGAAGTATTGACAGTGTCTTTTTCCATGGGTAGAAATGTCAAATACCTTTTAAAGTGAGTGGGAAAGGTTTAAGGGATAGTTAATATCACGACTGAGTGTTTGCATTTTCTGAGGATTTCCAGCTAAGGATGCTTGTTTTAAATATACCTTCAATCCAAGAACAGACTCCAAAATGCATAGTTGCAAGCTGCATATTTTTAAGTTAGCTTTCTCTTCAAATATGGGCCTTAATGCTGTTTACATTATCAAAACATAAATATGTTTAAGTTGTATAAATGTTTAGATTGAAAATATTTAATTTTATATTTCCTGTTGGCAAAGTAATTTACTTTAAATGTACAAATGCAGCTATATTTCAATGTCTGTGCAGAAAACAGAACAAAATATTTCATTCTCTGTTTTGGTTTGATATAAAATCAAAGACCAAGATTCAGTTAAAAACTTTAAAGGTCTTGAAAATTGTTATAAAAATTCTAAAGGAGTCAGTGTTATCTCAGAACAACAATGGATTTTAGACTAAGTATTCGCTCAAGAATACTATTTTAGACACAGATTTATTTATTAAAATCACAGGGTACAATCTCTAAAATGTTACCTTTCCATAATTTCAACAAATGTAGCAGCTAAATCAGCGTTTTCTTCAAACATATGCTTTGAATGTCAGTTTTATTATTATTATGATATTGATTGATGATAATATTCCATGAAAATATATATTTGCTTTAAATGCTGAATATTAAAATATACAAAAAAATGTGCTTTCTCTCTTCAGCACTTTAATTCACTTACTATTGAGAGCAAAAATCTACAGACAGTGGTACTTATGCTGGATTCACCAGAGGATGAAATCTTGCTTAAAGCCTGTGAAGCTATATACAAATTTGCAGAAAAAGGTGGGTTTATTTTAATTGATATTTCTCTCATTTGTTTTCTTACCATTTTGAATACATGGTTTATCATGGTATGTTATTTTTGCAATGTTTTTATGGAATAAAGCTTAAGTACTTTCTCTAGTTTGGGTATCTTAATTGAGAATGTTTCATTTAAAATTTTTGAAGTGTGTTTATTTATGGTTAGTTTTATAAATACCAAACTTTTGACTTTATTTAATTTTGTGTAGTTTTTGAATGCTTCAGAATATCCATGACATAGAAAATCTTTACCTGGCTTAACAGACAGCCATACTGGCACGGCACTTTGTCATCTTTCAGAGGTTCCATAGATTTTCGTGAGTGGGGCATAGAATATATGATTATGTTGTTCCATATATTGTGGGTATTTGGGGATTTGCAGTCAGCAAAATTAGTCATTCAGTTGCCGGTTAGGCCAGTTTATGGGAATGAGAACTGCAAACATCATATGAAGTTGTGGGCCTCACTCAGAGTTTGAGGCCATTTTAACTTGGTAAAATTGAGTTGTTCATAACTTTTATAGTTGAGGCCTTTGTGAGAATATTTATGGCTGAAGTTGGTGTATTTTTTGTCATAGGAGATGAAAACAAATTAAACCTACTTGGACTTGGAGCGATTCCAAAATTGGCTAAATTAATAGCTCATGAAGATAAACAAATCCACAAGTATGCTACTATGGCATTTGGAGTGATGTCCACTCACAGTAAGTATATATAATGAGTGGTAATCTTTTGCAAAATAAGAGTCAAAGCCCAAGTCTGAAAAGGGTAAAAAGAGAAATAGAATGTCACTTTTATAACTCCAAACATTGTGACTAACATTAGGCCATATTTGATGGACAGAAGTTTATCCACTTCAAATTGAGCAGAATTTGATATCAAAAGAAAATTGATATGCTTGGACGCACTAGGAGGAGATATTGGAGATTTGTTTGAAGTCAGAGGAATGAATGCAGCCAAAACATGAGTTGACAAAAAGAGAAGGCAGTTCCACAAAAAAAATGAGTATTGATAAAGAAGCATGAATACTTTGAATTATGCAATGAAATTTGACAATGCAACTTATCGTATTGGAAATCTACAGGGAGCACAGTAATAGATTAAATGGGTAGATAATTAGAATTGCAATTGCGGTTTGGGGAAGTATATTTTGGATTTCAAAGTTCAATGTAAATTTATTATTGAAGTACATATATGTCACCATATACATTCCTGAGATTTCTTTTCTAGTGAGCAATCTCAGTAAATACGAGAAACATTATAGAATTAATTAAAGAGCACACCCAACAGGGCAGACAACAACCAACATGCAAAAAAAACTGTGAAAATACAAAACGAAAGGGAAAAAATAAACAATAATATTAATAATATTAAGCAGTAATTATCGATAGAATGAAATGAAGAGTCCTTGAAAGTCAGTAGAGTTCAGTGGGAACACTTCAGTGATGGAGCAAGTAAAATTAAGTGAAGTTATTCCCCCTGGCTTATCAGCCTTATTGAAGGGTAATAACTGCTCCTGAAGTTGGTGGTGTGGGACCTGAGGCTCCTGTACCACCATCCAGATGTTTGCAGCGAGAAGATAGCATGACCTGGATGGTGGGGATCCTTGATGATGGAACCAACACTCACAACACGCTGGAGGAACTCAGCAGGTTGGGCAGCATCAGTGGAAAAGATCGGTCGACGTTTTGGGCCGGAACCCTTCGTCAGGACTGTAGGGGAAAAGGGCAGAGGCTCTATAAAGAAGGTGGGGGGAGGGTGGGAAGGAGAAGGCTGGTAGGTTCCAGGTGAAAAACCAGTAAGGGGAAAGATAAACGGGTGGGGGAAGGGAGGCAGGGAGGTGATAGGCAGGAGAGAGGAGGTAGGCAGCTGGGGGAAGGGGCAGAGTGACATAGGGATAGGGGAAGGGAGGGGGAGAGATTTACCAGGAGAATTCTATGTTCATACCAAGGGGCTGGAGACTACCTAGATGATATATGAGGTGTTGCTCCTCCAACCTGAGTTTAGCCTCATCATGGCAGTAGAGGAGGCCATGTATGGACATATCTGAATGGGAGTGGGAAGCAGAGTTGAAGTGAGTGGTTACTGGGAGATCCTGTCTGTTTTGGCGGACGGAGCGGAGGTGCTCGACGAAGCGGTCTCCCAATCTGCGTCGGGTTTCACCAATGTAGAGGAGGCCGCACCGGGAGCACTGGATGCAATAGATGACCCCAACAGACTCACAAGTGAAGTGTTGCCTCACTTGGAAGTACTGTTTGGGGCCCTGAATGGTGGCAAGAGAGGAGGGGTAGGGACAGGTGTAGCACTTGCACTTACAGGGATAAGTGCCAGGTGGGAGATCTGTGGGGAGGGACATGTGGACCAGGGAGTTGCGGAGGGACTGATCCCTGCGGAAGGTGGAGAGGGGTAGAGAGGGAAAGATGTGCTTAGTGGCGGGGTCCTGTTGAAGGTGGCGGAAGTTGCGGAGGATAATGTGTTGGATCCGGAGGCTAGTGGGGTGGTAGGTGAGGACAAGGGGAACTCTGTCCCTGTTGTGGTGGCGGGAGGATGGGGTGAGAGCTGAAATGGGGGAAATGGAGGAGATGTGGGTGAGGGCATCATTAATGACAGCAGAAGGGAAACCACGATCCTTAAAGAAAGAGGACATTCGAGATGTCCTGGAACGGAAAGCTTCATCCTCAGAGCAGATGCGGTGGAGACGGAGGAACTGGGAATAGGGAATGGCATTTTTGCATGTGGCAGGGTGGGAAGAGGTATAGTTGAGGTACTTATGAGAGTCAGTGGGCTTGTAGAAGATGTCAGTGGACAGTCTGTCTCCAGAGATGGAGACCGAGAGATCGAGAAAGGGGAGGGAAGTGTCCGAGATAGACCAAGTGAATTTGAGGGCTGGGTGGAAGTTAGAAGTAAAGTCGATGAAATTGATGAGCTCAGCATGGGTGCAGGAAGCAGCACCAATGTAGTCCTCAGCATGGGTGCAGGAAGCAATGCTACTGCTCCCCAACTTTTCCCTCGGTATGTTGAACGCCGGATTCACGCTTGATGATGGAAGCTGCTTTCCTGTGACAATGCACTTTATAGATGCACTCAATGGTGGGGAGGTTTTATATGGTGATGGACTGGGCCATATCCACTACTTATTGTCAGCTTTCCCATACTAGGGATTTATGGAAATAGGCAGTGAAACTAAGGCATTTACAGTGGCAATCCATACTCAGTGTACTTCTTGTTAACTTAACTGCAATTAGGAAAGGATTTGCACGACGTAATAGGGACTTAATGGTTTAGATCAGGATAGGAATAGTTGTCTACGAAGTAAGGTTTGGAAAAAGAGCAGAATAATTATCAGAAATCCAATGAGAAAATGTCCTGCAAGCACTATGCAGGGTGTTAGGAGATTGCTTGCAGAATGCACTCTGCATATAATTGTACATGCAAAGGTTCCATTTCCCAAAAACCTCCAAAGAACAATGTTTTTCAATGTTCTGTACAAATAGTCCTGTGTTTTGCCTTGGTGTTGCAGAGAGCCTTGTGTTCAGTTGTTTACACTCTGTATCTATGAAAAACATGTGAGAGTTGAAACCCAGGTACTCATATTACATTGAAGTGTAATATAATTGGCACTATTAGCAAATAGCTCAGCTGCTTTTATGCAGTTGACTAGGAGGTTAGTTATTTCTCTGTTACACTCAGAAACAAAAACATTGAATATAAATGTCACTTTTACAGCCACTGCTAATGCTTGATCACTACAGTACAAAGCAGATCTCCCAGAGGATGGCAGGTCCCCATAAAAATTGATTCAGTCTCATCGTTTGGAAGCACTGGTGTTAGGAGAGGTGTGTGAAGCTGAGTCTTGTACACTGTTAAGAAAGGAAAGTATTTTGCAAGCATTCTCTTGCATCCTGTTGCTAATGTTTCTGTAGCTGTAAACAATATGTTTCTATCCTGATCTAAGTCATAAAGTCTCCATGGTGTAGAAAATAACTACCCTTTATGAGTGAGAAAATACTTACCTACTAGTAGTTTAAAAATTTGCTATGAATACAACATAGTTTTTAATGAAATTTGTATGATTTGCCATTGTCCTTACTTGGTTCATCGGCTAGTTCTGTCAATCCTGGTCAACTCAATGGCATGACTGAATTAAGACATAAGGCATAGGAGCAGAATTAGGCTATTTGACCCATTGCATCTGCTCTGCCATTCGATCATGGCTGTCTTATGATTCCCTCTCAACCTCTTTATTAGACACAGGAGTGGAACCTGGTTTGGTCTTCTGCTGTAGCCCATCCACTTCAAAGTTCAACATGTGTGTTCAGAGATGCTCTTCTGCACACCACTGTTGTAGCACATGTTATTTGAGTTACTGTCACCTTGCCAGCTTGACTCAGTCTGGTCATTCTTCTCTGACCTCTTTCATTTACAGGGCATTTTCACCCTGATGCTCGCTGGATGTTTATTCGTTTATCACACTATTCTCTGTAAACCCTAAATACTGTTGTGTGTGAAAGTCCCAGAAAGTCGGCAGTTTCTGAGATACTAAAACCTCCCTGCCTGGCACTAACAGTCAAAGTCACATAGATGACAGTTCCCCATTCTGATGTTTGGTCTGAACAACAACTGAACAAATGACATTAATAGGACGAGTGACGAGGGTCTGCAGACAGAGTTCAGGGAGTTAGGTGCTAAGTTAAAAGGTTGTGACCTCAGGATTGCCACCCGTGCCACGTGCTAGGGAGGCCAGAACTAGAAAGATTATACAGTTTAATTAGTGGCTGAGGAGTTGGTGTAGGAGGGAGGGCATAAGATTTTTGGATCATTGGGCTGTGTTCCAGGGAAGGTGGGACCTGTACGGAAGGGACAGCTTGCACCTGAACTGGAGGGGGACTAATCTCCTAGCAGAAAGGTTTATTAATGCACCATGGTGGGGTTTAAACTAGAGTTGCAGGGAGATGAGAGCCAGAGTGCCAGAACAGTTAGTAAAGAAGTTATGGAGGCAGATATTGGTAAGGCCTCAGACAAAGTTAGGAATCAGAAGGTTGAGCATGGTGTGACTAGTGTCCTGAGCTGCATATATTTCAATGCAAGAAGTATCATAGGAAAGGTAGATGATAGTGCTGAAGATGAGGTAGCTGATTTTCAAACAGTAGTAAGGATGTAGTCTCCAAATTACAATGGGGATAGAAAATGCATTCCAAAAGGGCAATGTTACAATAGTCATGGGGGTTTCAATATGCACATAGATTGGGAAAAACAGGTTGATGCTGGATTTCAGGAGGGGGAATTTCTAGAGTGCCTACGAGATAGCCTTTTAGAGCTGCTCATGATTGAGCCCACTAAGGGATCAGCTATTCTGGATTAGGTGTTGTACAATGAAACGAAATTGATCCGAGCGCTTAAGGTAAAAGAACCTTTTGGGGAAGGTGATCATAATATGATTGAATTCACCCTGACATTTGAGAAGGAGAAGCTAAAGTCAGATGTATCAGTAGAGTAAAGGAAATTACACAGGCATGAGAGAGGAGTTGGCCAGTATTGATTGGAAAAGATCACTGGCAGGGATGACAGCAGAGTAGCAATGGCTGGAATTTCTGGAAGCAATTCAGAAGGCACAGAATGTATACATCCCAAAGAGGAAGAAGTATTCTAAAAGAAAGATTACACAACTGTGGCTAACAAGTGAAGTCAAAGCCAACATGAAAGCCTAAGAGAGGGCGTATAATAGAGCAAAAATTAGTGGGAAGTTAGAAGGTTGGGAAGCTTTTAAAAACCAACATAAGGCAACTAAAAAGTCATTAAGGAGGTAAAGATGAAATATGAAAGTAAGCTAGCCAATACTATTAAAGACGATACTAAAAGATTTTTCATATATAAAATGTAAAAGAAAGGCGACAGTGAATATTGGACCACTGGAAAATGATGCTGGAGAGGGAGTAATGGGGGACAATGAAATGGTGGATGAACTGAATAAGTATTTTGCATCAGTCTTCACTCTGGAAGACACTAGCAGGATGGTGGAAGTTCCAGATGTCAAGGGTTATGAAGTGAGTGAAAATGCCATAACTAGAGGGAAGGTTCTTCAGAAACTGAATGGTCTGAAGGTAGATAAGTCACTGGATCAGATGGTGGGAGACTCCAGGGTTCTGAAAGAGATGGCTGAAGAAATTGTGGAGGTATTAGTAATGATTTTGCAAGAATCATGAGATTCTGGAATGGTTTTGAAAGACTAGAAAATTGCAATTGTTACTCCACTCTTCAAGGAGGGAGGGAGGCAGAAGAAAGGAAACTGTAAGCTAATTAGTCTGACCTCAGTGGTTGGGAAGATGTTGGAGTTGATTATTAAGGATGAAGTCTCAGGGTACTTTGAGGCACATGATAAAATAGGCCATAGTCAGCATGGTTTCCTTTAAAGAAAAATCTTGTCTGATAAATCTGTTGGAATTCTTTGGAGAAATAACAAGCAGGATAGACAAAGGAGCATCTGTTGATGTTGAGTGCTTGGGTTTTCAGAAGACCTTCGACAAGGTGTCACACATGAGGCTGCTTAACAAGCTATGAGCCCATGGTATTACAGGAAAGATTCTAGCATGGATAAAGCAGTGGCTGATTGGCAGGAGGCAAGGAGTGGGAATAAAGGGGTAAAGCCTTTTCTGGTTGGCTTTTGGTGACTAGTGGTGTTCCACAGGGGTCTGTGTTACGACCGATTCATTTTACATTATATGTCAATGATTTGGATGATGGCTTTGTTGTAAAGTTTGCAGATGATATGAAGATAGGTGGAGGGACAGGTAGCTTAAGGAAGTAGAGAGGCTAAGGAAGGAGTTGGCCAATTAGGAGAATGGGCAAAAAAATGGCAGGTGGAAAACTGTGTCGCGAAGTGTATGGTCATGCACTTTGGTAGAACAAATGAAAGGGTTGACTATTTTCTATATGGAGAGAAAATACAAAAAACTGAGGTTGAAAGTAACTTGGGTGTCCTTGTGCAGGGTTCCCTAAAGGTTAATTTACAGGTTGAATCTCTGGTGAGGAAGGCAAATGTAACGTTAGCATTCATTTCAAGAATGTAAGGATGTAATGTTGAGAGTTTATAAAGCACTGGTGAGGCCTCAGTTGGAATATTGTGAGCAGCTTTGGGCCTCTTATCTTAGAAAGGATGTGCTGAAAGTGAAAAGTGTTCAAAGGAGGTTCATGAAAATTATTCCAGGATAGAACAGCTTGTTGCATGATGAGTGTTTGATGGCTCTGGGCCTGTATTCACTGGAATTCAGAAGAACGAGGGATGTCCTCATTGAAATTTATTGAATGGTGAAAGGCCTTGATAGAGTGGATGTAGAGAATGTTTCCTGTGGTGGGAGAGTCTAAGACTAGAGGACACGGCCTCAGAATAGAGGGGTGTCCTTTTAGAACAGAGATGAGAAGGAATTTCTTTGGCCAGAGATTGGTGAATCTGTTGAATTCTTTGCCACAGGCAGCTGTGGAGGTCAAGATTTTATGTATACTTAAGGGAGAGGTTGATGGATTCTCGATTGGTCAGGGTTTGAAGGGATATGTGGAGAAGGCAGGATACTGGGGTTGAGAGGAAAGTTGGGACGGCCATGATGAAATAGCAGAGTAGTTGTGGTGGGCCAAATGGCCTAATTCTGCTCCTCTACCTTATAATTTTATGGTCTTGTGAACCTTCTGACTGTGTCTTTATGCTTTTATCTATTGTTTAGTGCTACATGTTTGTCTCATTAGATTTTTGCGTAATGAGCAGATGTACAGGTGTACTTAGCAAAGTGGTTCTGAGTGCTCACACTTCTTAAGGCTCTTGACAGCTTGGCTGTCAAGTTTGTTTCCTCTAATGGGAGTTTCTCCAACCAGCGTATTTTTCTCAAAATAAAGGGTTGGCCATACAGGACTGTGAGTAGTGGAAATTGGAATTCTTTACTCAGGAATTCAGTGAAGGCTCATTTGCTTAACATATTCAAAATGAGATTGATGGATCTGTTAGGTATTAAGGAAATGAAGGAATATAGGACTAGTGCAGAGTGTAGTGCTGAATAGAAGGTCTTCTACAATCTTAATGAATGATGGAGCAGGCACAAGGGGTGGAATGGCCAATTCCTACTTCTATTTCATATTTTCATGTTATTTTTCTTGATGTTGATGTTTTTCAGGTGAAGTTAGAAAATCAATGAGACAGTTGGATTTTCTACCATCAATAATTGCATGTCTAGCTCCTGAAGGTAATTCTAAGTTCTATTTTTGATACTAAGAATTTGTATACACCCTTACTTGCATACAACTAAGTAGACACTTACCACCATTTTCTCACGGAAGAGTGAGTTCTATACAAGTGATTGCTTTTGTTAAATCACCTATTATTTTTCTAACACAAAACACATTGACAGTTCCTACAACTATTTGTGGCTGATGGTGTTATTAATTAATACATTTTTAATGAAATAAAGAAATTTTGGCAGCATCCATTATTAAGGACCTCCAGCACCCAGGGCATGCCCTTTTCTCACTGTTATCATCAGGTAGGAGATACAGAAGCCTGAAGGCACACACTCAGAAATTCAGGAACAGCTTCTTCCCCTCTGCCATCCGATTCCTGAATGGATATTGAAGCTTTGGACACTACCTCACTTTTTTTTTAATATACAGTATTTCTGTTTTTGCACATTTTCAATATACGTAATTGATTTACTTGTTTATTTATTGTGGTTTTTTTTCTTTCTCTGCTAGATTATGTATTGCATTGAACTACTGCTGCTAAGTTAACAAATTTCACATCACATGCCGGTGATAATAAACCTGATTCTGATTCTGATCTTAAGACATATTAATTGATTTTTAAAAGAAGTTATTTTTATATGTATTATTAACATCCCTGTCACTGATCTCCGTGATACCATATTCTTTAGCCTAAGACTATGCCATATGTCCCTTTTTTCTTGGTCATTTCTTATCCATGCTAAAGCTCAAACGTTTTGAGCTCTTGTTTTGTAGAAACAAGTAACCTGTAATGTGACACCTGTTGAAAGCCTTTATGAAATCCAGGGACATTACGTTTACTGCTTTCCCCTTATCTAACTGCTCATTATATCCTCAAAGAATTGTGATAAATTTGTCATACCTGGCCCATTTTGTTCACCCACCCCAACCTGAGTTGATTTCCTTGCAAATAAATTGCCCTTTGTTAATAGTCTAAAATACCAATTATGAAATACATGATCTCAGAATTTACATCCAGAATGATTTCTTGATATGTGGGTTTCTAAAGAAACTGAATGAATTAAATATTCCATCTTGTGCCAAATAGTGTAACCGCAGGAATAGGTTTTCTAGTGTTTTGGTGAAAGGAGTCATGTAGTAGTACAGTGCAGAAGCAGGCAAGTCAAACCACCATGTCTATGCCAACCTATTTAACATATCAACAGAAATTCCATTTTCCCACATTAGAACAAAAATAAAGCAAACATTATCACTCAGATCCCCTTCCTCTCAGTTTAAACCTTTCCCCCCTAGATTTTAATACTCTTAGTTGGGGAAAAGTAATTTACCTATCGTATCTGATCTTCCATAATTTTATTTATTTCTGTCAGGGTACTTCTCAGTTTCCTTTGGGAAAACAAGCTCAGCTTGTCCATTATTTCACATACTAATGTCCTCCAATCCGGGCAATATCACGATGAAGGGTCTCACCTGAAATGTTGACTGTTTATTCATTCCTATAGAAGTTGCCTGACCTGCTGAATTCCTCCAGCACTTTTTGTCTGGATTTCCAGCATCTGCAGAATCTCGTGTTTATTCCAGTAAATCTTCTTTTGTTAGATTTCTTATAGAGAATGAGAACTACAGCAGAGAAAGAGGCCTCTTGGCCCATGCTGAGCTAATATTCTGCATAGTCCCATCACCCAGCACCTGGGCCATTGTCCTCCGTACCCCTCCCATCCATCTATTTTTGAGAAATATTTGTCATGAATATGTGAGTAACTTGAAATATGACTTGGTAGATTTGAAATACTGGGAAAGAGTTGAGAATTTTGGGCTCTGTTACTAAAGCTTTTCACAAAGAGTTTTTCTTCATCTCATATCTGGATTTGCTGCAGAGTATTTATTGGATTTGATTACCTGACAATCAATAGTTTGCTTACTGTTTCTCATGTGACTACCAGATGTAGAGAATGTGTGAAATTTGGTTTCACTATGAAATATTCCTATGTTTCTTTGTTGTATGAGATAAGTCTTAATTTCTTCAGATAATTATTAGGTGGGCATTATTCATTACCTTTTACCTCTGCCAAAAATTCTGCTCTCTTGCCACTGATTATTTGGCATTGTTAAGGTCTAAATCAGATATTTTGCAACTTTAATGTCTTGTTCAGCCAGATACTGTGGAAACCTAATCTTATTCCAAAGCTGTTTTCTCTAATGTTCAATGTTCACTTGTGCTCTAGTCTCTATTAATATGAACAAGTATGACACTGTGAAATTTAGACATAATAAATATAAGAACAAGTTGACAGTTGTTGGGAGTACTTTGTTCCATTTTGGCCACTCCATATTTGAAAGGATTTGACAGGTAGATAAAATGAAACATTTCCTCTGATGGAACCAGTGACAAAGTTAATATCTGGATTTTTCAGGAGTAGGCTCACAAACAATGAAATAAATATATAATTACTATGGTCCTGAAATTTGATGGTAATGCTCTTCATACCCTTTTCTGTAACATGGGCCATCTATTGGCCCACTCTGGCCATGCAACAACATTACTCCTCCCCTCCCCTAACAAAGACTTGTAATAGCTCCAAATCCCAAAAATCCTTAAATTTAGAACTCATAGCGGCACATGTAACTCCAGTGTTATGGGTGTTCAGGTAACTAAAATTTGTCTAATAGGATTCACAAATCACCACCCAGAAATTCTCATGTACTTCATGTGAGGGGAGGGGGGAAGAGGGGAGAGGAGGTAAATAAATAAATAAATACAAATTTTTTTCAACTTGTTTTTCCTGGTGCACGTGGAGATGACATGGTTTCCATTATGCAAATTTCAAAGCATGGACCATTTTGCACTGTACCCTATCCCACCCCCCCCCCAAACATGGTGATGATTTGTATTTAAATCTATGCCTGTTTTCTCCTGTTTTGTTTGGAAACTGCTAGTTGAATTTTTTTTCAACATTCAGACCCTTGTATTTAACATCTGTTTTAGAGGTTGAAATATTAGTAGCTGTTGCTTTGTTTCTGTATGGAAATTTATCTTTCTCCGATCCTGACATAACTCTTTTTGAGTCCAAAATTCAACTTGTGACAATGCCCTTGCCAATATTCACAGGTAACCTGCGTTTGGATTATGGGTGTGAGATTTTTTTTCCCTCACCCAAAGCCGTTGCTATGTGGCAAGGTGATCTAAAAGCCAATGCAGTCAATTTTCAATTTTACTTGCTTTCAAAATCTAGAAGTCAAACAGAAGGAAATTTAACTGCTTTTAGCAGAAGCCATCATTTGACTGCTGTTGGTATTTTTTCCCCTAATTTTTCATGTTTATTAATTGTGACACTTTGAATTATGGGAGACAAAGGAGAAGAGAGAAACTATGAGAACTTTGTTATTTTTTTCCTTCATCACAGAGGATGTCGTTGTTCACGAGCTTGCTACATTGTGCCTAGCTTCCATGTCTATCGATTTCACAAGTAAAGTAGAAATTTATGAAAAAGGGGGGTTGAAACCACTCATTAGTCTTCTTTCAAGTCCTGATCCTGATGTACAGAAGAACTCCATTGAGTGCATTTCAAACTTAATTAAGGTACTTTCTCTGTTTTTCTATTTGTAATTGAAATATATTCTGAGACTTAATGCTGCATTACTGAGTCTTTTAATTGATCAAGTGTAAATGACATATCAAATCATTCTGAAATACAAATTTGATTATGGTACTTGTTCTAAACATACATTCAATGGCAAAGTTATTAGGTACACCTGCACTCATGCTCGCTAATGCAAGTACCTAATCTGCCATTCATGTGGCAGCAACTCGGTGCATAAAAGGTTGCAGGCATAGTCAAGAGGTTCAGGTGTTGTTTAGACCAGGGGTCCCCAACCTTTTTCGCACTGCGGACCGGCCGACTGGGGGGTGGCGGGGGGGGGGTGTGGGTGGTAGGGTTGCCAACGAACAAGAGTAGCAGTCTAATACGTTGGGTTTACCCCCGAGAAATGACCATGAAGCCTTGTGCGGGCACCAGTGCGCATGAGTGTACGTGCCCATTTTTTCTACAAATCGTTTTTGGCGATTCTGTTCGGGGGGGGTGTTAATCACGAACGCAATATAGGTGATAAGTGGCTAATACACTTAATTTCGTTTCTAAAAGGGTTTATCTAACGAATTTAATATTAAACACACAGCGCATATTTTCCACGCATGAATATAGCGATAAGTCAATTATCAGGAGAGCTTGAATTAAGTGTTGAACGAACTTTCAGTAGAAGTGTTAGAAGCAGGTTCGATATTATCATTTAAAGTTAAATTGGATAGGTATATGGACAGGAAAGGAATGGAGGTTTATGGGCTGAGTGCAGGTCGGCGGGACTAGGTGAGAGTAGCGTTCGGCACGGACTAGAAGGGCCGAGATGGCCTGTTTCCGTGCTGTAATTGTTATATGGTTATATAAGTCAATAGCATCATAACATTTTAAGTAACGTTTGGATATTAAACACACAGCACATATTTTCCCCATATGAACATATAAAATCATTGCAACACATCAATATCGCTGAACCAGTGGGAGCCCTGGGCTTGTTTTCCTGCAACAAGACGGTCCTATCAAGGGGTGACGGGAGACAGCGATACTCGAAGGAGGTTCCTTATGTCCAGTCTATTCCGCAATTTAGTTTTCGTTGCATTCATTGCAGAAATATGTTGGAAATGGAAGCAGTGTTGTCAGTGCTTTCGTGGCTATCTCAGGATATTTAGCCTTGACTTTGATCCGGAATGCCGGCAGAGATGTTATGTCAAACATACTTTTCAGCCCGCTGTCATTTGCAAGCTCGAGGAGTTGATCTCCTTCCTGTGCTGACATGGATGACACATGCATTATGACCTCGCGTGCGTTCACGCTCAACAGTGGGCGTGAAGGGAATGAGGAAAGGTGCAGCTGACTCCTATCGTCAAATCATATCGTTTCCTCGCGGCCCGATAGCGCATGCTTTGCGGCCCGGCACTGGTCCGCGGCCCAGTGGTTGGGGACCGCTGGTTTAGACAACAGAATAGGGAAGAAAATTTGATCTGAATGACCTTGACTATGGACATGGCTTTCCAGTAAGATGACAGCATACTCAGATGCAGTGGGCATTCCAGATCCGATCAAAGGTGTATCTGTTCATCTTGTATGTCTTTTTTATGATTGCAAGTCACTGCCGGATACCAAGAACATCATGTCCTGCATGACTATCCCAGCAGGAAGTTGCTTGATAGTGAGGGAGCTGGACATGTTCCATACAGTTGTTGTGTTGTCACCTGGACTATCAGTGTGCGGTGTGAGTGATCGTCTTGGATGCTTTTATTGTTATCACAAGACCCTGTTGGACATTAGTAATGTAGAATACTGCAAGTCTTGTTCACTGGCAAGACCAATGGCAGGAGAGCTGCGTCGCTTCAATTGTGGTGAGGACTATGCCCACGTGTTGGGCTTGCCTGTGGCAGTCGACCAAGAAAGGAGACACCCAGGTGATGTGGGAGAGCCTCTGAGGGGCACACTGGAATCTGCACTTGGATGGGTGGCTGCCCTCTGGTGTTTGATTGGAGGAAGAACAAGCTGAACTGGGACAACTGATATCAAACGATATCAAATCATGTCATTCAGGGAACTGGACTACATAGAATATTATTTTTGCTTTGTAACTGAATGTTTTTCTGAAGTTGTAAGCATATGTGTTATGTGAAGTATGCTATGTACTGTTGGAAATTGTATTTTGCATGTTGGCCCCAGAGGAACAATGTTTCATCAAGCTATAGTCGTATATGGTTAAATGATAATTGAACTTGAACTTGGAATGATTGTTGGTGCAAAGTGGGGTGGTTTGAGTATCTCAGAAAATGCTGATCCCTGGGATTTTCATGCACAATAGTCTCTAGAGTTTACAGAAAATGGTGCAAAAAACCCCAAGAAAACCTCTATTGAGCCGTGGTTGTGTGGGCGAAATTGCCTTGCTGATGAGAGAAGTCAGAGGAGAATAGCCAGAGTGGTTCAAGGTAACAGAAAGGTGACAGTAACTCAATTAGCCATGTGTTACTAGTGCTGTGCAGAAGAGCATCTCCGACTACACAACACATTGGACCGTGAAGTGGATGAGCTATAGAAGCAACATACACTGAATGTAGTTCCAAAAAAAGCAATCAGAAATCAAATAATTTATGAAATATTATGGGTTTATTAATTATCAGTGTCTATTAAGTTTTCAAATATAGGCTTAAAATGCAACAGTTTTGTTCATTTTAATGCAGATGATGCGTAAGAAACCGAGTTTGTAGTTAATAGTCTCAAATTCACCATTGTATGGCATACTATTTCTTTCTAATATTGTACCCTGCTTTCACTTGGAGTATGATAGTACCTGAGCTGAAGCATTCTACTGAGCCACAAATTTAAGTTTTATTCTGATTTCCTGCCTCAAAATTTCAAACATAATATCATCACTGAGATAACATGGACAATCTGAGTATTTTATTAAGTATCTCATCTGTCTTGTCTACAAATGTAGAAATATACAATCTTGTCCTATAAAGAAGATGGTAGTGTATTTCTGAGTTAGGATGGTAGGTAATGTGCAGGTACAGTATTAATCTTCCCATATACTTGTTATTCTTGATTGAGGTTATGTATGTTTTGGGTTTGTGAGCCAGATTGAAAACACTTAGCGACTTGCTATAATTCATCTTGTAGATGGTACATGGTGTGGCCTTGCTGCTCCAATGCAGGTTTAAAAGAAATGTTTATATAAATTGATAACTGCTTTGCTGTGGGTGTTGGAATTTTTGAGTGTTACTGGAACTGCGTTTTTCCAAGAAATTGGAGAGCTTCTTTCAATTAATATTTTCACTCCTGTGCCTTGGAGATGGTTGTACACTGCTTTGTAGGTTATGGTGGATCATAGGAGGAGCTTAAAATGGAAAAGGCAGGGTCAGGGAACCTGATAATACAATCACTAGTTAGGAGTGATAGGGCAGAAGGTAAGAGGTTACATTAAAAATTGGTTTACTGGTTTCCTGGCAGATGCCATGTGAACATATGAAGATAAGAATTAGGAGAACAAGGTGGCTACCTAGTCTATGCTAATTAATAAATTTATGGCTGATCTGATCGTAACTGATGGACACCATGATGGTGTAACGGTTAGCATGACACTATTATAGCTTGGGACATTGAAGTTCAGAGTTCAATCCCGGTGTCCTCTGTAAGAAGTTTTTACATCCTCCCCTTGGAATATGTGGGTTTCCTGGCACAGGTTAAAGGTGTAGGTTAGTAGGTTAATTGGTCATTGTAAATTGTCCCATGATTAGGCTAAGGTTAAAATCAGTGGTTTGAAGAGCTGGAAGGGCCCATTCTGCACTGTATCTTTAAATAAATAAAAACAAAATAAACCTGAGCTCCACATTCCCACCTACCCTGTGTAATCTTGTGTCCTCTTGCCCACTGAATATCTAACAAGCCCTCCATTAAAAATACTCAAGTGAGTCTACTTCCATTGTCCTTTGAGTTCCAAAGACTCACCATCTTCTGAGAGAATTTTGTCTATCTCTGTTTTCTGTCCTTATTTTTAAAGGTGACTTCAGTTTCAGATTCTTCCATAGAGGAAATTACTTCTCCTAATCAACTGTTTGAGACTCCATGGATCTTGTATATTTTAATCAAAATAAATCTTTTTGATATAACCCTGGTCTTTACAACCTTTTCTTATAATACAACATTCCCATTGCAGTACTCTAGTTAGTATATATTCACTGAACTGTTTTAAATGGATTTGTATCCTTTCGTAAATAAGAGGGCAAAATCCTTTTGCATTCAATCTCTCTTGCAATAAAACATATTATTTCTGTTACCTTTTCTAGTTATTTGCACTATCTACATACTAGATTTTATGAAGTTATGGACCAGGATACCTAAATCACTCTGCAACTCAGCTCTATTTTAATTTTATGGATTAAAATCAACAATTTTATGTTTTCTTATATTATACTCCATTTACAAGAGCTTTGTCCACTCACTAAAGGTATCTATACCTCTTTGTAGCCTCCTAATGTCAGCTGCAGTTTACTTCTCTTACCTATTGATATATCATTAGCAGGACTAACAAGCATGCCTTTAGTGCTTTCATCCATTTTTTTGTGTCATGCTACTTGTTGCATCTGATCAACCTGAAAACATCTCATTTATGCATATTTCCCAAGCCAACCAACCGTTTATCTCACATCAGTATGTTATTTCTTAAACCATGAGATCTTATTTTCTGCAATAACTTTTGATGTGGCAATTTATTAAATGCCTCAGTAAATCTTAAGTATACTATATCCAGCTCTGCATAACAATCAAAAATTTATGTAGCATGGAAACAAGCCAACCACGGTGAGTGAGTTTCATTTGTCTGTATTGGGCCCATGTCCCTCTAAACCTTCCCTGAACTTGTAAAAAAAAGTTTTTTTACATGTTGTAATTGTACCTGCTTTTACCACATGTGCTCACATTGCATTCTCAGTACCCACTACTGTGTGAAAATCTTTAAAATTTTTCCCTCTCACTTTAAACCTATACTTTCTGGTTTTAGAGTCCTAATCTGGGAGGATAAACTGTGACCATCTACCTGATCTATGTTCCTCATGATTTTAGAAATCTCTGAGGTCACCCCTTTATCTCTTTTGCTCCACATAAACAGTACCAGCCTTTTCCAGTCTCTCCTTAAAAGTCATGACCACTTGTTCCAGCAACACCCTTGTAAATCTTTTTTCTTTTACCCACTCTAGCTTAATCACATTCTTTGTATAGTACAATGACCAAAACTGCATACAATATTACCAATGCTTTGCACAGCTATAACATGATGTCCCAACTCTCTTACTCAATGCCTCATCCATTCATTGCAAGCGTGCCATATGCTTTCACTTCCTTGTCTAACCTGTGTTGATTTCAGGAAACTATGTACTTGCTGTCATCTAGATCCCGCTATTCCATAACACTCCCCCGGGATCTGCCTTTAACTACGTGATAACTACCCTGGTTTAAATTCTCAAAGTGCATCACCTCACACTTCTGAGTTGATTTCCATCTGGTATCTCTTGGCCCACTTTCCCAGTTGTACTAGATCTTGCTGTTTATTCATTGTTTAACCCCCCTCCCACCAACTTTGATGTCATCAGCAGTCTTATAATCATGTCACCTAGATTGTCATCCAAATCAATAACATAGATGAGAAATAACTGAACTCGGCACTGATCCCCTACTATCACTTTCTGTTTCCTTCCACCAAACCAAATTTGGACCCAATTGGTTAGCTCACCCTGGATTCCATATAATTTCACCTTGTGAACCAATCAACCATGTGGGGCCTTGTCAAAAGCATTGCTAAAGTTCATGATGACAATATCTATGCCCTGTTCTCGTCTATCCTCTTCATCACCTCTTCAAATAATTCAATTTTGTGAGACATTGTGTGTCCGACAGAGTGATCAGCAGCACTGGGGCTCCACAGGGGACAGTCTTGTCTCTGTTTCTCTTCACCGTTTACACCTCGGACTTCAACTACTGCATAGAGTCTTGTCATCTTCAGAAGTTTTCGGATGACTCTGCCATAGTTGGATGCATCAGCAATGGAGATGAGGCTGAGTACAGGGCTACGGTAGGAAACTTTGTCACATGGTGTGAGCAGAAATATCTGCAGCTTAATGTGAAAAACACTAAGGAGCTGGTGGTAGATCTGAGGAGAGCTAAGGCACCAGTGACCCCTGTTTCTATGCAGGGGGTCAGTGTGGACATGGTGGAGGATTACAAATACCTGGGGATACGAATTGACAATAAACTGGACTGGTCAAAGAACACTGAGGCTGTCTACAAGAAGGGTCAGAGCCGTCTCTATTTCCTGAGGAGACTGAGGTCCTTTAACATCTGCAGGACGATGCTGAGGATGTTCTATGAGTCTGTGGTGGCCAGTGCGATCATGTTTGCTGTTGTGTGCTGGGGCAGCAGGCTGAGGGTAGCAGACACCAACAGAATCAACAAACTCACTCATAAGGCCAGTGATGTTGTGGGGATGGAACTGGACACTCTGACGGTGGTGTCTGAAAAGAGGATGCTGTCCAAGTTGCATGCTATCTTGGACAATGTCTCCCATCCACTACATAATGTATTGGTTGGGCACAGGAGTACATTCAGCCAGAGACTCATTCCACCAAGATGCAACTCAGAGCGTTATAGGAAGTCATTCCTGCCTGTGGCCATCAAACTTCACAACTCCTCCCTTGGAGGGTCAGACACCCTGAGCCAATAGGCTGGTCCTGGACTTATTTCCTGACATAATTTACAAATTACTATATGATTATTTATGGTTTTATTACTATTTAATTATTTATGGTGCAACTGTAACAAAAACCAATTTCCTCCAGGATCAATAAAGGTATGACTATGACTATATGATTTCCTACATAGAAAGCCATGCTGACACACTAATCACACTTTGCCTTTCCAAATGCATATAGAAGCTCTCCCTCAGAATAATCTCCAATAATATACCTACCACTGATTTTAGGGTCACCAGCTTGTAGTTTCCCTGTTTGTTCTTACAGGCCCTCTTAAGTAAAGGCACAATATTAGCCACCATCCAATCTCCTGTACCTTGTGCTTAGCTAGGTAAGATTTTAAAAAAGTCTCTGTCTGGATCCCAGCAAAAATTTCCCTTGCTTCCTAAAATGTCGTAGTCTATACTTCGTCAGATCCTGAGGATTTATCCACCTTTGTATGCCTCAAGACTGCCAGCACTTCCTCTTTTGTAAAATCAATATGCTTTCAGACAGCAGTGTTGTCTTCCCAGAATTTCCTTGCTTCCAAGTCCTTCTGCATGGTAAATATGGATAGCAGGTATTCATGTTACTTATGTGAAGAACTTAATTGGAAACTCAATAAATTGGACAAAATTTACAGAACTATATTGATTTTTGCCTGTATGTGTTGCTGTGTCTTTAATACCAGTACAAGCAAAATGCAGAGCAAATTTAGTGGATCAAGCAGTATCTATAGAAATTGAAACTGATTTATTAAGTAAGTCGGTAGAAATTTATTTGAAAACCCAGGGATTTTGGGACTTGGAAACTTGTCAACTCATAACTTCAACACTTTCCTAAATTCCTCAGTGATTGTAATTTTCTTGTGTCCTTTCCTTCCTTCTAGTATGGTGAAGACCAATGCAAATTATATTGTTTCATTTATCTGCAGACTTCTTCATGTACATTATTAATTCTCCTGATTTGCTTTCTATTGGTCCAATGTTTCTAAACTATCTAGAGAAAGTATATATCTTTTGGCATTTCATTCTAACTTTGTCTTGTTCTTAGTTTTTTTTTCATGAATCTTTTAGTCATTTTTTCTTTTTTATATTACTATGACAGCTGCTCTTCTTTGTGCAATTGTTTGCTTTTTCTTTAAATGCTGTCTTTAACCTTATTAACCACAGATGATAGGTCCTTCATTTGGAAATTTTCTTCTTCTTGGAATATATCTATTCTGTGTATTCTGAAAGATCCCCATAAATGTTGGATAATGCATCTTGATTGACCAATACTTGAACCAAATTTGCCAGTTCACCTTAATTAGTTTTGATTTCATGATCTCATCATTGCGCTTTTTAAAGTTTAAAATGCTAGTCTAGAGTTTCTTTTCCTTCAAACTGAATGCAAAATTCAATTATAGTGTGATTGCTGTCACCTAAGGACTATTTCACAATGATATAATTAATTAATTAATCCAGTCTGGGTTCGCATTTCTAAGTCCAGTATTTCCTGCTTCTACTTGACTGCAGAACATGCTGTTCTGAGAAACCATCCTGAATTCCTTATCAAAGCCATCTTTGCCTATCTTCTTTTCCCAGTTTCCACAGATTAAAATCTATCATGATTATTGTTGTATGTTTTTGTCAAGCTTGTATTGTTCCTTCCTGTATACTATCTGACCAAGTGGTTGTTGTTCAGTGAGCTTCTACAACACTCCTACAAAGAACTTGACATCATTTATCTGTTCTATAAACTTAAATCAGCCCTCTCCATTGTGTTAAAAATATCATGAAATAAAGGAGCTTTTGTATTGACTGTGACATGAATTCAGATATAGAGCATTTCATGTTGTCATTTTATTATATTGGTAACCTCTTGCTTCATCTGCTGATTTACTCTTAAATTTGCATCATCTAACACATCCCAACACAGTCTACTATTTACCCTTTTTAAACCCCTTGCCTGTTCTCTTTGATTTACCACTATAGAACACAGAACGGTACAGCACAGTACAGGTCCTTCAGTCCACAATGTTGTGCCAACCTTTTAACCTAATCCAAGATCAATCTAACACTTCCCTCCCACATTGACCTTCATTTTTCTTTCATTCATGTGCCTATCTAAGTGTCTCTTAAACGTCACTAATGCATCTGCTTCTACCATCACTCCTGGCAGCATGTTCCAAACACCCACCATTCTCTGGGTTTTTAAAAAATAACTATCTCTGACATCCCCTCCTATATATTGCTCCAATCACATTAAAATTATCTCCTCTTGTGAGTAGTCATTTTCACCCTGGGAAAGAGACTTTGGTTGTCCACTTTCTCACATCATCTTATACACCTCTAACATGTCATCTCTCATCCTCTTTCACTCCAAAGAGAAAAGCCCTAGCTCACTCAGCCTTTCCTCATAAGAGATGCTCTCCAGTCCGAGCAACAACCTGGTAAATATTCTCTGCACCCTCTCCAAAGTATCCACATTCTTCCTATAATGAGGTGACCAGAACTGAACACAGTATTCCAATTGTGTTCAAGCCAGCATTTTGGAGTTGCAACGTTACCTCACAGCTCTTGAACTCAATCCCCCGACTAATGAAGGCCAACACATCATAAGTCTGATAGCCACCTTATCAACTTGCATGACATGTTCCAGCATATTAGCCTGTTCTACGCTGCCCTCACGTTCGTTAAGGTCCCTCTCACCACCGATTACTGAAGCAAAGTGTTCACTAAGGACCTCCCTTACTTGCCTCCTCTGACTCCAAACAATTGTTTCCTCTTTTATCCCTGATAGGTCCCACCCTCACTCTAGTCATTCTCCTGTTCTTTATGTTCAAGTAAGTAGAATGCCTTGGAGTTTTCCTTAATCCCATTTCCTTAATTCCTTAATTCTTCCAGCTCTCCTATTTTTAGGCTCCTTCCTGGTTACCGTGTAATGCTCAGAAACTCTGTCAGATCCTTGCTTCCTAAACCTTATATAAGCTCTTTCTTCCTCTTAACCCGATGTACTACAGCTTGTGAACCATGGTTCCTTCATCCTACCATCCTCTCCCTGCCTCAATAGGACAAAACTATACAGAACCCCATGCAAGTATTCCATAAGTAACCTCACAGTTCTGTTGTGCATTTCCCTGATTATACGTTTCCAATTTGCACTCCTAAATTGCTCCCAAGTTCCTGCTTAATAGCATCATAAGTCACCCTCCCCCAATTAAGTACTTAGGCATACTGTCTGCTACAATCCTGTCCAAGTCAGGGATTTGTTGTAACCTTCTCAGAAATGCTCACCCATTATCTTCACAATTTTAGCTGGGATGATTGTGCATTGATAGTGTCTGAATTCAGTGCTCAAGTTGTTGCTGGAGTGTGTCTGATTTTCTTTTTAAATTCTTCTTTCTTATGATAGTTTGGGACAACTAAGAGTTTAGCGAATCCATTTCAAGATCAGTTAAGAATCAAAACTACATAGCTATGGGGTCTGGAGTTACATGCAGTAGTGAAGAACGATTTTTTAAAATTATATATTCATGATCAGTTTGTAAGCAGCCCGCAACACAAGCACAATGCCACATTTAAGTTTGCCAATGACACCACTGCCGTTGGCTGAATCAAAGGCGGTGTTAAATCAGCATATAGGAGGGAGATTGAAAAAGAGGCTGCGTGGTGCCACAACAACAACCTCTTACTCAATGTCAGCAAGACCAAGGAGCTGATTATTGACTTCAGGAGGAAGAAACCGGAGGCCCATGGGCCAGTCCTCATCAGAGACAGAATTTAAAGTCAGCAACTTTAAATTCTTCAGTGTTATTGGGACAATTGGGACAATTGTGGATAGAAGACATTGGGACAATGTCTCCCATCCATTGCATAATGTACTGGTTGGGCACAGGAGTACATTCAGCCTGAGACTCATTCCACCGAGATGCAACACAGAGCGTCATAGGAAGTCATTCCTGCCTGTGGCCATCAAACTTTACAACTCCTCCCTTGGAGGGTCAGACACCCCGAGCCAATAAGCTGGTCCTGGACTTATCTCCTGGCATAATTTACATATTATTATTTAACTGTTTATGGTTTTATTACTATTTATTATTTATGGAGCAACTGTAACAAAAATCCAATTTCCCCCGGGATCAATACAGTATGACTATGACTATGACTATGATTCAGAGGACCTGCCCTGAGCCCAGATTGTAAGTGAAATTACGAAGAAAGCACAGCAGTGCCTCTACTTCCTTGGAAGTTTATGAAGATTCGGCATGACAAACATAGATGTTTGGCAGAGGATACAGTTTATTGACTGGTTGCTTCATAACCTGGTATGGAAACACCAATGCCCTTGTAAAGAAAAGCCTACAGAGAATAGTGGTACGACCCAGTCTATCATTCTAACGCCTTCCCCACCTTTGAGCACATCTATACAGAGCGCTGTCACAGAAAAGCAGCATCTGTCATCAAGGACCCCCAGCATCCATCATCAAGGACCCCCAGCATCTAGGCCAAGCTCTCTTCTCACTGTTGTATAAGAAAGAAGGTACAGGAGACTCAGGACTGCAGCACCAAGTTCAGGAACAGTTGTTATTCCTTAACCATCAGGCTCTAGAACCAGAAGGGATAATTTAACTCACTCCATCACTGAACTGTTCCCACAACCTATGGACTCAGTTCAAAGGACCCTTGTTCTGACATTGCTTATTTATTTATTATTATTCTTTCTTTTTCTCTCTTTTTGTATTTGCCCAGTTTCTTGGGTTTTTTTTGGGACTTTGGTTGTTGTCTATCCTTTTGGGTGCAGTATTTCATTGATTCTGTTGTATTTCTCGCATTTACTCTGATTGCCCGCAAGAAAATGACTCTCAAGGTGGTATATAGTGACATACAGTATATGTACTTTGATAATAATTATTTTAAACTTTGATCAGTTAGATTTTCCTGAATTTTCCCCCAACTCCCTTCCTTATTGAGCTGTGTATGATAAGAAGCATCAATTGAATGAACAGCCCTTTTCTCAGGCTGGAAATGGCTAATACAGGAGCATAATTTCAAGGTGATTGGAGGAAAGTATGGGAGGATGTCAGAGGTAGTTGTTTGCTGTTTTTTTTATATATACACACAGAGTGGTAAGTGCCTGGAAAGCACTGCTAGAGGTGGTGGTAGAGGTAGATACATTAGGGAGATTTATTAATCATTTAGACACATGGATGATTGAAAAATGGAGGGCTATGTGGGATGGAAGCATTAGATTGATCATGGAGTATGTTCAAAAGTTGGCACAGTATTGTTGTGTGAAGGGCCTACCTTCTGTTCGGTTTTTCAAGCTCTCAAGAAACTTACCCACCAGTTTTATGATTGTGGAGAAAAGCTGTTATCTTCATTCCATGGTAACACACACATAAAAATTGCTGGAAGAACTCAGCGGATCAGACAGCATCTATGTGTGTGTTGCTGTAGATATACAACTGAAACTCTTGTGTTTATCTTCATTCCTTGCTAACTTAAATTCATATTACCACTGGGGAATTAAATTCAACTTCCTGATAATTATTTGAGGCTCTTGGTTTATTAATCCATAAAGTAACATGGCACTGAATAACACAAGTATAGTAAAGATTAACGATTCCTGTTAAGGAGTTTTGTTTACAGTTGAATTATGTTTACACCTGGAAAAAGACTAATGTGTTTTTTGTAAGCTTAAATCCATTTATAAATATTTAACATTTGATTATATATTTTAGGATGTTTTACCTCGCTCTGCATTTGCTGAAATGACTGAAATTACACCTCTGCTGAACCTTTTGAACTCTGAATATCCTGTTATTCAGCACTTGGCATTGCAGACCCTAATAACCATGTCCAATGATGCAGTCAGCAGAACAGGACTGTTTCAGAATGAAGGTCATGAGAACCTCTTCAGAGTTCTTGACAACCCGGTAAATAAAACTGCAGTAATTTTTTTTTGTAAGCTGTTTTTTTAAAGTTAAATATGCAACATTTGATCCAACTATTAACAATATGATGTAGTCATGAATGTAGTTTCATTTCTTGATTTAAAAATTATGGTATCACGTAATGGTTATTGCCAAAATGATCAAGTGTTCTAAATGAGAGAGAGATGTCTTCAATTCCATTGAAGCAAAACTTGTAGAGTCAAATAATAACATTCTTTACAGCTGTAGAGCATCTTTCTCAAAACTCTTAACAAACGGGTTTGTAAAATAAGGAATTTGTTCCCTCACTTCGGGAAAGATTGCCTCAAATGTTTTGTAGCTGCAGTATTTACTTGCTTGGTTCAGGTATTTTACTAGTTAGTATTCCAAAGGTATTACTGACTGGGAGGAATAGGAATTGGTATTAAATGATAAGGTGAAACAGTGAGACTTCCAATTGGTAAAAATATTTGTTGTCAGAAATTAGAATGACATGATGGTAACATGATGTTTTTTGTTCCAGATCCAATTAGCAGCTATCTGTTGCTAGTCCCATTTAATTCCCTAGGCAAATGGCCTCAAGTGAATCTTGGGATCCTTGGGAAGAACCTGGCATCACCCTCCTTTATTGCTGGCTGCCCAAATGTTGCTCTCCCTTCACCTCTATCCCATCCACTTCATTGTGGTAGAAAGGAAATTTTGATTAGAATGTGAAGGGTCTAACAATGTTGCAGCAATGGCAACTCTCCTCATGGGCCTCAAAAACATATTTAAACAATCTCTCTGTTGTCCCAGGGCTGCTGTCATAATTGTACAGTCAATGTCTTCAGGAGTTTAAGTTGAAGAGAGGTGTAAAGGAAAGAAACAATAGCCATCTCCTGTTTGTGTCTCATAATTTATTGGGCAATATACTTAAATGTCAATTAAATATAACACTCAAGGTTTAGTAGTTACACATGCAGGTATGTAAAAAGGCATTTTTATTTCTCCTGCTCATTTCCTGATGGGCCCTGATAATAAGATCACAATTCATTATTTTAATTTATTATTCATTTCAATGATATGTGCTTCACAGGCTGAGCCAGTATTTAAATGCCCATTCTCGATTGCCCTTGAAGAGGTGTTAGTGAGCTACCCAGCGACAGTGAAAGAATTGCAATATATTTACAAGTCAGGATGGTGTGTGGCTTGGAGGGCAACTTCCAGGATGTCGTGTTTCCTTGCTTTTACTGCAGTTGTCCTTCTGGCAGTAAGAGGTTATTGGTTTGGGATGTATTGTCCAATGAATCTTGAGTGAGCTGCCGCAGTGCATTCTGTAGATTGTATGAACTTTTACTGCTACTTTGTATTGGTAGTGGAGTGAATAACTGGTTCTTGATGGGATGCCTATTGGGCAGCTGCTATATCCTCTTTGGTACCAAACCTTTGTAATATTGTTGAAGTTGCACTCATCCAGTCAAGTGTAGAGCATTCCATTCCATTCCTGACTTGACTTTTGTAGACAGTGGAAAAGCTTTGGGGACTTACGAGGTGATTTACTTGCCAGAGGATTCCTAGCCCCTGATCTGATCTTGTAACTGCATGGTTAGTCCCACTTAGTTTCTACACAAGTGTATTCTAAATGCCTATTGTATCTTTTCCCCTTTATATGGATGAAGGTATACATAAATTACTATCAAAAATTCACATTGTTAACATTGTTCACAAACTTAGTCTATCTAGCAGTTTCTTTCTCTAATCATATTTTGCAGATCATCTTTCATCTTCAGAACTTGCTTCCCACCCGACCATTGGAGGCTGGACTCTATATGGAGTCATGCACATGGGCTTGATTTTATTTCTTTTGAGGAATTTAGCCTACAATTACTGAATTTAAAAGACATTTGGATAGGAAAGAATTAGAGGGGTATGGGCCAGGTGCAGTCAAATAGGATTAGCTCAGTTAGACAACTTATTTGGTACAGACAAGTTGGGCTTAAGGGTCTGTTTCCATGATGTATAACTCCATGACAAAAGGCAGATTCCATTATCCAAGAGCAGATATGTTCTGCCTCTGAACTTTCAAACAGTGTGATGTCATTTTGGAAGCCTGAAGCACCAAATTATCCACTGCCCTCTGAAATATGCCTGGACTTGATTTTGTCCCAAATGGAAATCTGTTGTATTGGAACCATCAGATGAGTATTTATGATTGAGCATTCTTTTGAACCTTTGTAAACTTATTCTGCTGGTAACCGTGTGGTGACATATGAGGAGTTCTGGAGATCCTGTCTTCCTCGCCAAGCAAACAAATTATCAGCCAGAAACAAGGATTAACAGTATTTCCTGGCTTCTCAGTTGATTTCAATTTTGTTCTCCTATTCATGCCACCTGTTTTCACAGTATAAACAGAAAACTCATTTAGTTCAATGATATTTAGGTAATGTTTGTTTTTTTTTAAGTTATTTCCCAAGCTATTTCCTTTACGCCAAGTTCAACTGCACAGCACATTTTTTCTTCTGTAAGGGGAAGCTTTGTTAAGATTGCCAGATTGTAATCCATTTTACAGTCATGTAAAACATATGTTTTATTTCCATTGAAAATATTGTTTTGATTTGGTTTTTATTTTAGTTGACTTTTATATTTAAAATAAAAATCAATTTGAGAGAGTGTTAGACCCTTTGGTGCCAGAGTGTAGTAGCTCTTTGTGAGCTGGTTCAGCAGATCCATTCATCACATTTATTATAATTGTTATTTTCTTTTAAATTTCAATTTTTTTTAAAACCCTCAATGTATTTTTGTTTTGCGTGATTTCTCTGGGTGGCATACAAAACAAAAGCATCTCGGTACATGTGACAAAGATAAAACTAATCCAATCCTGGAAATTTTGCTGGTATCTGCTTAGAAGTAGGTGTTTATAAATATATATATATACATAATTTTGTACAATAAGTATACAGATAGATATCATAAAGAAGTTCCTTCCTCAAGCAACACTCCCAGAAGTTAAGTCAGTGATGACAGAGAGCTGTAACACCAAACCTGAGGATACAGTAAACTGTGAGTGTACCAGTAGGCTTCAAAGAGACGTATACAGACTGGTAGAATGGCTGGACAGGTGCGGATTGGAGCAATGCTTTGCTAGGTTAGAAGGTTACAGACAATGCAAGGTATTGGGTCCTAGCTACGCCTGCCTTTCTGTTGGCTTTGTGGAACAATCTATGTTCCAAACCTATTCTGGTATCTGTTCCCCACTTTTCCTTCGCTACATCGATTACTGCATTGGTGCTGCTTCCTGCACGCATGCTGAGCTCGTTGACTTCATTAACTTTGCCTCCAACTTTCACCCTGCCCTCAAGTTTACCTGGTCCATTTCCGACACCTCCCTCCCCTTTCTAGATCTTTCTGTCTCTGTCTCTGGAGACAGCTTATCTACTGATGTCTACTATAAGCCTACTGACTCTCACAGCTATCTGGACTATTCCTCTTCTCACCCTGTCTCTTGCACCTGCTCTCAGACTGAGGCTTTTCATTCCAGGACAAGGGAGATGTCCTCCTTTTTTAAAGAAAGGGGCTTCCCTTCCTCCACCATCAACTCTGCTCTCAAATGCATCTCCCCCATTTCACGCACATCTGCTCTCACTCCATCCTCCCGCCACCCCACTAGGAATAGGGTTCCCCTGGTCCTCACCTACCACCCCACCAGCCTCTGGGCCCAACGCATTATTCTCCGTAACTTCCGCCACCTCCAATGGGATTCCACCACTAAGCACATCTTTCCCTCCCCTCCCCGCTTTCCGCAGGGATTGCGCCCTACGCGACTCCCTTGTCCATTCGTCCCCCCCATCCCTCCCCACTGATCTCCCTCCTGGCACTTATCCTTGTAAGTGGAACAAGTGCTACACGTGCCCTTACACTTCCTCCCTTACCACCATTCAGGGCCCCAGACGGTCCTTTCAGGTGAGGCGACACTTCACCTGTGAGTCGGCTGGGGTGATATACTGCATCCGGTGCTCCCGATATGGCCTTCTATATATTGGTGAGACCCGACGCAGACTTGGAGATTGTTTTGCTGAACACCTACGCTCTGTCCGCCAGAGAAAGCAGGATCTCCCAGTGGCCACATATTTTAATTCCACATCCCATTCCCATTCTGATCTGTCCATCCATGGCCTCCTCTACTGTTAAGATGAAGCCACACTCAGGTTGGAGGAACAACACCTTATATTCCGTCTGGGAAGCCTCCAACCTGATGGCATGAACACTGACTTCTCTAACTTCCACTAATGCCCCACCTCTCCCTCGTGCCCCATCCGTTTTTTATTTATATACACACACATTCTTTCTCTCTATCTCCCTCTGTCCCTCTGACTATACCCCTTGCCCATCCTCTGGGTTTTTTCCCCCTCCCCCTTTTTCTTCTCCCTAGGCCTCCTGTCCCATGATCCTCTCATATCCCCTTTGCCAATCACCTGTCCAGCTCTTGGCTCCATCCCTCCTCCTCCTCCTCCTCCTCCTGTCTTCTCCTATCATTTTGGATCTCCCCCTCTCCCTCCCACTTTCAAATCTCTTACTAGCTCTTCCTTCAGTTAGTCCTGATGAAGGGTCTCAGCCTGAAACGTCGACTGTACCTCTTCCTAGAGATGCTGCCTGGCCTGCTGCGTCCACCAGCAACTTTGATGTGTGTTGTTTGAGACAATGCAAGGTCATGAGATTACCATTGATGAGTATTATGAGCAGCATGGACATGGTGAGCCAAAAGGACTATTTCTGTGGTATTTGACTCTGTGACATGGGTAGACATTCACTTATTCTATCACAAACTTAGGTTGTCTAGTTTATGTTGTTACTTTTGAATGTTTTCAGTGAACAGTGGAGAAAGTACAGCATTTTAATTTTGCTTACACCATTTCACCATGTTGAGTCACCTCTGTGTTTTTCTATTAATACACAGTGTTTCCATCCTTTCAAGAGAAGCCCTTGATTTTGAAAACATCCACTGGATACGTTAGGTTCTGGATGTAAGCCAATCTATGTAAAATGAAATATTTTTGTCGCCTGGGTGTGCATACCATGCCATTGAAGCATTTACAAATAGCCCATAGGTCTATTTATTTGCTGAGGGGAATGCCAGCTTACTGGCTACAATTTTACATTAGTACAATGTTTATTTAGTCATGCAATTCCAATTCATTTTCATTTACAGATTATTTTTTGCTGGGATTTACTCTGACTAATTCAATGGAGTTTAATGTTTTATTATTTGGAAACCAATAACAAAATGCAAAGTTATAAATAAACAACTTTTACATTTCACAACTTTGCACAGCTTATTTTCTTATTTAATTGTATGTGACTGCATTCATTTTTTCTTATTTCTTTAGGAATTTAGTGATCTTCATGCAGAGGCTTTGCTCGTGCTGGCGAATTGTCTGGAAGAGCCAGATAATGTAATGTATATCCGTGAATCAGGAGCCCTAGAAAAGTTCTTACTATTTGTAACCACATCAACTCATTCAGAAGCCCAGAAGCATGCAGCAAAAGCAATAGCAAGATCAGCCGTTAACAGTATGTCAGAGAACTGTATTTTACTAATTAGATATTAAAATAATTTTGCTAAAACAGACAATTCCTAAAGGCATTTAATATGTAGTAACGATCAAAATTATTTGTACATCTCTGCTGTAACATTATCTAATTCAACAGATTTTGTGCATACAATGAAGGCAAGGTATAAAAACACATAAAAACTTAGTCAAAAACTTTAGAAGCTCGAAACTGTGGATGAGAAACCTTGGTTTACCACTGTCCTTTCCTTGGCCTATTTACTTCACTTGCTATTTTTCTATCTTCTATTTCCTGCTTTTTACTTCACCCAAGTTCCTCCTCAGGATCTCACGATCTTGCAAAATTCATTTAAACCATCCCCAAAAAGCACTAGAACCTCTCTTCCAAGAGGATAATAGTTTGAAACTTGCTGAGAAGTAACCTATCTACTTTGAAATCTTAAGATCAGAGTAAATAGTGCAGATACACAGGGAAAGTTGCAGTAGTAGAGAATAGTTGTACAAGTAAATAGGCAAGGGTGGAGTTCTGTGTGGTGATATGTGACATTGTCCATTCCTACTCAGGAACAATTGAAGATGTTAGCAATGCAAGTGCAGCAATAGCCCAGGAACAATGGGTTTCTTAAATCAAGTTGTAAAGAACAATACAGTTAATACAGAAGTAAAGAAAGTATCCAAAATCTCCAACAGTATGTTGGCCTTTATATCAGCAAATTCAGGTTCAAAATGAAAAAGGTGGTGCAGAGCTCTTACTCGATTTCAAATGGAATTATGTGTTACCATTTGGACGTACGAGGAGTGATTGATAAATTCATGGCCTAAGGTAGAAGGAATCAATTTTAGAAAACCTAGCACATTTATTTTTCAACATAGTCCCCTCCTACATTTACACACTTAGTCCAGCGGTCGTGGCGCATACGGATCTTGGACCTCCAGAAAATGTCCACAGATGGGTGATTGATAAGTTCGTGGCCTAAGGTAGAAGGAGATGAGTTATACAGCTCTCGTTACATGCACATGCAGGTCAACTCTTTGAGCAATTATACAGAAAGTTTGAAGTTAATAACTCATCTCCTTCTACCTTAGGCCACAAACTTATCAATCACCCCTGATAAGTTATTAACTTCAAACTTTCTGCATAATCACTCAAAGAGTTGAACTGCATGTGTATGTAACGAGAGCTGTATAACTCATCTCCTTCTACCTTAGGCCACGAACTTATCAATCACCCCCATAATACATTAGGAAAGATGCAGTATACTGTATTAGCCAGGAGACTGCAGGATTGAAGTCAATTTCTTCAACTTCTACAAGGAACCAAAGTATATTTATTTTTGATTTGATGATACTTTAAAATGTTCTGGCATAATAGAGTACTTAGAAAAGCATAACGTTAATAGTCAGAATCGAATTATTTTAATGAACATGAAATTATTATTGTCAACTTTATGAGAATTCTTTGAGGAATTAACAAGAACTGTAGGTAATGAGTGAGTGAATGTAGTTCAGTTTCCAAAAATATTTGAGTCAAAGAATTGTAGGGGAAGGAACTGGGCTTTTCAGACCAACTTGTCTACTTGCATTAGCCTCACTTCCCTACATTTGGAACATTTCCCCTTTCAACCTAAGGTGTCATGTTAAAGGTGTTCGGTAAAAGGGAATAGGATTGATGAATGGATGTAAAATTAGGCAGGGAGAAAACAGGTCATTTTCAGTTTAATAGCCCAAAACTAGCTGTATACTTTGGGAATTGGTGCAGAGATTTCAGCTATGTGCAATATTTCAGCTTGGTTCGAAAAACTAGGTAATGATAGAGATCTAGAATATTATAAGGCTAGCAGGAAGGAGCTGAAGAATGAAATTAGGAGATCCAGAAGGGGCCAGGAGAGGGCCTTGGCGAGCAGGATTAAGGAAAACCCCAGGGCATTCTACAAGTATGTGAGGAGCAAGAGAATAAGACATGAAAGAATAGGACCAATCAAGTTTGACAGTGAAAAAGTGTATATGGAACTGGTGGAGGTAGTGAAGGTACATAATGAATACTTTGTTTCAGTATTCACTATAGAAAAGGATCTTGGCAATTGTAGGGATGACTTACAGCAGACTGAAAAGCTTGAGCATATAGACATTAAGAAAGGGGATGTGCTGGAGCTTTTGGAAAGCATCAAGTTGCATGCTCGTTCGCTGCTGTCGTTACTGTGCGGTCGGGAATCTTCCCGAGGGAAGGCCTCAAAATCCCCAGCTTTGCCTGCTGTTGGCGACCGAGATTGAGGTTGAATTTGTTCGGACAGAGATGGCGCTCAGTTCTCGGTGGCGGAGAGCTGATTCGGAGGCTCGAAGTTTTTGGATGACTCAGAGATGGATTATGGACTTCTTCATCAAGTTATGGTATTGTTGCACTGTTGTAACTATATGTTATAATTATGTGGTTTTGTCAGTTTTTTTCAGTCTTGGTCTGTCCTGTGTTTTGTGATATCACACCGGAGGAAATATTGTATCATTTCTTAATGCATGCATTACTAAATGACAATAAAAGAGGACTGCGTGTCTTCATAATCTAAAGTTGGATAAGTCACCAGGGCCGGACGAGATATACCTGGGGCTACTGAGGGACGCAAGGGAGGAGATTGCTGAGCGTCTGGCAATGATCTTTGCATCATCAATGGGGACTGGAGAAGTTCCGGAGGATTGGAGGGTTGTAGATGTTGTTCCCTTATTCAAGAAAGGGAGTAGAGATAGCCTTGGAAATTATAGACCAGTGAGTCTTACTTCAGTGGTTGGTAAGTTGATGGAGAAGATCCTGAGAAGCAGGATTTATAAACATTTGGAGAAGCATAATATGATTAGGAATAGTCAGCATGGCTTTGTTAAAGGCAGGTTGTGCCTTACGAGCCTGATTGAATTTTTCTGAGGAATTGACTAAACATATTGATGAAGGTAGAGCAGTAGATGTAGTGTATATGGATTTCAGCAATGCATTTGATAAGGTACCCCATGCAAGGCTTATTGAGAAAGTAAGGAGGCATGGGATCCAAGGGGACCTTGCTTTGTGGATCCAGAACTGGCTTGCCCACAGAAGGCAAAGAGTGGTTGTAGATGGGTCATATTCTGCATGGAGGCCAGTGACTAGTGGTGTGCCTCAGGGATCTGTTCTGGGACCCCTACTCTTTGTGATTTTTATAAATGACCTGGATGAGGAAGTGGAGGGATGGGTTAGTAAACTTGTTGATGACACAAAGGTTGGGGATGTTGTGGATAATGTGGAGGGCTGTCAGAGGTTACAGCGGGACATCGATAGGATGCAAAACTGGGCTGAGAGGTGGCAGGTGGAGTTCAACCCAGATAAGTGTGAGGTGGTTCAATTTGGTAGGTCAAATATGATGGCAGAATATAGTATTAATGGTAAGACTCTTGGCAGTGTGGAGGATCAGAGGGATCTTGGGGTCCAAGTCCATAGGACACTCAAAGCTGCTGCGCAGGTTGACTGTGTAGTTAATAAGGCATACGGTGTATTGGCCTTCATCAACCATGGGATTGAGTTCAAGAGCCGAGAGGTAAGGCTACAGCTATACAGAACCCTGGTCAGACCTCACTTGGGGTACTGTGTTAAGTTCTGGTCACCTCACTACAAGAAGGATGTGGAAACCATAGAAAGGGTGCAGAGGAGATTTACAAAGATGTTGCCTGGATTGGGAAGCATGCCTTAAAAGAATAGGTTGAGTGATCTTGGCCTTTTCTCCTTGGAGTAATGGAGGATTAGAGGTGTACAAGATGATGAGAGGCATTGATCATGTGGATAGTCAGAGGCTTTTTCTCCAAGACTAAAATGGCTAACATGAGAGGGCACAGTTTTAAGGTGCCTGGAAGTAGGTACACAGGAGATGTCAGGGGTAAGATTTTTACGCAGAGAGTGGCGAGTGTGTGGAATGGGCTGCCGGTGTTGGTGGTCGAGGCCGATACAATTGGGTCTTTTAAGAGACTTTTGGATAGGTTCATGGAGCTTAGAAAAATAGAAGGCTGTGAGTAACCCTAGGTAATTTCTAAAGTAAGTAAATGTTCGGTGCAGCATTGTAGGCCAAAGGGCCTGTATTGTGCTATGGTTTTCTACGTTTCTATGTTTCAATCGGTTACAACAACATAGATGAAAATTCCAAGTATATTGTACCCAAGTTTGCTAATAATATAAACAAGGAAGTAAATTAATAGGGGATGCAAAGAAGATGCAAGAGAAATGAGTAAGTGTGTTTAAAAAAAACAGCAGGCGGAGTATAATATGGAAAATTGTCAGCTTACCTACTTTGATAGAAAGGACCGAATCCATAATTATTACTAATGAGACTTAAGAACTGGTATTCACAAAATTGAACGTGTCCATACAGAAGATGCAAGTAATTAAGGCGGCAAGCACAATAGTGGCTTCAATGCAAAGGGGCAGAAGTGAAAAGAGTAAGGAATACTGTTGTTTGGTGGGACCACAATATTCCATAATTTTTGGGCTCTTTGAGAGAGGATAACCTGCTTCAGAGGCAGTATATCAAAGATTTACTCAAATTAATTTCTGGGGATTATCACTTGAGGAAGGATTGAACAGAGTTACCCTATATTCATTCAAGCTTAGAAGAACATCATTGAAACAATAAGGTTCTGAAAGGATTAGTTAGGATGGGTATTGTGTAGATATTCACCTGGATGCAGGTTTCTAAAACCACAGTACATAGTTTTGAATAAGAAGTTGGCTACCAGATTGAGATGGGTTGAAACTTTTCCATCATGAATGAGAATCTTTGGAACCTGGGGAACTGTGGAGGCTGAGTCATTGAATATATTCTTGGCTGAAGCAGAATTTTGGATTATAGTGAATCAAGATGTAGTAGTAATTGATGTCAGTGATCCACATGCATAGCTCTCAATTCAATGCAGTGCATTTATACTCCCATTGCGGTGTCCTCTAGTTGGGAGATGCTAAATGAGGAGTGGATAACACTTTGCAGCACATCAATGTCAGGCAACCAATTTAATTATGAGCATCCAGTTGCCTGCCTTTCACCCCTTTCCCACTCTGTCCTGTCTATTTTTGGCTTCAAGTTCTGTCTAGCAAAGCTCAACATTGGCACAAGGGTCAGCATCCTGACTTATTAAAGCCCTTGGGATTCAATATTAGATTGTATGATTTCAAGTAACCAGCTTTCCTGTGTGCGTCAGAACAAGCCAGTTCTAACATAAGACGATCAACCTGTATTGTTAATTCAGCTTTCTCTACTTCCAGCAATATTTAAATTTCAGTTTTCTTTCAGCTATTGTGTTTTGTATCTTGCAGTTTACATGTTGTGCTTTTTCTCCAATGTTTTTATTCATCTTAAATGTTCATCACCTCCAGGCAGAGCACTCTCAAGTAACATCATTTCTTGGAGTACAGCAGCATCTGTGTCATTCTGTTTCTCTTAGTCTCCACCTAATTGGAACTTCGGTTCTCTCCAAAAGCTCCAACTCCTTCCAACTCCTACCTTCTCTGCAACTTAAAACATGCTTGTTTTTACCTTTTTCTAGTTAAGATGGACAGTCGTTGTCATGATGCATTAACTCTATTTCCCTCTGCAAAGATGCTGCCTCACCTGCTGAGTAATTCCAGCAATTATCTTTCTTACTGTGTTTTGTATGTTGTGCATTTTAATTTCCTTGGAATCATTTAATAAGGGAATTGTAGTGGTTGACAATATAATCATATTAGTGAAGTCTGCAAAAACTTCAGAGCAGTAGAAATCAGCACGAAGTTTTCTTGCCGCAAGTATAGTTTCATAGTAAGTGTCTAGTAGAATGTTACCTGTTGCAGTTTCTCAAGATCATTTAGCTTATTTACTTTTGGGCAGGCTTGTACAGTATATGCTACTGTTAATTAATGATATAAGTGTTTTATATAACTAAGAATATGAATTCTCAAAGATCTATGTTCTCTGTATACCTCATTAACATTTGATTTTTCATCTGTTAATGAATTTAAGAGTTTTCCCTTAGAAGGCATTTTTGTTTTGTAATCTCTTTTGCATTGATTTGTCTCTTAACTGTAAAGGTGAAACAAGGCATATTTTACATCAAGAAGGTGTGGAGAAAGCTTTGGTGTTACTTTTGGGAGTCAATAATGATGAAATCAGAGTGGCTGCTTCTGAAGCCATAGCAGTAATGTGTGAAGATGAAGCTAGTAAAGAGACTTTCAGAACTGAAGGTAATCATGATTGAAATAACATTATTGAAATAATAATATGCTTCTCTTTATGTAGTAAGTACTTTGATAGTCATTTGAATGTGTACACAGTTTAATTGGATTTCTAAAATATTGTTTTCAAAGGAATTTTTTGCCTGGTTCCATTGCTGATGAGCAACAATGTGGAACTGAGAGATGCTGTTAATCTAGCACTAGCAAATCTGACAACTGCTAACTCCAACAATGCTAAGTATGTTCTTTTTATTATTAATGATGTATCTATTTGACACTCACATCCATCTTGAATACTTTCCCCTATTCATTAAGAATATCTGTGTTCTGGAATGAAGTAAACATTCATTTGATACACTTTTTGAAAAATTTTAGCAAATGAGATCTGGCTAAAATTGGCACACAATTTCAACGTGCAAGCTTATCATGAATTATTGTCATCATATAAGCTGTACTTACATGCAGAGATTCCTGAGGTAGAAAAAAGTATAAGATAACAAATTATGAAAAAAAAAGGTGGTTGCAGTCTGTAGCACCTTTTAGAATTTGAAAGTTTCTGAATGCTATCCTCCAAAATTCCCCAAATTACTGTCAGAAAATAGAACATTTGTGCATCTGACTTCAGGAAAAATCCTGGGTTTTTCTGATGTTTTTAAAAGCTTCTTTGGAAGTTCAGTCAGGTGCTTGATTCTCCTGTTTTTGAAAAAATGATGCCTCAAATTTTCTCTGTTTTTTGTGTTAACCCGCCATCTGCTGGTAGATCTGAGAAAGCTGCCTTTTTGCCTTCATAGGAATAGAGATATGAATTTACAAATTAGGGGCAGGAGTAGGCTACTTTTCCCTTGTGTGTGCACCATCATTCAATAATACCATGGCTAATCTGATTGTAACCTTAACTCTGAACTTCTGCTCACCCACTTTTAAATCCCTGCACACCTGCCTTAAAAATATTCAAATCCTCTGCTTCTACTGACTCTTGAAGAGATTACGATCCTCTGAGAGAAAACAAACCATGTCAACTCTCTTTTAATGAGGTGACCTCTTATTTACACATGGTACGTATATTCTAGATAGCTGCTCTGACAAGGAGTAATTTTCATAGCATTTATGCCCTAGGTATGTATTCCCATGACAATAAAAACAGTAGATCTTCCTGCCTGATGAAAGATCCTCCCCATATCCACCCTGTCAAGATCCCCGAGGTTTGTATGTGTTAACCAACTAAAGTTGGTTTTACTAGGATTCTTTCATTCTTTAGACTTGCTCCACTACAGCAGGAAGCTTGCTGAAGATGACGTGCAGAATTACAATGAGGAAGGTTTGATGTGATGATAGTACAACCTCAGTATGTTTGAATATCTAAACAATTCTAACTGGGAAATTAAACATATATATTACTGAGAAATGGAGGGCATATACTGTAATGCCCAGATAAAACTTTGGATATAATTATTTTCATATAATGAGGTATCCAAGTAAACATAAATGAAGGTAAACAATTCTTCCAAAGACTATGCTTAGAAAGAGAAACTTGTTTCTGATATGTGTTTCATTTGAAACAGTGCTGTCTTTGATGCTGAAGGAGTGGGGCCGTTGGTGAAATCACTGCTTGATTCAAGAGATTCCATTGTTGCCAGTGCTGCTACTACAATTACTAATCTAGCTCTACAGGAACCTATACGAAACAGTATTCAGAGCTATGGGGCTATGACAATGATTGTGGAACCACTGAAGTCGAGCAATACTCTTGTGCAGAGCAAGGCTGCAATTGTTGTGGCTTCATTGGCTTGTGATGTTAATGGAAGGACTGAGGTAAATAGTAATTAAAAGTATAATATACTAAGTAGTGAGAGAAGCGAGAGTTTAAAATTAATTATAAATAAATATATTGTTAACTATGTAGTGTAATCAGCATGAACAATATGACACATAACACAACTGACAAAATGCTTTGTTTTTTACACAACAGGCAACCCCAGTGGGAGCAACACAAAAAAGTGCTGGAGGAACTCACCAGGCTGGGTAGCATCAATGGAGAGGAGTAAACAGTCGATGTTTTGGGCTGAGACCCTTCATCAGAACTGTTCTAATGAAAGATCTCTGGCCGAAACATCAACTATTTACTCTTTCATAGATGTTGCCTGGCCTGCTGAGTTCCTCCAGCATTTTGTGTATGTTGCTTAGATTTCCAGCATCTGCAGATTTTCTCTCGTTTGTGATTGAACTCTAGTGGGAGAACTGTACAAAAGAAGGGAGTGTCTTTTGGCATGAAGGTCAAAATGTACAAAGCAGAAAATTTTGTAAAGATTTAAAAAAGACTTGTGCTGCTGTCTATTACAAATCTCCAAGTATGCTGATGTTATTTTAGCAACTCCTAAGGTGTTTCATTGCAGGTAGTAATTTGTGGATATTGCTTTATAGCTAGTTGTAATCATCAATATCATTTTTGTTGCCGTCAGTCTTTCTTTTTAATTTGTAAAATATTTTATTTTCTTCCAATTGCTGTTGGAAATGCAGAAACCAAGTGAGTAAATGTAGCTGCTGCCTGGCCTGCTAATTTCCTCCAGCATTTTGTGTGTTGCTGTGATTTCCAGCATCTGCAGATTTTCTCTTGTTTGTGAATGAATGTAGAATTCTTTTGGAGGTTCCACTGATCTCCTGGAATAGGAAGAGAAGGAGCAGCATTGCTTATGGAAATTCAAAAAGTAGATGTAATTTTGCATCTGTCACAAATGCACAAATTTTTAAGAGCATGGAATCACTGATAAAATCTTTAGGATTTCTGTATTTACTGTACATACATACAGTGTCTATTAAAAAGCATTCACCCCCCCCCCCCCAGAAGTTATCATGTTTTACAATATTGAGTCACGGAGGATTTAATTTGGCCTTTTTGACACTGATCAACAGAAAAGACTCTTTCACGTCAAAGTGAAGACAAATTTCTACAAATTGGTCTAAATGTGTTACAATTATTAAACAAGATAATCGATTTCACAATTACTCACCCATTTCAAGTCAGTATTTAGTAGATGTACCTTTGGCACCAATTGCAGCCTTGAGTCTGTGTGGATAGATCTCTGCAGTGTCCAGATGTGCAAAACTGATAATGTCCCATTCTTCTTTACAAAACTGCTCAAGCTCTGTCAGATTGCATGGAGATCATGAGTGAAAACAGCCCTTTTCAAGTCCAGCCACAAATTCTCAACTGGATTATGATCTGGACACTGACTTGGCCATTCTAGGACATTAACATTGTTGTTTTTAAGCCATTCTTGTGTAGCTTTAGCTTTATTCTTCAGGACATTGTGGCCAACAGTGGCTTTCCCTTTGCCACTCTCCCATGAAGCCGCAACTGGTGAAGCATGTGGACAACAGTTGTTGTATGCAGTCTCTCCCATATCAGACACTGAAGCTTGTAACTCCTCCAGAGATGTCATAGGTCTCTTGGTGGCCTCCCTCATTTGTCCCCTTCTTGCATGGCCACTCAGTTCTAGAGGATGGCCTGCTCTAGGCAGCTTCACAGCTGTGCCATATTTTTTCCATTCCTTGATGATTGACTTAATTGCACTTCAAGGGTTATTCAGTGACTTGTATCCATCTCCTGACATGCTTTTCATGGAGTTGCTTGGAGTGTTCTTTTATCTTCTTGGTACTGACTCACCGGCAGATGGACTTTCCAGCTACAGGTGTATTTTTACTACAATCAAATGACACATCTTGATTGCACAAAGGTGATCTCCACTTAACTAATTATGTGACTTCTAAAACCAATTGGCTGCACCAGTGATGATCTGTTGTGATGCAATCAATTATTTCGTGTTTTATATATGTAACTAATTTAGATCACTTTGTAGAGATCTGTTTTCAGTGTATTAGAAATGATGGTATAGTGCATTCCCTGTTTAATGAGGAACAAAGTAAATGTACTCGCAAAAGGAATTTGTACTTTATTGGAGTCAACATTTTTCCATTGATCACTTTGGGGGGAAAAAGTCATATTAAATCCACTGTGGTTCAACACTGTAAAACAATAAAACATTAAAACTTCGGGGGGGGGGAGAGCACTATATTAAAGTCATAGTTGAACTTGTTCTTAACTTAGTACAATAGAGCCCTGCCTTCAACATTTTTTCTTCACAATTGAGGCTGCTACTCTTCGTGGTTATGTGTCACAATTATTAAACAAAATAATCGTGGTTATGTCAAATGCTAAAGGCTGAATTGTGGACTGAGGTACATCAGAGAGTGATGCGGTTTTGGATGGCAAAGAAAAATTTATTTCTCACTTAGATTTCTGTAAAAATAAGCAGTGTATTTTCCAGGTACTTGAAACATAGAAAAAGCACAATCCTGACTTCCACCATCTTACAGGTGTACTATCATGCAGTTTTCTGTCCACATGGTTCAGACTTCAATAAAGTACAAAACTCTTTGTGCTGGTACATTTACTTTGTTCCTCATTAAACAGGGAATGCATTATATCATCATCTTTAATACACTGCCTCTTAATTTTAGATAACATATAATTTTGTCAAGTCCTTTTCTTTATTGCAAATCTATTTTGAGCCTATATTAAAAAACAATTTAAAAACTTAAAAAGTATCCATATTTTTATTCCAGACTTTGCACCTTCATTCTTACTGTTCCACAAGTAGGTATCTAACCATGCAAGGCCAGATACATGGTAGTAGCTTATTAGCATTATTCAGTGGATGAATCTTGAAAATAATTTGCGTCCAAGATCTAAATGAGTTTCATTTTGCAAAAATTACCAAATTAACTCTACTGTGTAAGTCTGTGATTTAGGTTATTGACATTATAAAAGTAGTTCTTGAGCTATAAGTTTTAGGAATCAAATCAACATATAAAGCTATTTATCAATTAACTACAAGATTGTCTTGTTTTGGATTTGGAACTGCAGAAGGTTGAGGTCAATGTTTTTTGAATATCAGGTGACTTGAGCTCTGTTTATTCACTGAAATTTGACTGGTGTGTGTTACCTTCTAGCTGTGTGGTATTTTAAACTAATGTTTATGGGAAATGAATGAGTGTTGTATTGAAATGATACATTACTAACTGAGTTTGCTTCCACAGCTGAGAAATGCTGGAGGATTGGAACCACTTGTTGAACTGTTACATTCGGATAATGATGAAGTGAGGCGCAATGCTTGTTGGGCTGTTCTTGTCTGTGGGAAAGATGAGCCCACAACACATGAACTTTGTAAACTAGGGTATGTATGCAGATCAATACACAGCTTATAACTGAATATAAGTTATCAGGAAACAAAAAAAATGATTTGCAACAACCCATCCAAATATCCTTGAGGTCATATATTGTGCTGATATTGAGTTTGCTGACCATGAAGTTCTAAACTCAAACTAAGATTTTAAGCCCTATCAAATATAAATATAAATATCTAGGAGTACTCTCACTAAAGGGAGATTATATTATAACTACCCAATCTTCAAGGACTAGTTTACTTCCCTGTATATTCTCCACATGTTATACCCACTATTCGAGTGTTGGGTCCCCTCTCCCGACCAAGGAGAAGATACTTCCTGTTAACAAAAGTACTTTAAAACACATTTCATTTATTTACAGTGATACATGATTAAATCCACACAACACTCTTATAACACATTTAAAACTCAGAGAATTTCTATATTAAACATTTCCCAATTACAAACCATTTCCACAGCACAAAGCATTTCTCAAACGTAAGATACAGGAGCAGAATTAGGCCATTTAGCCCATCGCAACTGCTCTCCCATTTCATCATGGCTGATACAATTTTCCTCTCAGCACTAGTCTCCTGCCTTCTTCCCGTACCCCTTCATGCCTTGACTAATCAAGAATGTATCAACCTCTGCCTTAAATATACATAAAGACTTGGCCTCCACAGTTGCCTGTGGCAAAGAGTTCCTCAGATTCATCACTCTCTGGCTAAAGAAATTCCTTCTCATCTCCGTTCTAAAAGGACACCCCTCTATTCTGAGGCTGTGTCTTCTGGCCTTAGACTCTCCCACCACAGGAAACATCCTCTCCACATCCACTCAGTCAAAGCCTTTCGCCTTTCAATAAATTTGAAAGAGGTCACCGCTCATTCTTCTGAATTCCAGTGAATACAGGCCCAGAGCCATCAAATGCTCCTCATATGACAAGCCATTCAATCCTGGAATCATTTTCGTAAACCTACTTTGAACCCTCTCCAGCTTCAGTATATCCTTTCTAAAATAAGGGACCCAAAACTGCTCACAACACTTCAAGTGAGGCCTCACCAGTGCTTTATAAAGTCTCAACATTACATCCTTGCTTTTATATTCTAGTCCTCTTAAAATGAATGCATTTGCCTTCCTCACCACAAACTCGACCTGCAAAATCACCTTTAGGAAATCCTGCTCAAGGACTCCCAAGTCCCTTTGCACCTCAGTTTTTTGTATTTTCTCTCCATTTAGATAATAATCAACACTTTCATTTCTTCTGTCAAAGTGCATAACCATACACTTCCCAACACTGTATTCCATCTGCCATTTATTTGCTCATTCTCCTAATCTAAGTCCTTCTGTAACCTCTCCACTTCCTCAAAACTACCTACCTTCCACCTTTGTCTACAAACTTTGTAACAATGCCATCAATTCCATCAGCCAAATTATTGACATATAACATAAAAAGAATTGGTCGCAACACAGAGCACTGTGGAACACCACTAGTCACTGGCAGCCAACCAGAAAAGGCTCCCTTTATTCCCATTCTTTGTCTCCTGCCAATCAGCCACTGCATTATCCATGCTGGAATCTTTCCTGTAATACCATGGGCTCGTAGCTTGTTAAGCAGCCTCATGTGTGGCACCTTGTCAAAGGCCCGCTGAAGATCTAAGTACTCAACGTCAACCTTTATCTGTCCTGCTTGTTATTTCTCCAAAGAATTCCAACAGGTTTGTTGAGCAAGATTTTCCCTTGAGGAAACCATGCTGACTTTGGCTTATTTTATCATGTGCCTCCAAGTATCCTGAGACTTCATCCTTAATGATCAACTCCAACATCTTCCCAACCACTGAGGTCAGACTAATTAGCCTACTTTCTTCTGCCTCTCTCCCTTCTTGAAGAGTGGAGTAACATTTGCAATTTTCCAGTCTTCTGAAACCATTCCAGAATCTAGTGATTCTTGAAAGATCATTACAAATGCCTCCAAAATCTCTTCAGCCACCTCTTTTATACTCTATGTATCTGAAGAAACCTTTGGTATCCTCTTTAATACTATTGGCTAGCTTACTTTCATATTCCATCTTTACCTTTTTAATGACTTTTTTAGTTGCCTTCTGTTAGGTTTTAAAAGCTTCCCAATCCTCTAACTTCTCACTTATTTTGCTCTATTATATGTCCTCTCTTTGGCTTCTATATTGGCTTTGTCTTTTCTTAGCTGTGGTTGTGTCATCTTTCCTTTAGAACATAAAGGATTAAGGATTTCCAAAACACAGGTACAATTCCGAGATACTAAAAGATATACCAAAGATGCAGACAAGCAAGTTGTCCACCGCAAAAATCGAAGATGGAGGGATGAATTCTATAGTAGTTCTTCCATGTTTCCTGATAATTCTTGTCCCATTCTTAATAAGTTTGAACTGCTCTCTACATTTATACCATTTCCAGCCACTTGGGTGACTTCACAAGTGTGTGACATTTCCTCAGATACCCTTTTAACACAAACAGTTTAAAGGTATTTTCAGAGATATGGATCTTAGCTAACTACCATTAATGCTGTAAATCTAACTTCTGAGTACATAAACTTCTCAACTATAAACACATAAGTTATTGAAAGTAACACACACAAAATGCTGGAGGAACTCAACGGGTCAGGATTGGAAAGGAAGGGGAAAAGTCAGAATAAGAAGATGGGGGTAGTGGAAGAAGAAGTTCAAGGTGGCAGCTGTGGGTTTCTTCTGGGTGCTCTAGTTTCCTCCCACAATCCAAAGAGGTACTGGTTGGCAGGTTAATTGGTCATTGTAAATTGTCCTGTGATTAGGCTGAGATTAAATCGCGGGATTGCTGGGCAGCGTGGCTCGCAGGGCTGGAAGTCCTATTCCACGCTGTATCTCAATAAATAAATGAAACTGGAGAGGGGGGAATGTGAAGTAAAGAGCTGGGAAGTTGATTGGTGAAAGAGATAAAAGGCTGGAATCTGATTGGAGAGGACAGAAGAACATGGAAGAGGATGGAGCACCAGAGGGAGGTGATGGGCAGGTAAGAAGGTGTGAAAGCCAAATAAAAATGGGGAACGGTGAAAGAGAAGAGTGTGGCCTCATCCTGGCAGTAGAGGAGGCAGTTGGAAGTAGAATTGAAATGTGTGGCCACCTAGAAATCCCAACAAAGCAATCTCCCAGTCTATATTTGGTCTCACCGATATATAGTAGGCCACACCAGGAGCACCAGCTACAATAAATAACCCCAACAAACCTGCAGGTGAAATTTCACCTCACCTGGAAGGACTGTTTGGCACCCTGAATGGTAGTGAGGGAGGAGGTGCAGGGGCAGGTGCTGCACTTGCCAATGATACGTGTCAGGAGCGAGATCAGTAGGGAGGGTTAAATGGATAAGGGAGTTGCTTACAGAGCGATCCCTGCAGAATGTGGGGTGGGGATGGAAAGAGGGAAAGATGTGCTTGGTGGTGGGATCTCGTTGGAGGTGACGGAAGTTAAGGACAATTGTGAGCTAGATGCGGAAACTTGTGGGGTGGTAGGTGAGGACAAGAGGAACCTTATCCCTGGTGTGGCGGCAGGAGGATTGGGTGAGGGCAGATGTCTGCAAAATGGGAGAGATGCAGGTGAGGGCAGCATTGATGGGGGAAGGAAAGCCCCTTTCCTTGATGAAGAAGGCTATTTCAGATGTTCTGGAATGAACAGCTTCATCCTGAGAGCAAATGTGGTGGAAACAGAGGAACTGAGAAAAGGCATTTTTCCATGTGACAAGGTGGGAAGAGGTGTCGTTCAGAAAGCCGTGAGAGTCTGTGGGTTTATAAAAGATACCAGTAGATAGACTGTCTCCACAGATGGAGACAGAAGGATTGAGAAAGGGGAGAGAGGTTTCAGAAATGGACTAATTATATTTGAGGGCAGGGTGGAAGTTAGAGGCAAAGTTGATGAAATTGATGAACTCAGCATGGATACAGGAAGCTGCACCAATGCAGGTGTCACTATAGCATAGGACGAGTTGGGGAGCGGTGCTGTTGTCGGCTTGGAACTTTCTCTGTTCCACGTAGCCAATGTAAAGGCGGGCATAGCTAGAAGCCATGTGAGTGCCAAAGGCTACACCTTTGGTTTGAGGGAAGTGGGAGGAGCTGAAGGAGGAATTGTTGAGGGTTAGGATCAGTTCTGCCAGATGGAAGAGAGTGACAGTGGAGGGGAACTGGTTGGGTCTTTAAGGCCCTCCTGATGGGGGATAGAAGTGCATAGGGATTGGACTTCCATAGTGAAAATGAGACAAAAGGGGCCAAGAGCCAGTCATTGAAAAGATCGAGAGCATGTGAAGTGTCACGGATGTAAGTAGGAAGAGACTGAACCAAGGAGAATAAAACAGAGTCAAGGTATACAGATACGAATTTGGTGTTCAGGAGCAGGCAGAAGCAATGGATCTACGTAGACAGTCAGGAGGTCAGTCCACCAGACTACTGTTGCACCCCCTTTATTTGCAGGCTTAATGGTGAGGTTGTGGTTTGTGTAGAGAGAGTGGAGAACAATGCTTTCGGAGGGAGTGAGGTTAGAATTGGAGAGGAGAGTGTAAAGTTGAGATGGCTGATGTCTCATTGGCAGTGATGAAAAGATCCAGAGCATATGTGAAATGATAATATCCATCTGTCCTGCAGGCTACCTTGAACTAAGCAACTTGAGAGTCAGCTTGTCTGTTTGAAACAACCCATTGTCTTATACTGTACTTTTGAGCAATAATAAAGTAGGTGCAGTGATTCTTTGAGGACAGCTTCTTCATGATATTTGCAAAGCTGTTCTATAGAGTGCTTTTTTAACTTCAAGCTGCTATTCATTTACATTTTAAGAACTAAAGACTGACTTCCATTTACAACCAGAATTTAAAGAAAGCAATATAGTTGAAAGTTTACTTACAACTGTTTGTGATCTTTCAAATGATAGCTGCTATTTAGAAAACAATCTTAACAAACATGAGATAGAAGTGATTATCTATGATACTATGAGAGGAAGTAAATTATAATGTACAACATAGATTACAAATACCTTTTGGGTGTCTTTTATTGATCTCAGTGCAAGCTTTCTTTCCCAGGAAAATGTATTTAAGTAGTTCTTCAACCCTTCCAGTAATTAAATTTATTTAAACTGTTAGATATTTAAATAAATCTCTGTATGAGTGGACTGAATGTTTGTTTTTATTTTGCAAAGCCCGTACACTGTTATTCTGTACCAAGGGCTATAAAACAGCATCAGTTTCATTTATTTTAATGGCACTATATGCAGGTGGTAATGCTCATAATTATTTTTGACAGAGCAGTCTCTACTAATGCAGCATGAGTTGTACTGTAATATCAAATTAAATTTATTACAGCATTCGCTAAGAGATGCTCATCAGTCCATCATAATCAACTCAAATAATTGTAAAGTATATTGCTTGAGTTAAAATGTGTACTGATTGAAAACTGATTCCATAATTTTTCAAAAATATTTTTACTCTTTTGTTTTCTTGCCCTTTTTGGTAGCCATAAGGTATATCACGAGAACAAAATCTGGGATGCACTATCAGCTCTCAGGCCTCTGGCTATGCTACAACATAGAACCAGACCGGAACTCTATGATTCTTTAATTTTCCATACTTCTAAAGAGGAAGGAAACAAAGTCTTTCCCCCTTGAAGATGCTTGGTAGCATAGTAGTTAGTGTAATAATGTAACACTATTACAGCACCAGTGATCACTCAACATCGCTGATTTGATTTGACACAATCAATGCATTTCACTGTATGATTCGATGTACATGGGACAAATAAAGCTTAACTCTAATCTCTTTAAACCTTTAGCATTTCTTAGAAACCTTGCCCTCTCCCATGACACCTGCACCCTAACAACAAGTGGGGTAATCATATGCCTTAAGAACATTGGGATTGTTCACATTTTTTGGCCTTTGTCCTGTGTTCCAGTCAGGATTGCATTTGTCCCAATATTTACAGATAACATTAAAAGCTTAAGTTTTTGCAGAAATTTCTAAATTGAAGAAACTGGATGACACAGCTGCATTGTCTCATCTGCTCTGCCATATACAATTGCTTTTGGTACATTTGTTTGATTTTTGAAATGTGATCACTATCGCTTATTGAACACTCTTAGACATATATGCACACTCATTTCCTGCATAAAATCTTTGTAAATTACATTATGTCTGTTGTGCCTCTATTAGGGATACTTGGAAAAACTTGATTAAAATAGGCTGAAGTCAACATGGTTTCCTTGAAGGGAGAACTTGCCTGATAAATCTGTTGGAATTCTTTGAGGAAATAACAGGTAGAATAGATGAAGGAGAGTTAGTGGATATTGTGTACTTAGATTACAAAGATAGGTGGAGGAGCAGGTCGTATTAAGGAAGCAGGGAGTCTACAGAATGATTTCGATAGATTAGGAGAACAAGAAAAAATGTGGCAAATGGAATATAGCATAGGGAAGAGCATGGTTATTCACTTTGGTAGAAGGAATAAAGGGATAGTCTATTTTCAAAACGGGGGAGAAAATTCAAATGTCAGAGATGCCACAGATGACTTTGGAGACCAAGTCATTGGCTATATTTAAAAGCAGAGATTGACAGGTTCTTGATTAGTAAGGGCATCAAAGGTTATGGGGGGAAGTGAGGAGAGTGGATTTGAGAGGGATAATAAACCATTCATGGTTGAATGGTGGAACAGACTCAATGGGCCAAATGGCCTAATTCTGCTTCTATGCTTATGGTCTTATGTGAGCAACTCACTGTTTCCTCCCCACAGCATCTTCTCCAAAGTCTCGCATATTTTTGCTCACCATATATTTATCTAGTTCCTTCTTGAAGGTCACAATGAAACCTGTCTTTAATACCTTAAGTTCTTATTCCCCAAAGTAACCTTGAAATAGAATCATAGCACTGCACAGAAGTAAAGCTTTTTGGCTCCTCTTGTCAATGCTGACTGTTGTACCTATCCAGAATAATCCCACTTGCGTACATAAGTTCTGTATCCTCCAAGCCTTATCCATGTAAGTATGTGCCTGTCCAGTTGCTTTTAAATGTTGCAATTGTTTCAGCCTCAACCACCTCCTATGGCAGATAACCGACACCCTCTCCATGAAAAGCTTAGCCCTCAGATTTCATTTAAATTTCTCCCCTCTTACTTTAAACCCTGGCTTTCTAGTTCTGTACTCACCACTTTGGGAAGAAAAAAACTCTATCTACAGTGGATTCTGGTTAATAAGAACATATCAGGACCAATACATTAGTCCAATTAAGTGGCTACCCCAATTGGCCAGTTTTATTGAAATAGTTTTTTAAAAAAAGTATAAAAAAGTCAAAATACCACTGAACTGAGTAACAAATTACGTATTTAAAAGAAACACAGAACAAATCAGAACACTACCTACACTGTATTAGTTCTTAATACTTATCAATGGAGGAATACATCTGCGTCGTGTTCTTTTGACTGTACGTTAACAAAATCATTGCTGATACCTAGTGCAGATAATGGACTGCCTTCAAACAATGCTGTCGATGATTGCATCTTCCAAATCTTCATTTTAATTGTAACATTCAAGATGTTTGTCAATACCTTCAAATTTTCCATAGCCTCTGACTTGTTGAAGTAGTGAAATTGTTTTACTTTCATTCCTGGCCATTTCTGGCATCTCCCAAGTTTGAATGCTTGAAACCGCAGTGAGCAAAACAGTTCTGAATTACCTTACTGCTTATTTCTCACCAACTATATCTTTGAACACAAACGCATGCAACTGACACTACTTAAAAACTGTTCACTCTAAGCACAGTGTAGTGTCTTAAAGGCTACACAAGTTTATGTGACTGACGCTAGTTGGAAACTGTTCAGCAACAGTCTCCTATCCCAAACGGCATAGAGTCTAAAATAAACAAGAATTCCAGCTATTTTCTTGTTTATATTTTGTTCTTTAAGAGTTGTCCCAAATAAGTGGCTGCCCTGATTAACCAATGGTCCAATTAACTGGAATCCACTGTATTCTATTTATGATCCTCATCAATTTATAAACCTCTATAAGGTCACCTCTCAATACCTTTTGTTCCAATGAGAATAAGCCCATCCTTTCCAAACTTTCATTATAACTGCAGCCCTCCATTCCAGATAATATCCTAATCACTTTGTCCAACTTTCCAGCTGATCCATGTCTTGCTATATCCTTAAACAATTTTCTTTGCTATTTGCAACTTTACTAATTCTTGTGTCATTAACCAACTTATTAATCAGACCACATACAGTACTGTACAAAAGTCTTTTATATATATATATATATATATATATATATATATATATATATATATATATAGTGCCTAAGAACCTTGCACAGGACTGTAGTAAGTTTATGTATTGCACTACTGCTACTGCTGCAGAAAAGCATATTTCATGACACATGTGAGTGATGATAAACCTGATTCTGATATGGGTCTCTATTGTGGACTGACCATGGGAAGGGAGCAGAGAGAGGTGAATGAATCATGGTTGGGAAAAGTCTCAAAAACTCGGTCGGATTTGTGAGGTATGATCCCCTGGCACAAAACCATGAAGACCACTCCTAATAAGTTCTTACTTTTAAAAGTGAATATAGATCCTGCCCATCAAAGTCTTCTCCAACAACTTCCCACCCCTGATATAAGGCTCACCAGCCTGCATTTTGCAGGCTTTTCTGTAATTCCCTTTATGAACAACAGGACAACATTAGCTATACTTATGATCTGGTACCTCATCTATGGCTAATGAAGATGCAGAAATCTTTACCAGAGCTCCAGCTTTTGCAACAATATCATATTTAATGTGGCACTATGTTTCATGTCTTTTGAGCATCCAGATATATTATCTACTATTTCCCCTCTATCCTGTATGGTTGATACTGCCTCAAAGAACTCTGATTTTCTTGGAAATGACTTTCTCTTTGTTGAGCTCGTGTTGGCTCTATTAAATCAGATTACTTCCATCCCTATTTATTTTAGTATACATGGAAGTAAAAAATGTGCACCTATAGCCCCTAAATTCATTGTTTTGCCTAATATCCAATAAATAGCAATGGTATTTAATTCTTAACTATGTATGTTAGTACTAATAATAGAGAGGTAGTTCACTTAAAGGGAACTAGTCTTCTTACTCTAACTTCTCATCTTTTTTTCTCCAGTTGTGATGAATGAACTTGCCCCAAATGCTGATTGTTTACTCTTTTCCATAGATACTGCCTACCCTGTTGAGTTCCTCAAGATTTGCCAAGATTTTTCTGCCAGGATTTAAATAGTATGTGGGTAATAAGAGACAAGGTGGGACATTTTAGGAAGAAAGAAGGTGATATATGGCTAAAGCAGTGAGAAGTTTGAGAATAGTTAATGAATATTTTGTTTTGGTGCCTATTAAGAAAATGGCAGTAAGATCATACAATATATATTAGGAATAATGGTTCAAGTAAATACTGTTAGAGAGGGAATATTAGAAAGACTAGCTGCTGTATGTGAAGTATGGTTCAGGAGGCATTGATCTTGGATTGCTAAGGGAAGTTGGTAAAGCTGGACATCACCTTCCAATATTACCCATAGAAGGCGAAGGCGCCAAAGATGTGGAAACTTTCAAGTATCATTTACTTGTTCTGAAAATGGTGTAAGGACGTTCTATCACTACAGGTCAGTCACTTTGGTTGTAGGTAAAATTTTAGAACCAATAATCAGAAAGAGAAATTAACAGGCACTTGGAACTACTTGAATTAATCAAAGGGACCCAGAATGAATTTGTAATAGACAGCTTGTTTGGTGAAGTCATCAGAGGATGATGATGAAATTTAAAATGAAATAACTTGGATTGTCTATTCACTTGGTTTGAACTTCCCAGGTTCATTAAGCTCAATTCGTATTATCAATCCTATAAACCTTTCATTTATATTTTAAATTAGGAACTGCAGGTATAGTTAGTTATGAAAAGCTTTAATAATCAATATGCTGTCTTTTTTTCTGAGTACCTATAAAAAATTGTTGTTTCATTTTATTCCACAGTGCATTGGAAATTCTACAAGAAATAAACATGTCTTCAAGTCGTCGGAACCATTTTAGTGAAATAGCTGGCAGACTACTTGACCACAATGCCTCTCTCAAATATACACTGACTGGATATTTGTCATCCAATGATATCATCGCTGATGGTTTCTATGATCCTGGTCGGGTAAAAAAAATCTATTCATTTAGTATATCTATCTCACTTTGATTGATAAATAATTATATCAATGTATAATGGGTGAGCAAGTGCTCTGTTTTCTGCTATGACTTGAGGTAGTTGATAGGTGGATCCTGTAGAAAATAACTTCTTGACTTTTATAGATGTATGTCAGAATCTGGGTTCTGTGGAGTTGAATTGTAAACAAACCTTTTATATCTTCTCCATGTTAAATAGTTATAAACATTTAATATTGAAATAGTTCATATGGATCTCACGATTTAAATTAAGTGACTAGTAATTAAACCTAAAACTTTTCACTTTTTCTTTCATTAATTTGCTATCCTGGAGACATCCTTAAGTTCAGACGGGGCGATGTCTCCCCTAACTAATATAAAAAGAACAGACTATGCTTGGTATGCAAATCTTTTTCTTACCAAGACTTAGCTAACTGAAAGATTTTTTTTAGGTAAAACTGGGCAAGAAAGTCTTGACTCTTGAAGAATTCAGTAATCAAGACTTGAACCAGCATCGGCCAATACTTTTAATTAATGCAAAAAGAACAAATGAGTAAGTTACATGCATTTCACTTCAGTACTTTACATAGGCTAAATTGTTGTTTAATATTTAAAATATCAAGCTTCTGGTCAAGATGGTGTAGAGCTGCGATGTCCATCAAGGTCATTGTTCTGATTTAGTTGCTTTTTTGTAGGGATGGTTTTGAGGGTAGTGTGGGGAGTTAAGGAATACGATAAGGTTTAGAGTCAGGAATGATGAAGAATTAGAGCTCAGGGGCAGTAAATGAAGATTCAGGGGCAGGAACTGTGATCGTAATTCAATTCAGAGTGCTCCGTGGTTGAAAGCCAATGAACTCCATGGACAGACATTGGATTGGCAGGCATGTGGGCAAAGGCTAGTGAACCTTGTGGTCAGTGACTGGGGTCAGCTGCCTTAAGGATGAGGGCTGGTGGGCCTTCAGTTTAGTGAGTAACTCCAGATCGATGAGTCCTGAGATCAAAGGTCTGTGTGGACAGGAGGATAAGGCCCAAAGGTCAAAGTCCCGTGATTGATGAGTCCAGGGATCGATACCTAGAGGTTAATGAAACCTGGAAGTTGGAGGTCTATGAGTTTAAGCCAGGAACTGGAGGTTGGAAGCTCATTGTCTTGAGAGTCCAGGGCCAAGGACTGGTGGTCAGGGGTGCAGAGTCGACCTGTCCTGGGGTTGGAGCCTTAGCTGTATAAGTCAGTTGTTGGATGTGTGGGAGGGTGGGAATGGAGCTTTTTTGTTGGGAAGTTTCAGCTATGACTTTGATTTTTGAAGTCACCACAGAATAATTGAACTGCTATAACAGAAAAATTTGATCATATTGCCATTCAGTACAATAAGATGGACTCTTCACTTCTCTTTCTACCTCATTGTGACCAGCACCTTATCATCTACCTGCATGACACTTTCTCTGTAACTGTAACACTTTATTCTGCACCAGGGCCAAACTCCTGCAGTAACATTCTGAGGCTGGGGTGATTCATATCCAACAATCACAACCATCCTTTTCCTGTGTGAGGTAGATTCCAGTCACTGAAATACTTTCCCATGACTTCAGTTTAACCGGAATGCATTAATGGCATATTTTGTTAAGTGCAGCCTTGATGACGACACAGTTACTCCTACATCCTGAAGTAGATGAGGTGCTGCTTAGTGAAGCTGCAATACAAGATTACTTGTAATCTAAATGAAGAAGCATGTAATAGACAGAGTTAAATTACATCACAAGCAAAATATCGAATCATAGCTCTGACTGGAAACATCAATGACAGGGTCTGAATGTCTGTAGCCAAGTGTCAATGACAGCTTCCATCATTTTACTGATGATTGAGTGGTGACTGAGTAGTAATTAACCATGTTGGATTTGTCCTGTTTGGTGTAAACAGATTTTCCACATTGTCTATTGCATGCTTCTTTTGTTCTTTAGCATGCGAGTAGTTCTGAATTGCAGCTCATCGTTCTTGGGTATGCTTGGTGCTGTTTTCAGCTAGCCTTTGTTCATTGTTTATCTGAATTATTGGCTGGTATCAGAGAGTATTTAAGTTATTTGGTTTATCCTAATATACTTTTGTAAGTTGGGGTTTAACCGTTGCAATATTCCTGTACTAATCCACAGCTCCTGAATCAGTAAATATTTGGACATTTACAGTCAAGGGTCTCTGCATTTTCACTCCATCTACTCCTAGCAACTGAAGATGCATTCCTTCTAAGCCAGTTGATTAATGTAAGGACAGCTAACCATTCAAGTTCTCTATCAATTTTAATCCAGTCCTGCTGAAGGGTCGCGGCCCAAAACATCGGTTATACTTTTTTCCGTAGATGACGCCTGGCCTGCTGAGTTCCTCCAGGATTTTTTGTGTGTTGCTTAGACTTAACTACCATCTCATACAACTTCAACGTAACATCCCATCTTCTGTACTCAGTACGGTGATTTATGAAGGCGAATGTACCAAAAGCTTTCTTTCTGACCCTATCTACCTGTGACACCACTTTCAATGAATTATGTACCTTTATTTTGAGATCCCTTTGTTCTACTGCACTCCTCAGTGTCTTACCATTCACTGTGTAAGACCTATCCTGGTTGATCCTACTGAAGTGCAAAATCTCAGTCTTTTCTGCATTAAATTCCATCTGCCACTTTTCAACCCATTTTTCCAGCTGATGCAGATCCCTCTAGATAGATAGATAGATGTACTTTATTGATCCCGAGGGAAACTGGGTTTCGTTGCAGCTGCACCAACCAAGAATAGAGCATAAATATAGCAATACAAAAACCACAAACAATCAAACAACAATATGCAAACTATGCCAAATGGAAAATAAGTCCAGGACCAGTCTATTGGCTCAGGGTGTCTGACCTTCCACGGGAGGAGCTTCAAGTTCGATGGCCACAGGCAGGAACGACCTCCCGTGCTGCCCAGTGCTGTATCTCGGTGGAATATGGCCGAAGTCCAACAGTAAAAAGTTCAATATCCGGTCTACAAAAACACGTTCCTCGATCGTAATATGTCCCGGATTGCACCATCTGTTGTTAACCAGAACAGTAAGCCCCCAACTCCTTTACGCTTACTGCTCTCAGTGCACTTCCGGTCAGCCCGAATGGTCTGGAAGCCGTCCATGGAGAAGTTTTGATCGGATATGTCCTCGTGCAGCCCCGTTCCAGTTAAACACATAACACTGCCCTCCATGTGTTATGCACTCTACAAGCCATGATAGCCTTCCTCACTGTCTACTACGCCCCCAATCTTGGTGTCATCTGTAAATTTGCTGATCTGGTTAACCACCTTATCATCCAGATCATTGATATAGATGATAAACAACAAAGCACCCAGCACTGATCCCTGCAGCACACCACTAGTCACAGGCCTCCAGTGAGGCAACCTTTTACTCCCACTCGCTGGCTTCTCCCACAAAGCCAATGTCAAATCCAGTTTACTACCTCATCCTGAGTGCTGAGCAACTGAACTCTCCTGACCAGCCTCCCATGCGGGACTTTGTCAAATGCCTTACTAAAGTCTATCTCTTGTTACGTACCCCGTAACTGGGTTGCCAAACCAGCAGAAATGGATCACTCAGTTGGAGTCTGGATTACTAGAACTAAGAAAGTTTTATTAAAGAAACAAGCAACACAGTACTCTAATCAAAAGGATAATAAATGCAACAGTTCAGCAATGATAAACACACATGTACACAGAATTAAGATAACAGGATCAATCAAGCTCTATCGTTGTCTAGGGGTAAATGACCAGTTTCAAGGTGACGCAAAGTTCAGTTCAATTTAGTTCAGTTCAGTTCGCAGACAGTGGAGGGAAGGAGAGAGAGAGCAAAACGAATGAATATTCAAAACGGCTTCCACACAGACCTTCGCAGTCAGCTTTTGGGCGAGCCCTTTGTGATGTCATCTAAGGTCACCGACCGTGACCCCCTCCGTTTCCAGATACGGTCGTTTCTCTGCGGTGAACCCGGCACCCAGGCAAGGGTGGACACACACCAGGTTCCCGCTGATCGTGCCTTTCCACCCTGTGCGTCTATGGCCTGGTCCCGCAACCAGCCTTCCAAAAGTTCCCACCGACTTGTGAGAAACACACCGCTTCCAGGGTCTCGTTACCTCGGGTGTCGTGTGTGTCTTGCCTTAGCGAACCTGTCCCTTTTTATCCCCCTGCTGGGGTATCGCCTGTCCATCACTTCAAACAGTTCAGGGTTCAAAGGGGGAGCCGATCTTGACAGCTCTCCTTCCGTTACTCTCTCCCGTCCCTTCATTAACATCTCCAAATGCTGCTCCATTGTTTTCCTTATCTCTCTCTTTCCTAAAGACAGGTGGCAGAACCAACTGCTGATCCCACTGGTGCCAGCACAGGACAGCTAACATCTTAATCTATGTGTATTCTCGTCACAGCCTATAAAGTCTATGTTCATCTTCTTTCCTGGTAATTTCCTTGAAAAACTCAATAAGATTGGTTAGACATGTCTTGATAGTTAATGTTAAATATTAGAAATGAAATTCATTCTGATTGCTGGAAAACTTGTGAAATTTTCACAAAAGAGGTGAAATCTTCTTCTGAAATGGGTTTTCTCAAAATGCTCAGTATTTTTGAAAACAAATATAATAATTGCCGCTCATTCAGTACGTATATAAACATTACTGAATTTGTATCTTATCTTGTAGACCCCAGGTGGAAGCAACATCAACTGATGACAAATTTCTCGATGTTCCAGTAGCAAGCAGTGGTCGCAATATTTCTAGCAGAATGAGTGGCAGAGATAAATCATCCAGGTCTGCCTTCCCTCATTTTACTTTTTTTTCCTGCAGATTTTAAAGTAAGTTACCTTTAAGTGAATGAATGTGAAACTGTAATTTTCTCAGCTTTATTGGAAGCTAATCTAAAATTCTAGGACCTAGCATCAAAAAATCATAGCTGCCAAACTGGATTCACTGATCAATTGTCCTCTTGAAATAAATGCTAATATGGCATTTGCCTTCCTCACCACAGACTCACCCTGCAAATTTACCTTTAGAGAATCATGCACAAGGACTCTAAGGCTACGTCCACACTACGCTGGATAATTTTGAAAACAAAGCTTTTTCTCTTTGTTTTGACCCTCCGTCCACACTAAAATGGTGTTTTCATCCCCCGAAAATGGAGATTTTCAGAAACGGTTTCCAGATTGAATAAATCTGAAAACGCCCAATATCCGTTTGTGTGTACGGGGTAAATGGAGAGATTTAAAAACGCTGTCATGCCAACACCACAACAACAATGCTTTCTCTGCTTCTGCTTGGTACTGCGCAAGCACTGCCGTACGGCTGTTATAATGCGTCAGTGTGAACGGCGTGAGAGTTAAATTGTAAAGTGAGCTTTTTTGACTATTTTAAAAATGTTTTATACATTTAACAAAGTGCTTTATTAATGCAACAGAGTTAGTCAGTATTTCAATGTTCGTCATCAGCCGGGTCATACTGTCTGTGAACACCCTGTCGGTTGTCTCCATATGCTCCAGTATTTGTTTTTTTTTTAGTTTTAAGTCCTCCTGCGCAAGAGCCAAGAGCAATTCCTTTTAAGTTTTTCTACTCTGTAACTGGACAAACGCGCACCAAGTATACCGTTTCCTCTTCGCTTGTTTTCTGTGTGTCCTGCACGTGCCCAGTAGGAGGAGATTCACCCAAATATCCGCCTAATGTGGACGGAGATATTTTGAAAAATGCTTAGTGTGGATGCCTGTCGTTTTTACTCGAAACCGGCGTTTTCAAAATTATCCGGCGTGGTGTAGATGTAGCCTAAATCCCTTTGCGCCTCAGAGTTTTGTATTTTCTCCCCATTTCGAAAATAGTCAACCCTTTCATTTCTTCTACCAAAGTGCATGATCATACAGTTCCTAACACTGTATTCCATCTGCCACTTCTTTGCCCACTCACCTAATCTGTCTGTCCTTCTGTAGCCTCTCTATTTCCTTGTACTACCTACCCCTCCACCTACCTTCATATTGTCTGCAAACTTTACAACAAAGCGATCAATTCCATCATCCAAATCATTGACATATAACGTAAAAAGAATTCGTCCCAACACAGACCCATTTGGAACACCACTAGTCACTGGCAGCCAACCAGAAAAGGCTCCCTTTATTCCCACTCTTTGCCTCCTGCCAATTAGCCACTGCTTTATCCACGTTAGAATCTTTCCTGTAATACCATGGGCTCATAGCTTGTTAAGCAACCTCATGTGTGGCACCTTGTCAAAAGCTTGCTTGTTATTTCTTCAAAGAATTCCAAGAGATTTGTCAGACAAGAAACCATGCTAACTACGGTCTATTTCCTTAGAGTTCTGTGGAGGGAAGGGCACTAGAGTGTTTCTTGGTCATAGCATCTATCTTCCACTCTGAGCCTTCATATCCAGCACATCATTCTCCAACTTACACCATCTATAATGGCATCCTACCACGAAGCAGATCTTCCCCTCCACCCTCCTCCCTCTGGTTTTTGATGTTCTGACACTGGGGACAAAATCTCACTCATCTAATTAACCAGAATTTTTTCTCTTAGTCATTTGTCCAGTACTGCACAGTAATCAGTGGTCATATCACTCTCCTCAAGATTTTCAAAGCAAGTTGTCAAAGAGTCATACAGCATGGAATATGCCCTTTGCCCACTGACTCGCAGGTGGCTATTACGAGAATCCTACAGCAAGCCTATTTTATTCTTTCCACATTTCTACCAATTCCCCCAGATTCAATCTCTCACTGACACACTAAAATCTTTGGGATTTGGGAGGAAACTGCAGCACTTGAGGAAATTCATGTGATCACAAAGAAATATGCAAATTTCACAGTCAGCACGAGAGGTCAGGATTGAATCCACCTCATTGGAGCTGAGAAACAGTAGTTTCACCAGATGTGCCAATTTACCACCTGTTTGCAAACATTTCTAAGTATCCGGATTCAACCCCGTCAATTTCAGTACCAGCTCAGTACCTCAATCTGGCAGGTTACTGACTAGTTAGGCTCTACCTTTTGCATGCAACTAGTTATAGTACTAATCTTAAGTCTTCTCTGTAGGAAGGGATAATCAAAAATTGATCTGCCAACTTATTAGAAACGAACTAAAATATGCTCCTTTTAGATTAAATTGAAGAGATACTGTTGTGTAACCAAAATTTAACAATTGACTAAAGTATGTTCCATTACTCATTGTCTTATCTAGCTCTATCTGTAGCAGTTCCGTAAAGCTTTGCAAAATGAGATCTCAACATAATGCAGTGGTATTTTCAGGTTTTGATTGATAGTCAGTGGAAATATTGAGAGTAATTATGTGTTTTCTATCTACTTTAAAATAATTAGCTGCATATAATCATTCAGATATGGCAGAAGGAACGTATTTGGCTCTTCAGCATTATTTGCCCTGTATATAATGTTTTTTTTCTGTTACTGGGAATATTGTTGCAAAGCATCAGTTGAAAGACTAAAATATTGGTCAGAGGTAAATTTTAAATCTTCTTAAAGGAAAGTGGTAGAGCTTTTATAAAAGAATTGCAGAGTTTGAGACCAATTAAGCTAAAAACACATCTGCGAATTATGGGTCTTCGGAAGTAGGGGTCAGGGTGGTTTAGAAAAGGCCAGCATTGGAGTATAACATGCTCAAGAGGATATAGGGATGGGTATATTTGCAGAGATAGCATGGGAAGCCATGAACGCATTTGAACAAGTGTTGAATTTTTAAATATATCTGCTGGTGGATTGAATTGCACTGAAGGCTGGAAAGCAGAGGGGTGTTGGATGAACACTTGAGAATTAAGATACAAGCAGCAGAGTTTTGATGGTATCAAACATTCGGATGGTGTAAGATGAGAAATTGGACTAGAGTCTACTGAACAAGTGTTTCAACAGGAATGGACAAGTGTTTCAACAGGAGTTGAGTGACCTCCATAACAGCAAAGACAGTGATGATATGAAGGTCAAAATAGGCAGATACTATGGTGCAAAATGTTTGAAGTCAGGAAACATCATGTACAATACTGCTTTTATTTGTTAATTTTTTTATCATTATAGTATTACATGTCCATTATAAATTCCACAATGTACATTTATAATGGACATTCCCCATGTAAGCATAATACCGTAATTATATTTTTCCAACAATAAATAATCTGAAATGTTTTATTTATTTATTTATTGAGCTACAGCATGAAATAGGCCTTTCCAGCCCTTCGAGCTGCACTGTCCAGTAGTCCCTCAATTTAGCCCAAGCCTAATCACGGGGCAATTTACAATGATGAAATAACCCACAAACCGGTATGTCTTTGGACTGTGGGAGGAAACAGGAATACCTGGAGGAAACCCATGTGGTCACAGGGAGAACACCTTACAGGCTGCAGCAGGAACTGAATCTGGGTCTCTGGTACTGTAAAGTGCTGTGCTAACCACTATGTTACTGTGCCCAGTTTCATGTTTCTCAGCATTAGGCCTATTCAGCAGTCAGCTTTACTTCTATACAAATTGTACAAACTTATACATTATAAAGGTAGTATATATTATATAAAACAGATATAGGCTTTTAAAATAGGCATTGAATTATATCATCATACAATTTGTTGAAATCAACTGGAGGATTTTCAGTCATAGTAATTTCAGAAAATGATAGACTTCCGAGAAAAACAACAGATGAAGTGGAAGTGATTCATCTTGGTGTCATTTTCCAACAAAACATACCAAAGAGGTTTGGTTTGTCTTAATTAAGTATGTTTGACGAGAATGTCATTTATTTTATCCATTTTGTTAATCAGATAAAATAATTTCCTAATTCAATGTTCCTGATAGGTTTACAATGAATGAATCATTGTTCACAATATGAGATTAAGAGTCATTGAGTTTTAGAATAATACAGCAACAAAACAGGACCATTGGCCCATTTGGTTCAAAGGTTTCAAAGGTACATTTAATGTCAGAGAAATGTATACAATATTCATCCTGAAATACATTTTCTTCACAACCATCCACGAAAACAGAGGAATGCCCCCAAAGAATGAATGACAGTTAAAAGTTGGAACACCAAAGGCCCCCCTGCTCCCCTCTCTCCCGCACGTAAGCAGCAGCAAGCAATGATCCCCCCTCCCCCCACCGGCAAAAAAAAAGCATTGGCACCCACCACTGAGCACTGAAGCGTGAGCACCAGCAACAGCAAAGGCACAGACTTGCAGTACTCCAAAGACAACCTGTTCACCGGTATTCGACATACCACAGGCTCTCTGTCTCCCTAATAAGGGAGAAAGAGATGTCTCCGTTTCACAGCGCGAGGGGAGACATAACAAACAACTTGCTGGTTTACGATGTTAACATTCCGTTGCATCATTTTTTCCAAGCTCTGTGCCTAAAGATCTCAGGTCTCTGGGCACATAGCCCCAGATCTTCCATCTCTCACAACACACTGATCTCCTGCCCGGACACGGACATTTGATCTGCCTGTCTCCAGAGCCACTAGTCTTGGCCCTCCGAAGGTAAGCTGAGCTCTCAGGCCGAGCCCTTGGTGTGCCGAATAAAGGCCAGTTGTGAAACTCCAAGAGTGGGTCCTATTCCTGCAAAGAACCGAAGTCAGCGTGTAACTCCAGGTCAGCGTCTTCAAAAGAACCCTGAAAGGGAAAAATAGAGATATTAAAGCTGCTTCCGAAGATGCAAGCAAAGGGCTCGCCATTAGGCACCATTAACCCTCCTAAGCTGCTGCTCCTCATATTCACCAAGGTGCTCATCTAAGTTGGTCCCATTAGCTGCAAACCAAGATGCCATTCTAAGCTGGTACCATTTGCAGATCTAGTGCAATGTGAATATAATTTCTGGGTCAGACTATAAAAAAAATCTTCTCTGTGATGGTGCTTAACGTTAATTTTTAAAATAATACTATTAGTCTACTCCCAGCTCTTCCTCTTTTCTGAAGATTGGTGATGTGAGATGTAGAGGGTTGTTGCTAAAGATAATGAGGTTGGTGGGCCAGTTGAAGCATAGAGATTGTGGATGTAAGGTTATGTAGTTCATGTTCAAGTTCAAGTTTAATTGTCATTCAACCATATACATGAATACTGAATACATCCAAACAAAACAATGTTACTCCAGGGCCAAACACAATACCAACAGTCATACAAAGCACAAGGCACATGTAGCACATAAGATATCAGTAAAATACAGTCACACTAAGTATATATATAGTCCAAGACCCTGAGGCTGTGTATGTTGCAGCAATTTGCCATTGAACACAATAGGGCTTGTCTTCTGCTGAGCAAACACTGGAGGTCAGCACCAACTCCACGTGGGCGCCATGCCACAGTGCCTCTGGTGGAGCACTCAGACTCCGATGCCTCTCTCCTGGTTGCCTGTAACCAGGCAACACCAGGGTCTGAGGCCTAGTCCTTGCTATGACTGAAGCCATACAGCCCTCCTGCCATTTCCCAATAAATCAGTGAATCGAACTTGCAGCATTCCACATTAACAATGTCCAGCAGGATGTTACAATCACAATAAAAGTGACTAAGATTATCACCCATTGTTAGACTGCACACTGACCCCTCTGATGCCTCTCTGACGCAGGCAGCTGCACAATCCAGACCAAGTCCAGCTCCTTCAGTTTCTCGAGCAACTCACTGATCGCATAGCCCTGCAGTACTTTAAGTTAATAATGACCAGCAGGTACTTACAATCATAAAAATTACGGCAATAAAACCTTCGCTTGACCCTGTGGAAGCCACTGCAATCGAATGCACCACTATCTTTCTGGAAACTACCGTACCTTCGTCGGCCATGAAACAGGAAGTGTGCTTGTTTCAGTATCAGTACACTGCAATTTACACTATGAGATGTTGCTTGAAAGATTTTGTGAGTTGTATTGCTGATGTTTTAAAGTTCGCTTTTTATTAAAACAGATGTGAGCAAATCTTTCCAGAGTAAAATATTTCAAAACAGCAAACAAATCCTTCCTGCTGATACAAAATTTGAAAATGCTGGAAATAGTAAGCACATTAGGCATTAACCAGAAACACTGACTCTTTGGTTCTCAGCAGTTTACCTGACCTTCTGATTATCTCCAGTATTTTATTTTATCCTTCCAGATGTACATTTTTTTTGTTTTATACATGCTGATAATAATTGGCTGGGGGGGGGGGTGGAGAAAATGACAGGTTATGTTGAGAGTTGCATATTCTTTTTCAAATAGCAGTAAGACTTCTGTGCCTACCTGAACAAGAAGATACCTTCCATTCAAGATATTGTACAACACTAGCATTCCTCTGATAATGAAGCAGCCCATTGCTTATGTAGGTAACATCCAGGCTTGAGGTGGTTGTCACAAGTAACGTTTGCCCCTTAAATGAGGAGTTATTGGTCATCAATAGACAATAGACAATAGGTGCAGGAGTAGGCCATTCAGCCCTTCAAGTCAGCACCGCCATTCACTGTGATCATGGCTGATCATACACAATCAGTATCCAGTTCCTGCCTTATCCCCATAACCTTTGATTCCGCTATCTTTAAGAGTTCTATCCATCTCTTTCTTGAAAGCATCCAGACACTTGGCCTCCACAGCCTTCTGTGGCAGAGCATTCCATATATCCACCACTTTCTGGGTGAAAAAGTTTTTCCTCAACTCTGTTCTAAATGGCCTACCCCTTATTCTTAAACTGTGGCCTCTGGTTCTGGACTCACCCATCAGTGGGAACATGCTTCCTGCCTCCAGTGTGTCCAATCCCTTAATAATCTCATATGTTTCAATAAGATCCCCTGTCAGCCTTCTAAATTCCAGAGTATACAAGCCCAGTCGCTCTAGTCTTTCGACATATGACAGTCCCGCCATCCCGGGAATTAACCTTGTGAACCTACGCTGCACTCCCTCAATAGCAAGAATATCCTTCCTCAAATTTGGAGACCAAAACTGCACACAGTACTCCAGGTGTGGTCTCACCAGGGCCCTGTACAGCTGCAGAAGGACCTCTTTGCTCTTATACTCAATTCCCCTTGTTATGAAGGCCAGCATGCCATTAGCTTTCTTCACTGCCTGCTGTACTTGCATGCTTGCTTTCAGTGATTGATGTACAAGAACACCTAGATCTCGTTGTGCTTCCCCTTTTCCTAACTTGACTCCATTTAGATAATAATCTGCCTTCCCGTTCTTACCACCAAAATGGATAACCTCACATTTATCCACATTAAACTGCATCTGCCATGCATCCGCCCACTCACCCAGCCTGTCCAAGTCACCCTGCATTCTCATAACATCCTCCTCACATTTCACACTGCCACCCAGCTTTGTGTCATCAGCAAATTTGCTAATGTTACTTTTAATTCCCTCATCTAACTCATTAATATATATTGTAAACAGCTGCGGTCCCAGCACTGAACCTTGCGGTACTCCACTAGTCACCGCCTGCCATTCCGAAAGGGACCCGTAAATCGCTACTCTTTGTTTTCTGTCAGCCAGCCAATTTTCAATCCATGTCAGTACTCTGCCCCCAATACCATGTGCCCTAATTTTGCCCACTAATCTCCTATGTGGGACTTTATCAAAGGCTTTCTGAAAGTCCAGGTACACTACATCCACTGGCTCTCTCTTGTCCATTTTCATAGTTACATCCTCAAAAAATTCCAGAAGATTAGTCAAGCACGATTTCCCCTTCGTAAATCCATGCTGACTTGGACTGATCCTGTTACTGCTATCCAGATGTGTTGTAATTTCATCTTTTATAATTGACTCCAGCATCTTTCCCACTACCGACGTCAGGCTAAGGGGTCTATAATTCCGTCTTCTCTCTTCCTCCCTTCTTGAAGAGAGGGACAACATTAGCCACTCTCCAATCCACAGAAACTGATCCTGAATCTATAGAACATTGGAAAATGATTACCAATGCGTCCACGATTTCTAAAGCCACCTCCTTAAGTACCCTGGGATGCAGACCATCAGGTCCCGGGGACTTATCAGCCTTCAGACCCAACAGCCTATCCAACGCCATTTCCTGCCTAATATAAATTTCCTTCAGTTCATCCATTACCCTAGATTCTTTGGTCACTATTACATCTGGGAGGTTGTTTGTGTCTTCCCCAGTGAAGACTGATCCAAAGTACCTGTTCAACTCGTCTGCCATTTCCGTGTTCCCCATAATAAATTCACCCGCTTCTGTCTTCAAGGGCCCAATTTTGGTCTTAACTACTTTTTTCCTTTTCACACACCTAAAGAAGCTTTTACTATTCTCCTTTATATTCTCGGCTAGTTTACCTCCATACCGCATTTTTTCTCCGCGTATTGCCTTTTTAGTTACCTTCTGTTGCTCTTTAAAAGTTTCCCAGTCCTCCGGCTTCCCTCACGTCTTTGCTATGTTATACTTCTTCTCTTTTATTTTTATACTGTCCATTACTTCCCTTGTCAGCCACGGCTTCCCCTTACTTCCCTTAGGATCTTTCTTCCTCTTTGGAATGAACTGATCCTGCACCTTCCTCATTATTCCCAGAAATACTTGCCATTGCTGTTCCACTGTCATCCCTGCTAGGGTATTGTTCCATTGAACTTTGGCCAACTTTCATCCTAAAAGCTTTGGCATTACTAAATCCTTCCCGCATCTTCATTATTCTGGATCATTACCTCTGTCCTTAAGCTCTGCTGCACCATTCTCACAGGATAGTATTCTGTGGCTATTAGAGACCTGGGTTTCCTCTGGGAGTGGGTTACCTCACGACTTCCCAAAATCTTAGTATCACCTATAAGGCCATAAGATATAGGAGCAGGTTTATGCCATTCCATCATTGCTGATTTAATTTCCCTCTCAACCCCATTCTTCTGTCTTTTCCCCTTTAGCTTTGACACCCTGACTAATCAGGAAATCAACCACCACTTTAAATTTACTCAATGACGTGGCCTCCACAGCTATCTGTGGCAATGAATTCCACAGTTTCACTACCCTCTGGCTCAAGAAATTGCTCCTCATCTCCATTCTAATTGGATGTCCCTCTATCCTGAAGCTGGTACCCTTTGTTCCTAGACTCCTTCACTATTGGAAACATCCTCTCCACATCCACTCTACCTAGGCCTTTCAATATTTGATAGGTTTCAGTGAAATTCCCCCCCAACCATTGTTTTAAACTCCAGCAAATATAGGCCCAGAACTGTCAAATGCACCTCATACATTAACCCTTTCATTCCTGGAATCGTTCTTATGAACCTCCTGTGGACCCTCTTCAATGCCAGCACATCTTGGACAAGACGCCCCAAACTGCTCCCAAGGCTCCCAAGTTCTGTCTCACAAATGTCTTACAAAGTCTCAGCAAAACATCCTTGTTTTTATACTTCCGTGAAATAAGTGATAACATTGCATTTTCCTTACTTACCACTGACTCAGCCTGCAAGTTAACCTTTAGGGAATCTTGCACAAGGACTCCTAAGTTCCTTTGCACCTCTGAGTTTTGAATTTTTTCTCTATTTTGAAGTCGGTCATTGCCTTTATTCCTTCTATCGAAATGCATGACCATAAACTTCCATACACGATATTCCATCGGTCACTTTTTTGCCAATCTGTCCAAGTCATTCTGCAGACTCTGCTTCCTCAACACAACCTACTCCTCCACCTACCTTCATATCGTCTACAAACTTGGCCACAAAGCCATCAATTCCTTCATTTAAATTGTTGACATATAGTGGGAAAAGAAGCTGTCCCGTTACTATCCCCTACTGAACACCATTAGTCACCAGCAGCCAACTAGAAAAGGCCCGTTTATTCCCACTCTTTGCCTCCTGCCAGTCAGCCAATCTTTTGTTCATGCTAGTATCTTTCCTGGAATATGTTGTGCTCTTATCTTGTTAAGCAGCCTCCTGTGTGGAACCTTGTCAAAGGCCTTCTGAAAATCCAAATAAACAACATCCACTGACTGTCCTGTGTCTATCCTGCCTGTTATTTCCTCAAAGAGTTCCAACAGATTTGTCAGGCAAACCTTCCCCTGAAGGAAGCCATGCTGAGTTTGGCCTAGTTTATCATGTGCCTCCGAGCACAACAAAACCTCATCCTTAGTAATAGACTCCAACATCTTCCCAACTGCTGAAGTCAGGCTAACTGGTTTATAATTTCCTTTCTTCTTCCTCCCTCCCTTTTGGAAGAGTGGAGTGATATTTGTAATTCTACAGGCCTCCAGAACCATTCCAGAATGTAGTGATTCTTGGAAGATTATTGCTAATGCCTCCACAATCTCTTCACTACGTCTTTCAGTATCCTAAGGTGCAGTTCATCTGGTCTAGGTGACTTACCTACTTCAAACCCTTCAGCTTCCCAAGCACCTTCTTCTTAGTAATAGCAACTATACTCACTTCTGTACCCCTCCCGACATCACTCGTATTTCTGGCATACTGCTAGTGCCTTCCACAATGAAGACTGATGCAAAGTACTTATTAAGTTCATCCACTACTTCTTTGTTTCCCCCCCTCCCCCATTACTAACTCTCCAGTGTCATTTTCTAATGGTCCAATTTCTACTCTTGCCTCTCTTTTGCTCTTTATATATCTGAAAAAACTTTTGATATATCTTTTATATTATTAGTTAGCTTACCATATTAAATCTTTTCTCTCCTTATGATTCTTTTAGTTGTCTTCTGTTGGTTTTTAAAAGCTTCCCAATCCTCAAATTTCCCAGTAATTTTAACATTATTATATGCCTTCCCTTGTCAGACACGGTTGCATCGTCCTCCCTTAGAATACTTCCTCTTAGGGATGTATCTATCTTGCAGCATCCAAATTTCCCTGCGAAACTAGCCATTCTGTTTCATTGTCATCCTTGGTAGTGGCCCCTTCCAATCAACTCTGGCCAGTTCCTCTCTCATGCCTCTGTAATTCTCTTTACTCCAGTATAATACTGATACATCTGATTTTATCTTTCCCCCCTTCAAACTGCAGGGTGAATTCTATTACATTATGGTCACCGTCTCCTATGTGTTCCTTTACCTTAGTCTCCCAAATCAAATCTGGTTCATTACACAAAACCCCATCCAGAATTGTTGTTTTTTCTCTCGCGGACTGAACTAAAAAGCCATCTTGAAGGCATTCTACAAATTCCCTCTCCTGGGATGTAGAACCAACCTGATTTTCTCAGTCTGCCCGCATATTGAAACTCCCTGTGACAATCGTAACAATACCCTTTTTACATGCCTTTTCTATCTTTTCTAAGTGTGATGAACTACCTTGTGTGTGCTTAGGTGGGTGAAGTTGCAAACACATTCTAGTACCTCAACATCATTCAAAAACATTCTAGAATCTCAACATCATGTCATCCATTTCCTGAATGTACTACCATTCACCACCAGCATATCATGGCTGCTGTGTTTACCATCTGCGTGTTGTGTATCAGCAACCTACTGAAGAATCTGTAACAATCACTCCTCACTCCCGCCAAGCTTCTGCCCTCAGTCAGTTGGAAGGCCTTGGTATAAATGTTAAATCATAATCTGATCAATCTTTTGCCATTTTGGTATTTTAATCTTGAAACAGCCACTTATTCATGTTACGACAGGACCTTTACAACTCGAAACCACATCATTTTAAGAAGACATATCACCATTTTGTCAGGGCAACAATGGAGACAAAATAAATGTGTGCCTTGCAAAAATACTAGCTTCATCAATAGCAACTTTAAAAATATACTGAAGTGCAATGGTGCTATTCAGTTCCACAGGAATATTTTAGGATGGATTCCTTGTCCTGAACTTTTTAATGGGCAATTGTTCCATTGTGAAGTGATTATTCATCTAATGAGAGCAAGTTCATTTCAACTTCTATAGATGTGTGGTAGAAAGTATATTGACTGGTTGCATAACAGCCTGGTATGGAAACACCAGTGCCCTTGAATGGAAAAGCCTACAAAAGTGGTGGATATGGTCCAGTCCATCTCAGTTAAGTCCTCTCCACCATTGAGCACATCTACCTGGAGCACTGTTGAGGAAAGCAGCATCCACCATCAAGGATCCCGACCACCCAGGCCATGCTCTCTTCTCACTACTGCCTTCAAGAAGATGGTACAGGAGCCTCAGATCCCACACCACCAGGTTCAGGAACAGTCATTACTCCTCAACCACCAGGCAATCGAACCAGAGCAAATAACATCACTTGTCCCATCAATGAACTGATCCCACAACCTAGGGGCTCACTTTCAAAGACTGTTCATCTCATGTTCTCAATATTTGTTGTTTATTTATTTATTTTTGTTATGTTTTCCTCTTTTGTATTTGCATAGTGTGTTGTCCTTTGCACATTGATTGTTTGATCGTCCTGTTGGTAAGGCCTTTCATTGATTCTATTGTATTTCTTGTATTTACTGTGATTGTCCATAAGGAAATGCATCTCAGCGTTCTGTGGGGTGACATATTATGATTATTATTATTATTATGATTATGAGGACACGCAGTCCCCTTTTATTGTCATTTAGTAATGCATGCATTAAGAAATGATAAGAATGTTTTTCCAGAAAGATATCATGAAAACACATGACAAACCGACTTAAAAACTAACAAAAACCACAGAATTATAACATATAGTTACACCAGTGCAAAGCAATACCGTAATTTGATAAGAACAGACCATGGCACAGTAAAAGTCTCAGAGTCTCTCGAATGGCCCATCATCTCACATAGACGGTAAATATATGTACTTTGAAGATAAATTTACTTTGGATTTGAATTAGCAGTGATATTTGCAGTTAATTCTATTAAGTTCACCTACAGATTTTTCATAGGCAGTTCAGTTAGAGATTCAAGTACATGGATTCCTGTGTTTGTCATCTACAATGGTCTAAGCAGAAGACAGACATTCTTCAGGGGAGAAAATCTGCCGTTCTTATCCAGCCTGATCAGTATGTGACTCCAGACCCACAGTAATATATTTGACTATTAAAGTCATCTGAAATAGCCTAGCAAGCCATTCACTTGGTTAAGAGGCAATAGAGATTGGGTAATGAATTCTAACTCTTGCCAGTGATGCACAGAACCTGAGAAATTAATAAATAAAACAAACTTTTTTTATCATATCAATGAAAGACAACTTTGAATCTTGATAAATGAATTTTGAAGTGTAGAGATATGACTCAAAACAATTCTCAAGGCAACAAATGCCTTAGACCAGAATTAACCATTGGGCTGTCATCAGAGATATCAATATTTCCCATTACTTCCGAAGATTAGCTCCACTCCTTCTGGAAGTTTGTTAGGGGAAAATTGAGAGAAGTGTTGTGGTAATGACAGAGCTTTGTTTTGACTCCAGCCTCCTTAAGCGATCGCCTACTGTAGATCCATTGGCATTGGACAGTTGGATAGAAAAGGTAAATGGGATTTGCTCAGTTAGAAATCTTGGTTGGCATTGACTAGTGAGCAGAAAAGTTTGATTCCATGCTGCATACAGTAGCTGTATAACCCTATCTTTGTCCTCATCTTAATGAGCTCAATTTTATTTCATGACATACAGCAAAGGAAAAGGTAGAGGAAAAAAAGAAGAAGAAAAATTTAAAGAAGGCGAAACTCTACAAACCAAGGCTGAGGAGGAAGAGAAAAACAAACAATGGGAACCTTCTTATGATGTGCTTTTTGATTCTTTTATCAGTGAAGTTACAAATAGTATTTTACCACTCCCCAATATGAGAGATCAAGTGGTATCTCTTGCACTGTAAGTATTTTACTACACCAAGGTTCATTGCTTCTGCTGTTTCCTTTCCATAATCAGAATTAGGTTCATTATCACTATCATGAAATTTGTTGCTTTGTGACAGCAGTACAATGTAAAGACAAAATTACTAAAAATTACAAAATAAGTAAATAGTGCAAAAAAAAAAGGAATAATGAGGTAGAGCTGATGAGTTCATAGGCTGTTCAGAAATCGGATGACGGAGAGGAAGCAGCTGTTCCAGACTTACTGTCATCTCCTGATGAGGAAGTCAGGAACCCAGATGCAGAGGAAGGTACAGAGACCCAAGTTTAAAAGCTTGGTGATTAATACTGAGGGAATGAAGATATTAAACAGTGAGTGATAATAGATAAACAGCAGCTTCATGTTGCTGTTGTCTGGTTGTTCCAAAGCAGAGTAGGGAGCCAGTAAGGTTAGATCCATTGTAGACCTGTTGCAGCTTCACCCTCACCAGTCCAACTAATTTTACTCCCCAGCCTCAGCTCTATCTCTCACCATTTCCCTTTATGATCTCTGAAATAACCTTGAGCATGAGAGCCACTTCCTTCTACTCTCTTGTCATCTGAAAACCAACATTCTTTCCTACCATGTTGACAATAATGTTTACAGTTTGTCCTCTCTACTGTTTCCTTATCCGTCAAATCTGATGTCACTCCTGCCCTGAAAAGAAATACTCTCAACTGATCTACCTTTGCCAACTACTGCCCTAGTTCCAGCCTTCTTTCCCTCCCAAATTCATGCTTTTCTAACCAGCAACTTCTTGTTTGAATCACTACAATCAATTTATCTTTTCCATTTACTCATTTTCTTGGGTTGTGGGCATTGCTAGAAGGACCAGTGCTTATTGTTTATCCTTAATTTATCTTCTTGAATCACTGTCGTGCTTCTGGTAAAGGTGCATCCACTATTCTTTTGGACTACCCCTCTATACCATCATCATGACTGTGAACTTCCACTACTTTCACATCATCTAACTTCAATTTCCCTTTTATCTCAGTTTATCTGTTGCTGACAGCCTCCTCCATCTATTATTTTTTTTCCTTTTTGTGGTCCTCCAGCTGGCCTCCATCCTTCTCCATTAACATGAAATCACGTAAAACTTTGCTGCCACTATTTTGACAAAAATGACAACTGACTGTGTGTGTTAGCAATTAATCCTACACTTTGCACTTTTAAAAGACTTAAGGATTAGCTTTATTTGTCATATGTACATTGAAACATATAGTGAAATGCATCATTTGCATCAAATCAAATCAGAAAAATTGTGCAAGTGTCGCCACACTTCTAACACCAACATAGTATACCCATAACTTACTAAATCTAACTATATGTCTCTGAAATGTGGGAGGAGGCTGAAGCACCCAGAGGAATCTCACACGGTCACAGGACGAGCATACAAAATCTTTACAGATGGCGGTGGGAATCAAGAATCGATCTTGTGCTAACCGCTAGGCCACTATGCTGCACGTCCAACGTTCTCACTATTTTTTACACAGCTGCGTGAACCAACCATTGCTCTGAGCAGGGAAATTTTTACACAGCCTGACACCTGCACAGCTCTTTAAATGCTAACATTAACATTATATGTAAGAAAATTCAAGATGCATGGCAACAAAAGCGAAGTGTGTGGGAGCAGTTCAGTTACTGCACGGCCTTGCACACTCACAACTTAGAGGGAACAGTGTGCCTGTTCTGTCCACTTATCCTATAATCCAGTTTTTTTTTGGCATTTTTCTCCAGTTCTCTTTTGAACGCCATTATTGAATGTTTCCTAAAGTTCTTCAAGCAGTACGTTCAGCATTTGTAAAATAGTGTCACTTGTTCTTGCTTTTGACAGTAACTTCTTATCTATGTTGGATGATTATTGACTATTCTACCTTTTTAATAAATACTCATTACTTTGAACACCTAAACAAAGTTATTTTATTAACCTTCTCTACTTTAAGGACAACTAAGGTTGCTCCATTTCCCAGGTTTTGTTCAAGTACACTGGTTGTGCAATCTCTAAAATGCCTTGACAATGCCTTTAAATTATGGTGTCCAAAATTTAAAATAGAGGCCCATCTAGTGTTTTATAAAGGTTTACCATAAGTTCATTGCTCTGAATTCAAAAGGCAAGGATCACTATTGGATCACTTTCAGGTAGATGTTCACCAGCTTAAAGAGAAAGCCCACTAAGAGATAAATGCCCTGAGTTTAATTCCAGATGAACTTTTGCTGGTGATTGGCGAGGCAAATTGGGAAAGTGTCTGCTCAGTAGAAACTAGACAGGCAAAGTTAACTTATTGCAAATAGCTACATTAGTTTTTTTAGGCTCTAACATTGTGGTACGGGTACATTCCCCTTCCTGCCACCATCCTCTTCCAATGCCCCAAGCTCTAAATGCTTTAGCATTATTGTGTTTTTTTTTCACACCTCCTCCAGGTGTCTGAAGCTTGAGAAGCTGCAGTTGTCTTGGTCATCTGGATTTTAGATGTCTTTAGCTATATTTCAAAGTCCCTGGGAACATTTCACCAATTTTTTTTATCAGTTTCATAAACAGTCATATATTTTCCATTTTTTGCACTTGAACAAATTATATGTTATTGTTCTTTTAAAAATTGTACAGCAAATGTTAAAAGTGATGTTGAGATCAAATAATTATTACAAAATCACAACTAGAAGAATCATTATTTAAATTTTGCTTTAAGCCTTTATCAGTAAATCTATCCAGACTTATTTTGCGATAATATGAATGCTTCCCCTCCTGCCTTTAATTCAAAGTCCTCAAAATTCCCCGTAGCATTTCCTTTTCAGTGTTTGTGCTATGCTTTGGGCTTATTGTCTGCAACCATCTTTTAAACTTTGTTCAATTTTCAATTCTAGCTTTGTTTCTGATAAAATGGGTGGACCTGTAGACAAGGAAATGTTTCATGAGTTCACTTGGGAACTTCACATTGCTGAACTGAAGTATGAATTAAAATCTAACATTATTCCTATCGGTAAAATTCAAAAAGGAATCTACTACCACAGAGCACTTCTATTCAAGGTAACAGTTAGTGCTATTTATAGGTAATTATAAAGTTTCCAAAGTGAACATTTAAGTATCTGTTATAACATGGTTGATGTCCCATTTTCCTTCAGGCTTTAGCTGATAGAATAGGAATCAATTGTAGTCTTGTTCGTGGAGAGTATAACCGAGCCTGGAATGAAGTCATGCTAATTGATCACCCTCCTCTAGATACAGTTGGACTTCTCATTCCTCCAAAGGCATACATTGTGGATCTCATGCACCAAGTCGGCCAGTTAATGAAGACTGACAGTGCTGAAGCAGCACACTATGTTTGCACAGGTTGTAGCCATCGGCATTGTAAATGTTGCAAACAAATGTCTTGTCATTGAGAACACCTTGAGCAAACAAAATGAGTAGTTATATATTTACATCTACTGTCCTTAAAAATAATACACATTAAAATTGTTGCCGAACTATCTTAAAAAACATATTTAAAAAAGCAATAAATTTGCCATTCAGATTTATTTGGTTCTTTCGCTTACTTTTTATATTAGTTCTTTGTGTTCCTGACTTATTACTGAATAAGAATATTTGAATGTAACTGAATGCCTTGATGCTGCTGGATTCCATAAAGAGAAATATTCTTTTAGTGTTCCAACAAGTTGTGAATGAATTTTGTTCTTCTTTATAATTTTACACTGTGTAGTAATATTGTTATCATAGAATTATATTTTATTAAAATTAAACTGTTCCTCCGGAATTTAGCCTCTTTATTATCGCTAATTGGAATTGCTCCATCGTTGGTGGCCTGCCTTCAGCAGCCAGCCCTCTAAGCTCCAATATTCCCTCTATCTCTCCATCTCCTCTCTTTCCTTTCTTTGTAATTCAGAGAGGGATGCACTTTACCCCTCTCTTTTCAACCTTTTGGACATCTCTCCTAATATCTCAAAATGTGAATTAGTCTTGAATTTTGTTTGGAAATGCTCTGGGTGTTGTACCTTGGGATGTTTTGTATATTCGGGTGCTTCCTTAAAATTAATTGTTGTTGTATTTGCCAGGATATAATGCTGGGAATGTGACCCTAGATACTAGAAGAACAACGTTAGATGGTTACTGATGTAGTGACAAACATAGACAGGGACCATGGTGTGCTAAACTGTGTCCTCAATACTCTGTAATTTAGTGCAATCTAGTTACCATACCCAGCTATGATACAACTAGCTAGCACCCTTTCTATAGTGCATCAATAATAATGGACAGATTTCTAGACAATTATGACTTACAAAAATAAGTGATTATGTATAGGAATATTTCCCCATTCCTGCTGGAATATGGAAAAATATATGGACTTCTGTAACATGTCACTTTCGAACAGTAGACTTTTCTTTGCTGTCCTTTTAGTTCTGTTTCTGCGTCTGAGATTTTTCTCCTGTCACTGTCTCCCAAACATTTTGGTCGGTGAATGTTGATTTTTTAAAAAATAAAATATACTTATTTTATATTTATTCAAAATAAAATTATTTACAATAAACCATTCAATGACTGTAAATCCTTTACAGATATTACCATTACATTCCATACATTTCCACACTTTCAGCCACTCACGTGGCATCGGTGAATGTTTTTTTTTCCCAAAAATACTTTATTCAGAAATAATTTTTTTTTTTTTTTTTTTTTTAGAAATAATGTTGATTGGAAGCCAGTCAGATTAAAAGTTATTAACCTGAAATGCTAGTTACCTCTCCACAGGTACAGAGTATTTCCAGCTCCTTCTCTGTTCCTATAAATCATCGAAGTGCTGACAGAACAAGGCTTAAAACGCATTGCTTTAAATACTACAAAATTGTAACCTTATATTTGAAAAGTATCAATGTCGTTTTAATACAGTGAAGTATTTTTCTGTTTTCTTTTTTTGACACGCTGCCAAATATGGTAAAACATGCTAATAAGCTGCCGACGTCAGGCAGCCAGAAGGAAGCGTTGAGAGGGCGGTCTCCCGGCTGCGCCGCGGTATCGATTACGGTAGTGAAACATGGCTCGGTTTGTTGCTCGTTTCTCCAAAGTCTTCTTGGGAGGAAACTTTGTCAAGGGCATCATTGCTCCGAAGAGTTTTCAGTGGTCACGACGTGTCCATGCAAAGGCAGGTAAGTGAAACAGTGCTTGGGTTTCACGGTGGTGACCATCGGTGTCTCGGAGCTGCATAGTTGGTCTGAGTGGAAATTTCCACGGTGCTCAGTATGCGTATTTAGTGTTTCCGGGCGATTTGCTCCAGCGGGTAAGTTTTAAAAAAAAACGTCTGGACAGCGTGTTGCCATGAAAGCTCGGTATAGATAACGATGATCCCGAGGTTGAGAATGTGGCTGCTCTAGTATCAGGGTGTTCCGTCTTTTTGAGATGTTACTAGCCATACATAAAGTTTAGGTGCCCAAGTAGAAACCGGAGATCGGTGCAATGTATCAATTCAAGGGCTGTAACGTGATCGTACGCCTGCTTGTTCTGCCGCCCAAAGTGGCAGGCTGGGATGCCATGCCACCAGCTTCGGGGAGGATTTGGGATTTTGTTTCCCCCGAACAGAAATTTTTTCTGCCAGTGTTGTCAGATTCAAGTGAATGCATCTAACAGGAGTCCAATTTGAATTACCGGAGTTCTTCACGAAGAATGCAAAAATCTGTCAATCAAAATGGTTTGATGTCTGAAGCACGAACATTGATCCTGAAAGGTCGGAGCACCGTTTGTTTCACTTCTCATTCAACGTGCTATTTATGTTGTTGCGTAGAAACCGTCATTACGGTGACAACAAAGAGAGAAGGTACTTACAGTCATCATGTGTTTTAATTGTAAGTGTGGATTATTGTTTGACGTTTGATTAGCATGGTGGAAATTGACGTTCATGGTTACAGATTGTCGGTGCTAGCACATTGCCGGTTCTGTGAAACATCACGCTGGCCATGTCTGTTCTGAACCTTGCGACATTCTAACGCAGTACAGTATAGACACTCTATACATACAAATTGTTAACTCCTCTCTCAAGTGTGCCATTTAATTGAGTTCAAACGATTTGCCTTGTGCTAATTAACTGCCACCTTTCCATTCAACCTCACTTTGCCTGCAGTTCACTGGCTGGAAAAGGCAACACCAGCAAAAAGGTAAGACCTGGGTCCACCTTTTCTGCCAAACATAGAAAACATAGAAAACCTACAGCACAATACAGGCCCTTTAGCCCACAAAGTTGTGCCAAACATGTCCCTACCTTAGAAATTACCAGGGTTACCCATAGCTCTCTATTTTTCTAAACTCCATGTACCTTTCTAAAAATCTCTTAAAAGACCCTATCGTATCCGCCTCCACCACCGTTGCTGGCAGCCCATTCCACGCACTCACCACTCTCTGAGTAAAAAAACTTGCCCCTGACATCTCCTCTGTACCTACTCCCCAGCACCTTAAACCTGTGTCCTCTTGTGGCACCCATTTCAGCCCTGGGAAACAGCCTCTGACTATCCACACGATCAGTGCCCCTCATCATCTTATACACCTCTCTCAGGTCACCTCTTATCCTCCGTCACTCCAAGGAGAAAAGGCCGCATTCACTCAACCTGTTCTCATAAGACATGCTCCCCAATTCAGGCAAAGTCCTTGTAAATCTCCTCTGCACCCTTTCTATGGCTTCCACATCCCTCCTGTAGTGAGGCGACCAGAACTGAGCACAGTACTCCAAGTGGGGTCTGACCAGGGTCCTATATAGCTGCAACATTATCTCTCGGCTCCTAAATTCAATTCCACAATTAATGAAGGCCGGTACACTGTATGCCTTCTTAACCACACAGTCAACCTGCACAGTTCGGTTTATGCTGTTTGGTTTCATTTGACATGTCCCTTCTCTGGAAAGGGTTTGGTTTCATTAAAATTTGGAGAGCACAGTGAGAATACACCCAGATTTATTTAACTGGGCATAAGAGTTCCAAATTCTGAGATTTTAAACAAATTTGCACGTGATGGTAAGTTAAAAGTCTGTGGAAGTTGAGGTGAAGTTTCAATCACACCAACATATCTATAATGAACTTGCTTCAAAAGAACCTTACTGAAAACAGGAGTGTAACTTTGTGGAAAGTATAAAAGAATCGTGGTCATCCTAGTTGGCTTAATTGTCTCCTCACTTGCCCATCATCTCCCTCTTGTTCATCTCTTCCTTCCTCCATGTTTCACCATCCTCTGATTATATTTCTTCTTCTGCCCTTTACGTCGTCCCCTCACAGCATCTTACTTTGTGCACCCTCCCTGCCCACCCACCTCCCCCTCATCTCGACTCGCCTATCACATGCCAGCTCCCCCCCCCCCTCCACTACCTTATTCAAGCTTCTGCCCCTTTCCAATCTTGATGCAGGGTCTCATAGATGCTGCCTGACTGGCTGAGTTCCTCCAGCATTTTCTGTGGGTTGCTCAAGATCTCCAGTATCTGATGAATCTGTTGTTACTAATCTGCAATTACTTTTAAGCAAGAATTTTCATAGATTAATCTTTTTTTTTAACTGATGCACAGTGAGCAGTTTTTTTTACCCACATAGGTTGAAAGCATAAACATCGGGTTCCTCATGTGTACATTTTATTCGTGTCAGGCTGGATACCCAAGTGATCAGGCTGAGGCGCTCTGTTGGTTGCTGACAACCATGGATGTTTCATTCCAGCTTTCTATATGATATGCCAACCAGCATTTAAGTGAGGGCAGTGCAATACTGAGAGCAAGTGGTTGCCCATGCAGCAAACTTCCCTCTCCACACAGCTGATGAATCCAAAGGAACAGCAGAGATCAGTACAGTCTAGCACCAGCGGCATCGCAGCAGGAGTTGCCAGTCAGCGTTGAACTCAACATGAAACTGTCTTCGGGACTCCAGCTCCAGATTTTTCCTCCGGGTTTACTCCCAAATCCTTTCCCAAGTCTGGGTATAGTGCAAGGCAGTGGAGATTTAAAATCAGAATTTGCCTTCTAAATGAGCTGCCAGCCATGGCTGATGAACTGCGTCTGCCCGAATCAGGTTACAATCCGCTATATCATCTCGTCTCTTCGTCTCATGTTCTTGATATTTAAAATCTATTATTATTTCTTTTTGTATTTGTACAATTTGTCTTTTGCACACAGTGCAGTCTTTCATAGATTCTGTTAGGGTTATTGGATTTATTGAGTATAATGAATCTCAGGATTGTATATGGTGACATATATTTACTTTCATAATAATTTTACTTCGAACTTTGTACAGTATATATCTGTACCTCTTGCCATCCAACAACACGTACACTAAGTAACCGATGGATAAAGAAGTCAGCCAAGTGTTTCCTGCTCTGTGGAATATCCACATACACAAGTGTGGATCTTTATCAGAATGACTTCACATCAGGGACAGGAATCAGAGAAGGCCATTTTCTCCTTCAAGTACTTTTGCCATTCACTGTTATTGTGGCTGAGTGACAGATATGTTAAAGTTGGAGCTTTGTATAGCAATTGCCTTTCACCATATACTCTAAATATACAGGGTTATGAAAAATCCTAGCCATTTTGGATTTAAAATTAGCAATTGACATCCTTAGCAACACACAAAATGCTAGAGGAACTCAGCAGGCCACGCAGCATCAATGGAAAAAAAAGTACAGTGGATGTTTTGGGCCGAAACCCTTCAGCAAGACTGAAGGGAAAAAAAGATGAAGAGTAGATTTAAAAGTTGGGGGAGGGGAGAGGGAAACAAGGTGACAGGTGAAACTGGGAGGGGGGAGGGATGAAGTAAATAGCTGGGAAGTTGATTGGTGAAAGAAATATAGGGCTGGAGAAGGAGGGGTCTGATAGGTGAGGATTGCAGGCCATGGAAGAAAGAAGGGGGGAGGGGCACCAGAGGGAGGCATTGGTCAGGCAAGAAGATAAGTTGTGAGAGTGAAAAGGGGTTGGGGAATGGTGAAGTGGGGGGGGAGGGCATTACCAGAAGTTTGGGAAATCGATGTTCATGCCATCAGGTTGGAGGCTACCCAGATGGAATACAAGATGTTGTTCCTCCAACCTGAGTGTGGCCACATTGTGACAGTAGAGCCAGCCATGAATTGACATATTGGAATGAGAAAGTGAAGTGGAATTAAAATGGATGGGTGCCGGGAGATCCTGCTTCTGGATGATCTCGCTGTCTCTGTCTCTGGAGACAGCTTATCTACTGATGTCTATCATAAACCCAGGAACTCCACAGCTATCTGAACTATACACTCCCCACATTGTTACTTGTAAAAACGCCATCTCCTTCTCTCAGTTCCTCTGGCTCTGCCACATCTGGTCTCAGGATGAGGCTTTTCATTCCAGAACGAAGGAGATGTCCTCCTTTTTCAAAGGAAAGGGCTTTCCTTCCTCCACCATCAATGCTGCCCTCAACCATATCTCGTCCAGTTCACGCACGTCTGCTCTTACCCCACCCTCCCGCCACCCTACCAGGGATGGGGTTCTTCTTGGTCACCAGCATTCGTGTCCAGCACGTAATTTGCTGGAACTGCCGCCATCTCCAAAGGGATCCCACCACCAAGCACATCTTTCCTAACCCTCCCCCCACTTTCTGCTTTCCATAAGGATCGCTCCCAAGTGAGTCCTTTGTCCATTCATCCATCCCCACTGATCTCCCTCCTGGCACTTATCCTTGCAAGCAGAACAAGTGCTACACCTGCCCTTACACCACCTCCCTCACTACCATTCAGAGCCCTAAACAGTCCTTCCAGGTGAGGCAGCACATCACCTGTGAATCTGTTGGGGTCATATATTGTGTCTGGTGCTCCCAGTATGTCCTCCTGAATATTGGTGAGACCTGAATTTGATAAGGAGAATGTTTCGGTGAGCACCTGTGCTCCATTTGCCAGAAGAAGCAGTATCTCACAGTGGCCACCAATTTTAATTCCACTTCATATTCCCATTCTGACATGTCAATTAATGGCTGCTATTGCACTCAGGTTGGAGGAACAGCACCTTATATTCTGTCTGGTAGCCTCAAACCCGATGGCATGAATATCGATTTCTCGAATTTCCAGTAATGGCCCCCCCACCCTCTCCTTCACCACTCCCCATCGCCTTTTCCCCCTCACCTTATTCTCTTGCCTGCCCATTGCCTCCCTCTGGTGCTCTTCTCTCCTTGTCTTTCTTCAATGCCCTTCTCTGCTCACCGATCAGACTCCCTCTTCTCCTGCCCTGTATCTCTTTCACCAATCAAATTCCCAGCTATTTACTTCATCCCTCCCCTTCCCGGTTTCACCTGTCACTTTGTGTTTCTCTGTCCCCTCCCCCACCTTTTTAATCTACTCCTAATCTTTATTTTCTCCAGTCCTGCCGAAGGGTCTTGGCTCAAAACGTTGACTGTACTTTTTCCATAGATGCTGTCTTGCCTGCTGAGTTCCTCCAATGTTTTGTGTGTGTTGCTTGGAATTCCAGCACCTGCAGGTTTTCTCTTGTTTGTGAATTAACCGCCTTAATTCACATTTGTGGAAAACAAACTTTCTACTAGCCTTTCTGTGTAGGATCCTGACTACACTTCCAAAAGCCCTGGCTGTAATTATTGAACTATTTCCTTTAGTCCTACGTTCCTGAGATTTTCTTCATTTACCTCCCTGACCAATTTAGAAAAAAATGTAATCAATTTACTTTTTAATCTTTTCATGAATATTATGCTTCTCATAGTTTTATCCTTGCAAGTGAGGTATCATTCTAACACATACTGTATATATTGACCTCCTTCCAGGGGCAGTATTCTTCCAGCAGAAGGTGCCTAGAATCGGGCATGATAGTTCAGATGTGCTAAAGTTAGAGCTGCGTATGTTGTTGCATAAGCGTCAGCCTCTTGTACTCTGAACCTCTGGTTACAAATGCTAATATTCCATTAACCATTCTAGTTAATACTTCCAGCTGGTGATCCCTATGCCTGGATCTCCAAGTTTCAACATTCTATTTTCGTCTTTTAGAAAATACTCTCACCTATCTATCTGAGGTCAAAGGTGGGTGACCTTGCATATAATTGTATTGGTATCCACTTGAAAGAGTTTTTCCCATTCACTTAATCCTTTTTTAGATCTTTTATTTAAACAACATTCTCTGCTCTCTGTTTATCGTTGCTGAAAAGTGTAGTTGGCTGTTTGAAGGAGTCAAAGGAGCCCTTGAAATATGATGGTTGTGGATGTCTTTCGTGCTTCTTTATATGACTTAACTGGCTCTCTAATCCTGATAAATTCACCTCCATCGGTGCCCCTCCATTGCCTGGGTGTTTGGGCATACATGGTATGGCATTGACAGCACAGAGAATCTGCATATTTCAATGGCAATAGATAGGATGTGTGACGAAAGAGGGTTACAAAAGTACGCATAGACTAAGATGTTAACTGTTCTGTGCTAGCACCAGTGGGATCAACAGTTGATCTGCCGCCTGCCTTCAGGAGAGAGAGATAAGTAAGACAATGGAGCAGCATTTGGAAATGTTAATGAAGAGACGAGAGAGTTTAACGGAAGGAGACACCGGTCTGAGTATTGTCAAGACTGGCTCCTTTTGAACCCTGAACTGTTTGAAGTGTGATGGACAGGCGATACCCCAGCAGGGGGATAAAAAGGGGCAGGTTCGCTAAGACATGACTCCACGAGGTAACGAGACCCTGAAAGCGGTGTGCCCCCCCCCCCCCCACTAGTTGGTGGGAGTTGTTGGAGGTCTGGTCGCGGGACCAGCCATAGACACACAGGGTAGAAAGGTACGGATCGGCGGGAACCTGGTGTGTGTGTCCACCCTTGCCAAGGTGCTGGGTTCACCGCAGAAGAACGATCGTATTTGGAACGGAGGGGTCACAGTCGGTGACCTCAGAAGACATTACCAGTGACTCGCCCGAAAGCTAACTGCGAGGAATGTCGAAGGTCGGTGTGGAATCCGTTTTGAATATTCATTCGCTTTCGCTCTCTCTCCTTTTCCCCGCCCAACAGCACAACAGTGATTACTGCGAACTGAGCTGAACTTTGCGTCACTTGAAACTGGTCATTTACCCCTAGACTGCGATAGAGCTTGATTGATCCTATTATCCTAGTTCTGTGTACATGTGTGTTTTATCGTTGCTGAACTGTTGCATTTATTATCCTTGTGATTAGAGTACTGTGTTGCTTATTTCTTTAATAAAACTTTCTTAGTTCCAGTAATCCAGACTCCAACTGAGTGGCCCATTTCTGCTGGTTTGGCAACCCAGTTACGGGGTACGTAACAGATGTGTAATCACTGAGATCTATAAAACAATTTCCTTGTAGTTGCCAGCAATGTTAATTTCTATCTTATTCAGTCCCTTTTGCTACTGTCAGCAATGGGAGATAGATTTGAAATTTGAATAATCAAGATGTTAGAGTGAACCCTCTCAAGACAGGAGGTCCTGATGGAGTACCTGGTAAGGCTCTGAAAAACTGTGCCAACCAATGAGCGGGAGTACTCAAGGACGTTTTCAACCTCTCACTGCTACGGGCAGAAATTCCCACTTGCTTCAAAAAGGCAACAATCATACCAGTGCCTAAGAAGAATAATGTGGGCTGCCTTAATGACTGTAGCCCAGTTGCACTCACATCGACAGTGATGAAGTGCTTTGAGAGGTTGGTTATGACTAGACTGGTCTCCTGCCTCAGCAAGGACCTGGACCCATTGCAATTTGCCTATTGCCACAATAGGTCAATGGCAGGCACAATTTCAATGGCTCTCTACATGGCTTTAGACCACCTAGACAGCACAAGCACCTACGTCAAGATGCTGTTCACCAACTATAGGTCAGGTGGTGATGAGAGGGTGTACAGGAGTGAGATATGCCAACTAGTGGAATGGTGCCGCAGCAACAACCTGGCACTCAACGTCATTAAGACAAAAGAGCTGATTGTGGACTTCAGGAAGGGTAAGATGAAGGAACACATACCAATCCTTATAGAGGATCAGAAGTGAAGAGAGTGAGCGGCTTCAAGTTCCTGGGTGTCAAGATCTCTGAGACCAACATATCGGTGTAGTTATAAAGAAGGCAAAACAGCAGCTATACTTTATTAGGAGTTTGAAGGGATTTGGTATGCCAACAAATACACTCAAAAACTTCTATAGTTGTACCGTGGAGAGCATTCTGACAGTCTGCATCACTGTCTGGCATGGAGGGGCTACTGCACAGGACCAAAAGAAGCTGCAGAAGGTTGTAAATCTAGTCAGCTCCATCTTGGGCACCAGCCTACAAAGTACACAGGACATCTTTAGGAATTGGTGTCTCAGAAAGGCAGCATCCATTATTAAGGACCTCCAGCACCCAGGACTTGCCTTTTTCTCACTGTTACCATCAGGTAGGAGATACAGAAGCCTGAAGGCACACACTCAGAAATTCAGGAACATCTTCTTCCCCTCTGCCATCCAATTCTTAAATGGACATTGAAGCTTTGGACACTACCTCACTTTTTCTAATATACAGTATTTCTGTTCTTTGCATATTTTTAAAACTCTATTCAATACACATAATTGATTTACTTGTTTATGCTTGTTTTATTATTAATTTTTTTTCTCTCTGCTAGATTATGTATTGCATTGAACTGCTGCTGCTAAGTTAACAAATTTCATGACACATGCCGTGATAATAAACCTGATTCTGATTCTGGAGATTAAACCACATTACAAGCATTGTTGCTCCTTTGCTTTTCATCAAGTACGGAGAACAGCATTTATTCCTTGTTCATTTTTATGTAGGTTTGAGGTCACTGACCCGATACGATGAAACAACCGTAAATGTTGATTGGCAAAAGAAGCTCACCCCAGAGCAATACTTCGTCACTCGAGAAAAGGGAACAGAACTGGTGAGTGTTTCTTAAGCACTAGGCCAGCTTTAACTCTGATTTTCTGAAAAAGCAATGCTGCTGAAAATAGTCAACCCTCTCAGTCCCGAGCTGAGAGATACTTATGTGGAGGTCTAAAGTTTTGTTTTGGTCACTGGTTTCTCACATCACTCTATCTTGCAGAATGCTGATTTAGATTAGATTAGATTGAGAACACTCAGTCCTAGTTTATTGTCATTTAGAAATGCATGCATTGAGGAATGATACAATGTTCCTCCAGAGTGATATCACAAAAAACAGGACAAACCAAAGACTAACACTGACAAAACAACATAATTATAACATAGTTACAGCAGTGCAAAGCAATACCATATTTGATAAAGAGCAGACCATGGGCACAGTTTATATCAAAAAAAAGTCTCAAGTCTGGTTCGACTCCCGATAGTAGACGGTAAAAGGGAGCAACTCTCCCTGCCATAAATCTCCAGCCAAATCCGAGTCCATCCGAAAACTTTGCGCCTCCGACCAGCCCCTCCAATACCGCCTCCTGAGCGCCACCCTCTGCCGAGCACCTTCGACCTTGCCCCGGCCACCAAAACCAGCAAAGCTGAGGATTCGGAGGCCTTCTCTGGAGATTCTGGACCACACAGTAGCAGCGGCAGTGAAGCGGGCATTTCAGGAGTTTCTCCAGATGTTCCTCCGTGCTGTCACGTCTGTCTCCATCAGATCAGAATTGTGCACGGTACCCTACTTAACAAATTTATTTTGGCTGTCTTGGTTCTCCAGTTCATATACTCACAGGTACATACCCCCAACTGTTATTTTTTTTAAAAAACACTTGCTCAGACCGTGTGTCAGCAACTTGGTGTGAATCCCTGGGCCCTGTTGTTATTGCCCTAGCAATTAGTCACCTTGTAGCTGGTGTGAGGAGGCTGCCTGTGTGGACTAATTGTCTTTGAGCATGTTACTGCAGGGAATTCACCAAACTGGGCAAGGTTGTGCAGCCAAACAAAGAGACAGCAGCTTCTAATACAGCAGACAGGAAATAATGAGGGAGACGAGAGCATCCGAACGATCTGCCAACATATGGAGCTGGGGTGCCAGTCTCCTCCAACAGTCCACACTTCACCTTGCCAGCTTGGGTGCTGTCCTGAGACCCACACCTGGTTAGCTACACCACTCACCCCCGCCTACCCAACCCCTGCGCCTTCACAGGCAACCTTTTCACGCTAAGCATGGAGCAATTTGTTGCAAGATTCACACCAGGTTCCCAGCACAGCAAGGCTGTTGCTAGCAGATCTCTATATATGTATGATGCATATAATGACCACTTTTAGTGCTGATTCTATTAGCAAGCTCATTTCTTGGAATGTATCCTGAGCTCTAAGCAAGGTACCTCCATATAAAAACATATTTTAAAAAAGCTGAAAATATTATTGGCTACTGCAGCAGAAAAGGTTCATCTTGTAATTCTACATTAGGAATAGTTTGCAACAGTTATAAAAGTCTAGATTAAACATTTTAGTGTTCTTGACCCACAGTCAAATGCATATTATTGATCGTGTCATTAAGAGATTTATATTATCAAATAAACTGTTGGATTTTTAAACAGAACTTCAGTTAAGAACCAAAAATATTCTAAAGTTTCAAAAAGAAGACCTGCAGTTCTGTTGTGCCTGTGCTTTCCTTTCAGCACAGCATGTTGTGCAGTGAGTTAAGTACTACTGAAGTGTAATTAATGTTCTAATGCAAGAACTACAGCAGACAGTTTGTAGGGAGTCATATCCCACAGAAATCAATGTAAAAGAATAACGGGTGTAAAGGTAGTTAGGTAGAGGGGCTAAAGTGTGTGTACTTCAATGCAAGAAGCATCAGGAACAAAGGTGATGAACTGAGAGCTTGGATACATACATGGAATTATGATGTAGTGGCTGTTACAGAGACTTGGCTGCCACCAGGGCAGGAATGGATTCTCAATATTCCTGGATTTCAGTGCTTTAAAAGGGATGGGGGGGGAGGGGAGGCATTACTGGTCAGGGATACTATTGCAGCTACACAAAGGGTGGGTAATGTAGCAGGATCCTCTTTTGAGTCAGTATGGGTGGAAGTCAGGAACAGGAAGGGAGCAGTTACGCTATTGGGGGTATTCTATAGGCCCCCTGGTAGCAGTAGAGATACCGAGGAGCAGATTGGGAGGCAGATTTTGGGAAGGTGCAAAAATTACAGGGTTGTTATCATGGGTGACTTTAACTTCCCTAATATTCATCGGCACCTGATTAGCTCCAATTGTTTAGATGGGGCAGAATTTGTTAAGTGTGTCCAGGACAGATTCCTGTCACAGTATGTTGACAGGCCGACTAGGGGGAATGCCATACTAGATCTAGTATTAGGTAACGAACCGGGTCAGGTCACAGATCTCTCAGTGGGTGAGCATCTGGGGGACAGTGACCACTGCTCCCTGGCCTTTAATATTATCATGGAAAAAGATAGAATCAGACAGGATAGGAAAATTTTTAATTGGGGAAGGGCAAATTATGAGGCTATAAGGCTAGAACTTTCAGGTGTGAATTGGGATGATGTTTTTGCAGGGAAATGTACAATGGACATGTGGTCGATGTTTAGAGATCTCTTGCAGGATGTTAGGGATAAACTTGTCCTGGTGAGGAAGATAAAGAATGGTAGGGTGAAAGAACCATGGGTGACAAGTGAGGTGGAGAATCTAGTCAGGAAGAAGAAGGCAGCATACATGAGGTTTAGGAAGCAAGGATCAGATGGGTCTATTGAGGAATATAGGGTAGCAAGAAAGAAGCTTAAGAAGGGGCTGAGGAGAGCAAGAAGGGGGCATGAGAAGGCCTTGGCGAGTAGGGTAAAGGAAAACCCCAAGGCATTCTTCAATTATGTGAAGAACAAAAAGATGACAGGAGTGAAGGTAGGACCGATTAGAGATAAAGGTGGGAAGATGTGCCTGGAGGCTGTGGAAGTGAGCGAGGTCCTCAATGAATACTTCTCTTCGGTATTCACCTATGAGAGGGAACTTGATGGTGAGGACAATATGAGTGAGGTTGATGTTCTGGAGCATGTTGATATAAAGAGAGAGGAAGTGTTGGAGTTGTTAAAATACATTAGGACAGATAAGTCCCCAGGGCCTGACGGAATATTCTCCAGGCTGCTCTACGAGGCGAGGGAAGAGATTGCTGAGCCTCTGGCTAGCATCTTTATGTCCTCATTGTCCACGGGAATGGTACCGGAGGATTGGAGGGAGGCGAATGTTGTCCCCTTGTTCAAAAAAGGTAGTAGGGATAGTCCAAGTAATTATAGACCAGTGAGCCTTGCGTCTGTGGTGGGAAAGCTGTTGGAAAAGATTCTTAGAGATAGGATCTATGGGCATTTAGAGAATCGTGGTTTGATCAGGGACAGTCAGCATAGCTTTGTGAAGGGCAGATCATGTCTAACAAGCCTGATAGAGTTCTTTGAGGAAGTGACCAGGCATATAGGTGAGGGTAGTGCAGTGGATGTGATCTATATGGATTTTAGTAAGGCATTTGACAAAGTTCCACATGGTAGGCTTATTCAGAAAGTCAGAAGGCATGGGATCCAGGGAAATTTGGCCAGGTGGATTCAGAATTGGCTTGCCTGCAGAAGGCAGAGGGTCATGGTGGAGGGAGTACATTCAGATTGGAGGGTTGTGACTAGTGGTGTCCCACAAGGATCTGTTCTGTGACCTCTACTTTTTGTTATTTTTATTAGTCATAGTCATACTTTATTGATCCCGGGGGAAATTGGTTTTTGTTACTGTTGCACCATAAATAATAAATAGTAATAGAACCATAATAGTTAAATAGTAATATGTAAATTATGCCAGTAAATTATGAAATAAGTCCAGGACCAGCCTATTGGCTCAGGGTGTCTGACCCTCCAAGGGAGGAGTTGTAAAGTTTGATGGCCACAGGCAGGAATGACTTCCTATGACGCTCTGTGCTGCATCTCAGTGGAATGAGTCTCTGGCTGAATGTACTCCTGTGCCCTCCCAGTACATTATGTAGTGGATGGGAAACATTGACCAAGATGGCCTGCGACTTAGACAGCATCCTCTTTTCAGACACCACCGTGAGAGAGTCCAGTTCCATCCCCACATCACTGGCCTTACGGATGAGTTTGTTGATTCTGTTGGTGTCTGTTACCCTCAGCCTGCTGCCCCAACCTGAATGTGGGGGTAGAAGGGTGGGTTGGCAAGTTTGCAGACGACACAAAGGTTGGTTGTGCTGTGGATAGTGTAGAGGATTGTCAAAGATTGCAGAGAGACATTGATAGGATGCAGAAGTGGGTTGAGAAGTGGCAGATGGAGTTCAACCCGGAGAAATGTGAGGTGGTACACTTTGGAAGGACAAACTCCAAGGCAGAGATAGAGGGGAAGACTTTTAGGACCGAGATTCGGAAAAACTTCTTCACACAGAGAGTGGTGAATCTGTGGAATTCTCTGCCACAGGAAACAGTTGAGGCCAGTTCATTGGCTATATTTAAGAGGGAGTTAGATATGGCCCTTGTGGCCTCGGGGGGTCAGGGGGTATGGAGGGAAGGCTGGGGCGGGGTTCTGAGATGGATGATCAGCCATGATCATAATAAATGGCGGTGCAGGCTAGAAGGGCCGAATGGCCTTCTGCACCTATTTTCTATGTTTCTATGATACTTGGTAGTGTGGAGGAGCAGAGGGAGCTGGGGGTACATGTCCACAGATCCCTGAAAGTTGCCCCACAGGTAGATAGGGTAGTTAAGAAAGCTTATGGAGTGTTAGCTTTCATAAGTCGAGGGATAGAGTTTAAGAGTCGCAGGGTAATGATGTAGCTCTTTAAAACTCTGGTTAGGCCACACTTGGAGTACTGTGTGCAGTTCTGGTCACTTCACTATAGGAAGGATGTGGAAGCTTTGGAAAGGGTATAGAGGAGATTTACTGGAATGCTGCCTGGTTTAGAGAGTATGCATTAGATTAGATTATGAGGACACTCAGTCCTCGTTTATTGTCATTTAGAAATGCATGCATTAAAAAATGATACAATGTTCCTCCAGAGTGATATCACAAAAAAATAACAGGACAAACCAAAGACTAACACTGACAAGACCACATAATTATAACATATAGTTACCGCAGTGCAAAGCAATACCATAATTTGATAAAAGAGCAGACCATGGGAACGGTTAAAAAAAAAAGTCTCAAAGTTCTGATCAACTCCCGATAGTCCCCGATAGTAAGCGGCGGAAGGGAGAAACTCTCTCTGCCATAAACCACCAGGCACTGACAACTGTCCATGCATTGGAAGCACCCAACCATAGCCGACTCTGAGTCTATCCGAAAACTTCAAGCCTCCAACCAGACCTTCGACACTGAGCTCCGAGCACCATCTCTGCCAAGCGGTTCGACCCCATACCGGCCGCTGAGCAACAAGCAAAGCCGAGGATTTGGGGCCTTCCCCTCTGGGGATTCTGGATCACACAGTAACAATGGCAGCGAAAAAGACATTTCAGAAATTTCTCCAGATGTTCCTCCGTTCTCTCACTTCTGTCTCCATCAAATCAGGATTGTGCATGGCACCCTACTTGACAGATTACAAGCCCTTATGATCAGAGATTAAGGCAGCTAGGGCTTTACCCTCTGGAGAGAAGGAGGATGAAAGGAGACATGATAGAGGTATACAAGATATTAAGAGGAATAGATAGAGTGGATAGCCAGCGCCTCTTCCCCAGGACACCAGTGCTCAATACAAGAGGACATGGCTTTAAGGTAAGGGGTGGGAAGTTCAAGGGGGATATTAGAGTAAGGTTTTTTACTCAGAGTGGTTGGTGCGTGGAATGCACTGCCTGAGTCAGTGGTGGAGGCAGATACACTAGTGAAGTTTAAGAGACTACTAGACAGGTATATGGAGGAATTTATGGTGGGGGGGGTTATATGGGAGGCAGGGTTTAAGGGTCGGCACAATATTGTGGGCCGAAGGGCCTGTACTGTGCTGTACTGTTCTATGTTCTATACTAAGCAAGTGATTTAAGTTTATATTGCTGTTCATTCAGTGATAGAAATTGAGGAGACTGGAAAACTCCACTGGTCAACATTTAAAATGTGCTGAGCTGGTGGGATACCTGTTTTAATGTTTAATGCAAAATGACACTTCCAGCTAGGAATATCACCTCAGGTTTTAGTGTTCAGATATCAGGAGGTGAAGATTAAATGTACTATTTCAACATTTACTTTTATTCAGTTTCTTTGTAGTAATAATGCCTTTCAAATTGGTAAGAATATTCTACCTAATTCTTTGTGGAACAAAAAATTGAAATTCTAAATTTAGCGTCATAGAGTTATAGAATACTACAGCACAGAAATGGGCCGATCAGCCTACCTAGTATGTGCTGATCTTGTAATCTGCCTTGTCCCATTGACCTGCACCCGGATCATATATCTTCCCTGCATGTACCTATCCAAATTTTTCTTCAATATTGAAATCGACCCCACGTCCACCACTTGTGCTGGCAGCTCGTTCCACACTCTGAAGGAGTTCCCCCTCACATTTCCTTTAAACATTTCATCTTTCACCCTTGACTCGTGTCCTCCAGTTGTAGTCTCCTCCAACCTCAGTGGAAAAAGTCTGCTTGCATTTACCCTCTTAAATTTGTATACCTCTACCAAATCTCCCTTCAGTCCTCAATGTTCTAGGACATAAAGTCCTGATCTATTCAATCTCTCCCTACAACTCAGATCCTCAAGTTCCTGATAGCAGCCTTTTAAGTTTTCTCTGTACTCTTTCAATCTTATTTGCATCTTTCCTGTAAGTAGATGACCAAAACTGGACACAATACTCCAAATTAGGCCTCACCAATGTCTTCTACAATTTCAACATAACATCCCAACTCCTGTATTCAGTACATTGATATATGAAGGCCAATTTTCCAAAAGCTTTCTTTGTGATTCTATCTACCTGGGGTGCCAATCCTGTTCTACCACACTTCTCAGTGTCCTGCTGCTCACCATGTAAGACCTACCCTGGTTGCCCCCCCCCCCCCATTCCATCATTCATCCTGTTGGTCCCTAATTGATAGTCCTTTTATTATAATTTCACTGTTGTTTCTGCATAATTTCCAATTGTTGGTGATATGGTGGAATAACACTGTGTAAAAGGTCCTTCGTATTCAACCTATCCAAGTTTCTTGTACTTTTATGCCCTCAATTATATTTCTTCTCAACTTCCACTCTTCTGAGGTACACAAACCTAGCCTATCCGGTCTTTTTTCAAGCTACTTTAGTTCATTGCCAGTTGTGTTCTGTAAGTTTGCAGTCTGGCTTTCTGATACAATACTCATGGCAATTATTAAAAGACTGCAGTTGTCCTAATGCCTTGTCCAACCATCCTTCAATCTGCAGCGTCAGGACTGTCGACAGTATTGTGCTGTGTTGAACCTTACTAACAGACCTGAATTCCACCTGTGCCTATTCAACAAAATCATTTGTCATATGAGATATTCAGAAGAAATAAATTCTTGCTTCCTTATATTCATAGTTGGCAGCAGCCATATTTAAATACTGTAGTAATCACCTCTCCACAAGGCCCTAAATTATGTGCATGCATGGCAACTATTAGAGACTGACTGGAATGAAAATGACTCAACATTTATGTTTTTAAATTTGTGAAATTACCTGCCACCATGAGTTTGAATTTTGTACATAATTTTTTCAGATGTTTTGACAACTTCTGTAGGCAGACTTGAAAAAGATGTTATTTTTGTGAAAAAAATTGGGAGTCACAGCTACTCATCCCACACTGCAAATCAAGCTCTCCTATCATTTCGGATCTCCCCCTCCCACTTTCAAATCTCTTGGTAGTTCTTCTTTCAGTTAGTCTTAACGAAGGGTCTCGGCCTGAAACGTCGACTGTACCTCTTCCTAGAGATGCTGCCTGGCCTGCTGCGTTCACCAGCAACTTTGATGTATGTTGCTTGAAATTCCAGTGTCTGCAGATTTCCTCGTGTTTGTGGTTGCAAAGCAACTGACTAGGATTTTTAGATGCTGAGGGAATCTAAATGTATGGGGTTAATACAGGATTCTGACAGTGAGGGGCAAGATCAGATATGATTATGCTGAAAGGCGGAAGGCATGGGTAGCCAAGTAACTTCATCTTCTACTAGCTCTATCTTCCCCATCTAATTAAGCACCACTTCTCCTTTATCTGAGCGGAATAATAGAATAATTTTAACAGATAAATTAAAGGCATGGTCATATGTGCATCTTAATTTTCTCTCGAATAAAAACGTGTTCAGCTAAATGCAGTGAAGAGCCACCCTCTGAAAATCCATACTTTGAACTTTTCCCATGTGTCAGTATCCTTCTACAAGTACAATGTCTCCTTCTCTGATCCAAATTGGCAACTTGTGTGAATCTAAATTGGGTCATCTTAAATCTCATCTATTTCCCGCCACTCTGCACTTCACCCCTCACCTGGACAGAGCAAGAACAGAGTTCCCCTATCCCATCAATTTTCATATTCAATGGCTCATCTCTCACAATTTCAATGCCAGCTCCAACGAAACTCCAGCACCAGACACATACATGAGGAGAGGAAATCTGCAGATGCTGGAAATTCAAGAAACACACAAAAAAAATTCTGGTGAACGCAGCAGGCCAGGCAGCATCTATAGGAAGAGGTACAGTCGACATTTCGGGCTGAGACCCTTCGTCAGGACTAACTGAAAGAAGAGATAGTAAGAAATTTGAAAGGGGGAGGGGGAGATCTGAAATGATAGGAGAAGTCAGGAGGGATGGAGCTAAGAGCTGGAAAGTTGATTGGCAAAAGGGATACGAGGCTGGAGAAGGGAGAGGATCATGGGACAGGAAGCCTGGGGCGAAAGAGAAGGGGGGAGGGGAGCCCTGAGGATGGAGAGCAGGCAAGGAGTTATAGTGAGAGGGACAGAGGGAGAAAAAAGAGAGAGAGAGAAAGGGGGGGGGGAAATAATAATAAATAAGGGTCTGCGTCGGGTCTCGCCAATATATAGAAGTCCCCATCGGGAGCACCGGACGCAGTATATCACCCCAGCCGACTCTCAGGTGATGTGTCACCTCACTTGGAAGAACTGTCTGGGGCCCTGAATGGCAATGAGGGAGGAAGTGTAAGGGCATGTGTAGCACTTGTTCCGCTTACAAGGATAAGTGCCGGGAGGGAGATAGGTGGGAAGGGATGGGGGGGACGAATGGACAAGGGAGTAGTGTAGGGAGCAATCCCTGTGGAAAGCAGAAAGGGGGGGAGGGAAAGATGTGCTTAGTGGTGGGATCCTGTTGGAGGTGGCGGAAGTTATGGAGAATTATATGTTGGACCTGGAGGCTGGTGGGTTTCCCATTCTGATGTCTATCCACGGCCTCCTCCTCTGCCACACTCAGGTTGGAGGAACAACACCTTGTATTCCGTCTGGGTAGCCTCCAGCCTGATGGCATGAACATTGACTTCTCTAACTTCCGCTAATGCCCCACCTCCCCCTCGTACCCCATCCCTTATTTATTTATTTCCCCCCCTTTTTTTCTCTTTTTCTCTCCGTCTGTCCCTCTCACTATAACTCCTTGCCTGTTCTCCATCCTCTGGTGCTCTCCCTCCCCCCCCCCCCACTTTCTCCCTAGGCCTCTCGTCCCATGATCCTCTCCCTTCTCCATCCTTGTATCCCTTTTGTCAATCACCTGTCCAGCTCTTGGCTCCATCCCTCCCCCTCCTGTCTTCTCCTATCTTTTCAGATCTCCCCCTCCCGCCCTCCCACTTTCAAATCTCTTACTACCTCTTCTTTCAGTTAGTCCTGACAAAGGGTCTCGGCCCGAAATGTCGACTGTACTTCTTCTTATAGATGCTGCCTGGCCTGCTGCGTTCACCAGCATTTTTTGTGTGTGTTACCAGACATGTATCTCCCTTTCCCTCCCTTTTAACGTTTTGCGGGGAATGCTCCCTTTGTGACCCTCTGGTCCCCCAGCATCCATTCCCCACTGTGTTGCAGTTTCATATGCAATCACAGGAGATGCAACATCTATTTTTTTTCATCTCTTCTTTTCCCTTGCCTTTCCACCATCGAGGAACCCAAACAGTTGTCTTGGTAAATTAGTGATTCACCTGTAAGTCTTCAAGTATGGAGTTCTGAATTCAGTGTTTACAGTGTGGACTCCTCTACATCGGATAAACCGAACACCGACTGGAGCAAACAACAGGAATTCTGCAGATGCTGGAAATTCAAGCAACACACATCAAAGTTGCTGGTGAACGCAGCAGGCCAGGCAGCATCTCTAGGAAGAGGTGCAGTCGACGTTTCAGGCTGAGACCCTTCGTCAGGACTAACTGAGTAAGGGATTTGAAAGTTGGAGGGGGAGGGGGAGATCCAAAATGATAGGAGAAGACAGGAGGGGGAGGGATGGAGCCAAGAGCTGGACAGGTGATTGGCAAAAGGGGATACGAGAGGATCATGGGACAGGAGGTTCGGGAAGAAAGACGGGGGGGGGGGAACCCAGAGGATGGGCAAGAGGTATATTCAGAGGGACAGAGGGAGAAAAAGGAGAGTGAGAGAAAATGTGTGCATAAAAATAAGTAACAGATGGGGTACGAGGGGGAGGTGGGGCCTAGCAGAAGTTAGAGAAGTCGATGTTCATCCCATCAGGTTGGAGGCTACCCAGACGGAATATAAGGTGTTGTTCCTCCAACCTGAGTGTGGCTTCATCTTTACAATAGAGGAGGCCGTGGATAGACATGTCAGAATGGGAATGGGATGTGGAATTAAAATGTGTGGCCACTGGGAGATCCTGCTTTCTCTGGCGGACAGAGCGTAGATGTTCAGCAAAGCGGTCTCCCAGTCTGCGTCGGGTCTCGCCAATATATAAAAGGCCACATTGGGAGCACCGGATGCAGTATATCACCCCAGTCGACTCACAGGTGAAGTGTTGCCTCACCTGGAAGGACTGTTTGGGGCCCTGAATGGTGGTACGGGAGGAAGTGTAAGGGCATGTGTAGCGCTTGTTCCGCTTACACGGATAAGTGCCAGGAGGGAGATCAGTGGGGAGGGATGGGGGGGACGAATGGACAAGGGAGTTGTGTAGGGAGCGATCCCTGCGGAATGCAGAGGGGGGGGAGGGAAAGATGTGCTTAGTGGTGGGATCCCGTTGGAGGTGGCGGAAGTTACGGAGAATAATATGTTGGACCCGGAGGCTGGTGGGGTGGTAGGTGAGGACCAGGGGAACCCTATTCCTATTGGGGTGGCGGGAGGATGGAGTGAGAGCAAATGTACGTGAAATGGGGGAGATGCGTTTAAGAGCAGAGTTGATAGTGGAGGAAGGGAAGCCCCTTTCTTTAAAAAAGGAAGACATCTCCCTCGTCCTAGAATGAAAAGCCTCATCCTGAGAGCAGATGCGGCAGAGACGGAGGAATTGCGAGAAGGGGATGGCGTTTTTGCAAGAGACAGGGTGAGAAGAGGAATAGTCCAGATAGCTGTGAGAGTCAGTAGGCTTATAGTAGACATCAGTGGATAAGCTGTCTCCAGAGACAGAGACAGAAAGATCTAGAAAGGGGAGGGAGGTGTCGGAAATGGACCAGGTAAACTTGAGGGCAGGTTGAAAGTTGGAGGCAAAGTTAATAAAGTTAACGAGTTCTGCATGCGTGCAGGAAGCAGCGCCAATGCAGTCGTCGATGTAGCGAAGGAAAAGTGGAGGACAGATACCAGAATAGGCACGGAACATAGATTGGTCCACAAACCCAACAAAAAGGCAGGCATAGCTAGGACCCATACGGGTGCCCATAGCTACACCTTTAGTTTGGAGGAAGTGGGAGGAGCCAAAGGAGAAATTATTAAGAGTAAGGACTAATTCCGCTAGACGGAGCAGAGTGGTGGTAGAGGGGAACTGATTAGGTCTGGAATCCAAAATGACTGGAGTAATCATTTTGCAGAACATCTGTGCTCTTTCTGCAGGAGTGAACATTGAGCTTCTGTTTTGCAACCTCTTTATTTTCCTATTGCACTCCCACTCTAATATATCAGTTTGAGGACTCCTGCAGTGTTGCAATGATACCTAAAACAAGCTTGAGAAACAGTGCTTCAACTTCTGTTTGGGCACTTTCTTGCCTTAGAGACCCAGTATTGAATTCTTCAGCTTTAGGTAACTCGAATGCCTTTCGGTCTGATTCAGAATTGGCCTTGTCTGCTTCTCATCATTTTGACTGAATGTCTTTTTTTTTTTTTGCCCAAGTAGTTTGGCCTGGTGGTAATGTCACATGGCTTTGCTGTTAAATTGCCCAGACAAAGAAGCAGAAGGTGCTGCTAACTACCTCTCTAACTGCTTCGTTAACTCATTTGGTGTCACCACATCAGAGAATTCTCTTTTCCTCTATTCAGCCCTGCTACCAAAATGTAGCTCATCTCTTATACCCAGTTCTGATGAAGTGGTTTCTGTCTTGCTTTCTACAAGATTGTTTAATGTCATTTCCTGCACACAAGTGTAAAAGAGAATGAAGTAATTGGTACTCCAGATCTGGTGTAGCACGAAAAAGAGCCATAAAACCATGGTGACCAGTGGAGTGCCTGAGGGATCTGTTCTGGGACCCTTGCTCTTCATGATTTTTAAAAGTGACCTGGATGAGGAAGTGGAGGGATGGGTTAGTAAATTTGCTGATGACACAAAGGTCGGAGGTGTTGTGGATAGTGTGGAGGGCTGTCAGAGGTTATAGCAGGAGATTGATAGGATGCAAAACTGGGCTGTGAAGTGGCAGATGGAGTTCAACCCAGATAAGTGTGAGGTGGTTCATTTTGGTAGGTTGAATATGATGGCAGAATATAGTATTAATGGTAAGTCTCTTGGCAGTGTGGAGGATCAGAGGGATCTTGGGGTCTGAGTCCATAGGACGCTCAAAGCAGCTGCGCAGGTTGACTCTGGTTAAGAAGGCATATGGTGTATTGGCCTTCATCAATCGTGGAATTGAATTTAGGAGCCGAGAGGTAACGTTGCAGCTGTATAGGACCCTGGTCAGACCCTACTTGGAGTGCTGTGCTCCGTTCTATTCGCCTCACTACAGGAAAGATGTGGAAACCATGGGAAGTGTGCAGAGGAGATTTACAAGGATGTTGCCTGGATTGGGGAGCATGCCTTATGAAAACAGGTTGAGTGAACTCTGCCTTTTCTCCATGGAGTGACGGAGGATGAGAGGTGACCTGATAGAGAGAGGTGTGTAAAATGATGAGAGACATTGATTGTATGGATAGTCAGAGGCTTTTTCCCCAGGGCTGAAATGGCTGCCACAAGAGGGCATAGGTTTAAGGTGCTGGGGAGTAGGTTAAGAGGAGATATCAGGGGTAAGTATTTTTTATGCAGAGAGTGGTGGGTGTGTGGTATGGGCTGTTGACAACGGTGGTCGGGGTGGATATGATAGGGTCTTTTAAGAGACTTTTGGATAGGTACATGGAGCTTTGAAAAATAGAGGGCTATGGGTAACCCTGGTAATTCCTAAGTTAGGGACATGTTCGGCACAACTTTGTGAGCCGAAGGGCTTGTATTGTGCTGTAGGTTTTCTGTTTCTGAAAGATGAAGGACACAATAATAATAATTGTTGCTCAACATAAAGATTGAAATACAACAGAATTTTCACAGCATAGCTTTGTCTATTTAGATTTCTCAGTCCATAACAATTACTTGTTGCAGGTCAGGGAAAACTGAATTTAGAATCAAGAATGTTGCAAGTAAAGAATATTGGGAAAACTGGATGAGTACTTTTGGTGGGATTCATCTGAGTTTCTTGCTATCCTGACAGTGCCAATTTACCTTGGTTAAAATTTACATTGACGCCTGTATAAAGCAGGCACTGTGTAAATTCCACAGTGAACATACCTTTCCATTATTTATCAATTAACATACCAGTGTTGCAAGCAACTTGCAATTGGATTTATAGAGATACTTCTAGTTTTGATTGGTGTTTTCCTTCAAGCTGCCGAACAATCTTAGATTTCACGTTTGGATAAATGGTGAGGATTTATTCAGTGCTAGTACTTTATGATTAGAGTTTCACTTTCTTTCTCCTCAGTCATTTTCAGTCTGTACTCTGTCATTACCCTGGAACTACTATCAAATGCCAGTGTTCATGGAATCCTGTTCTGATGGGTATAGTTTATCTCTGTTACTCAGACGGCTCTGATACTCTGATCCGTTCCTCTTCGACCACCCCCAACTTGAGGTTCTTCAGCTGCTGTCACGCGTCAGTGACTGGTGTATTTTCAGTTTGCTGATTGTGCTGCCCTGCAGCTCTCTAGTATTGAAGCAAAGCACCTTGTTCTGGAGCACCCTGGTACTGAACCCAAACACCTCGTGTATTGATTTAGGCAGCAGACATCAGCAAGTTACTTGACCTTAAAGTGTCACAGCTGAGTCTGACCCTATTTTCGACTTGGTTGGATTTTAGCAACTTCGCGGTCCCCATTATAGACCAGTGAGTCTTGCATTGATGGTGGGCAAAATTATTAGAGAGGGTTCTTGGGGACAGGATTTCTGAGCGTTTGGTTAAGAATAATCTCGATTGGGGATAGCCCGCAGTGGATGGCAGGTCATGCTTCAGGAGCCTGATTGAATTCTTTGAGGAAGTGACAAAGCAAATTGATGAAGCTAGAGCAGTGGATGTGGTATAAGTAGATTTTAGTAAGGTGTTAGATAAGGTTCCACATGGTAGGCTCATTCAGAAAGTCAGAAGGCATAAGACTATACAGTAAGACCATAAGATATAGGTGTAGAATTAGGCCATTTGGCCCATTGAGTCTGCTCTGCCATTTCATCATGGTTGATCGAATTTTCCTCTCAGTCCCAATCTCCTGCCTTCTCCCTGTATCCCTTCATGCCCTGACCAGCCAAGAACCCATCAACCTCTGCCTTAAATATACTGTACGTAAAGACTTGGCCTCCACAGCTGCCTGTGGCCAAGAGTTCATTAAAACTTGGCTGTGTGGACTGCAAAGTGGCTTGCCCACAGAAGAGAGTGGGTAGTTGAATGTGGAGGTCAGTGAACAGTGGCACCCCACGGGGAACTGTTCTGAGACTCCTGCTCTTTGTGATATTTATAATTGACCGATGAGGAAGTAGAAGAGTGGGTGAGTAAGTTTGCAGATGACATGAAGGTTGGTGATGTAGATTGTGCAGAAGATTGTTGAGGGTTACAACATATCATTGATAAGAATACAGAGCTGGGCTGAGAAATAGCAGATGGGGTTCAATCCAGCAACGTGTGAAGATTGAACCTGAAGGCAGAGTACAGGTTAATGATAGGATTTTTAGCAGTGTGGAAGATCTTGTGGTCACTTCCATAGATCCTTAAAGTTGTTGTGCAAATTGGTAGTTGTTAAGGTGTATGGTGTGTTGGCTTTCATTAGTCAGGAGGCTGAGCTCAAGTGTTGTGAGGTAATGTTGCAGCTCTATAAAACTCTGGTTAGACCACACCTAGAATGTTGTGTTCATTTCTGGTCATCTCATTATAGGAAGGATGTGGAAGCTTTAGAGAAGGTGCAGAAGACATTTACCAGGATGCTCCCTGGATTGAAGAGCATGTCTTATGAGGATAAGTTGAGTGAGCTAGGATGTTTCTCTTTGGATTGAAGGAGGATTGGTGACTCTATAGAGTTATACAAGATGATAAGAGGCATCGATCAAGTGGACTGCCTGAGACTTTCTCCCAAAGTGGAAATGGCTAAATTTGAGGGGGCATAACTTTAAGTTGATTGGAGGAAAGTATAGGGGAGGATGTCAGAGGTAAGGTTTTGACACAGAGGAGGTGTGTGGAGTACACTGCCAAGGATGGTGGTAGGGCCATTTAAGAAACTCTTAGAAAGGTACATGAATTAAAGAAAAATGGAGGGCAATGTGGGATGGAAGGGTTAGATTGATCTTGGGGTAGGTTAAAAGATCGGTACATCATTGTGCACCAAAGGGTATGTACTATGTGCTGTTACTGTTACCCACCTGAGACTTGGTTTGATAGCCATGTTTGTTCTGATATATTTTTCACCAACCATCAGCCAGGGACTCTCTTCGTGGGTAAAGAGGGGAATAAACAGAAGTTTCTTTATGTTCGGTGTCAGATTCTAGTCTAGTGGCTGAGCTAAGCAGGTGGGCTGGTTTCCAGAATATTCTTTGTGATGAAAGCCAGACTGATTTACAGGAAGCTTGAGAAATGTAACTGCTCTTTGATGTTGAGGTTTAGATAACTCAGATTACTCACAGTTTGAAATTATGCATTTGCGATTCATTATTTTCCAGCACTGACATATCTCACCCTTCACTTTGCCAGCCTGCAGCTGAGCTGTGCCAACTAGAATTTGGACATGTGGAGTGAGTTTTAATGGAGAGCACATGCACTCTTTAAATCAGCTGAATAATTAGCAACCAATATATACTCCATTTGAGCTTTGCAGTCTATAAACTATACATACCTGACAACTGGCTGACTGAAAATGCAATTTTAAATTTATTTTTCACCTGTGGTTTGTATTTTTTTAATTATTAAATATGTTTTTTATTGCTTTGCAGCCTTTCAGTGGAATCTATCTGAATAATACCGAACAAGGCATGTACCATTGTGTCTGCTGTGATGCTGTGCTTTTCAGGTTAGACTCCAGAGCAAAGTAAATTCTTATACCTTCTCTGCTAAGAATTACCTACAGCATCTCAGCCCTTTCAAAGTGACTGGTTTGTTTGTGTATTTTTATTGAAATGACTTTGAAAACTGGGAATAGCTGTACAGTAAGTCAGATTTTTGTCCTTGCAAGCAATTTAAGTGTCTCATATTAGTGTCTCATGGGTCACATATAATGTTAAAATCTGTGTTCCAGCTGGCATGGATGTATTTCAGTCTATAAATATTAATAGCACTTGGAGATAGTATTTAATGAGGCAATAATGATGAGAAGAGCCCTGTCTAAAGCTCTAGGTCGATGAAATATGAACAAGATAAGCCAGTGAATATGAAATATAAGTACATAAGATTGAGTTATGTTGCCCAGTTTCCCATGTCACTCTGACTGTAATAAATGATCAAGTCTATTACTCCACGGTGGAATGAATAGAATCTCAAAAGACAAAAATTAATAAAGGTTCACAATTCAGAGTTGCCAATTTGCAGGACTGTTGCGAATACTTCATTTTTTTTTGGCAGTAATATTGGCAGCCTGTGTTTTCTGACAGTTCTCCATTTTCAGAATCAGTACTTAGAACGAAAGGAAATCACATTCATGGATACATACATTTATTTTAAAAAAAGTCCAATTCATCTAATTTCCTTTCAGTGGCTTGCTTCATTTAATTGTATTATTTGTTTGAAGTTGTTTCAAACTAAAATAAGTCAACTTGAAAGTCAGCAGGACCCTGATCAATCAGGTGTGCTGGTGGTATTATCCGCACTGGATCGTAATCTACAGACTCCAAACTTCCTTTATGTTGTAATGACCAATATTTAGGTTCTTCTATTTGTTTCTTTTTTTATAAATTTATAAACTACTATATATTCTCCCCAATTCAAATCCTCTGTAATATCCAAAGATAAAACAAATAACTTTTTTTGAACTTCTTATAAAGGAAATGCGTCATTAATTATTATTATTAGCATTCATTTATTATTTAGATATAGTTGAGAATTTTCTTGAGTGTCTCCTGTTCTTAGAGCTTTCCATTGACTTGCTGTTAATTCTAAGCTGAGATAGAGGAAATGAATACAAATACAAATTGGACATCATGAAAGCTAGTAGTTGATAAATGGTAAAATATGGGTGAGAGGAAATGGGGGATGAAGAAGAATTGGGAATCTTTGGGGAAGTCAAAGCTGTAGAAAGATGTGAGCTTTGAAGGCCCATTGTCATTATCTGGACTTCGTCATAGGTAGATTCATGGTCTGCACACATTTCCATATGAATGAAGACAAGCAAAATTCACAAATGAATCTTACTTTGCATTCCTTGGTGAGATATTTTACGAACTGTCAAGTATTGCTGACCTGAATTTTAAAAAAATACACAGAAAAATGCACCCATTGTTAATGTCTTGCCATGGCTTTAGCTGCCTGACCAATTCACTCTGGAATTTGCTGCAGTATCTTTCCACCAGATTTCCTCAAGGCCATCATTAAAAATTCACCCTCATCATCAGTACCACTCCTGCCACTGATGAAACTGTCACCTTCATTTTCGCAAGTTCTTCACGTGTTGTGGTCCTGTTATGTTTCTGGAAATGGTTTGGATTTTTAAAAAATTGATAAGTAGTGCATTACTGCAGCCCTGTGTTATGATGTATTTGATTCAATCATGAGGAAATGTACCCTCTGGTACTCATTTTAAAAACTAAGTGCTGATATATCTTTTTTAAAAAAAAGGTTGACTTAAAGTTCCCCTGGAAGGGAGTAACAACAGTTTGAAATTCACAGACTACTTTCCAACTGTACTGAATATGATTCTCTCCAACTTCAGTAAAAAAAAAATCTCTAGACTAAACAATTGCTGAGTTAGTAGCCGTAAGACATAGAAGCAGAATTATGCCATTCAGTCCATTAAGTCTGTACCACCATTCCAAAATGGCTGACTTATCAACCCCATTCTCCTGCTTTCTCCTTTGACTGATTAAACAAGAACCTATCAACCTCCACTTTAAATATACTTATTTACTTGGCCTCCACTGCTGTTGTGGCAATGAATTCCACAGATTCACTACCCTCTGGCTAAAGAAATTCCTCCTCATCTTTAAATGGATGTCCCTGTATTCTGAGGCTGTACCCTCTGGTCCTAGGCTCCCTGTCTGTAGGAAACATTCTCTACAGCCACCCTTTGTAGTCCTTTCAATATTTGACAGGCTCCAATGAGATCCCCTCGTCATTCTTCTAAACTCCAGTACATATAGGCCCAGAGCCATCCAATGCTACTTGTATATTAACCCTTTCATTCCCAGAATAATTCTCGCAGATCTCCTCTGGACCTTCTCCATAGCCATCATATCTTTCCTTAGATAAGGGGCCAAAAGCTGCTCATAATGCTCCCAAGTGCAGTCCTTCCAATGCCTTATAAAATCTCAGCATTGTGTCCTTGCTTTTGTATTCTAGTTCTCTCAAAACGTATGCTAACAGTACATTTGCCTTGCTTGCCCTCCTGCAAGTTAAACTTTAGGGAATCCTGCACGAGGATTCCTTTGCAGCTCTGGTTCTTAAATTTTCTCTGTTCAGAAAATAGTTTACACCTTTATTTCTACCAAAGTGCGTGACCATGCACTTCTCTACACTATATTTCATCTGTCGCCACTTTGCTCATTCCCCTAATCTGTCTAAGTTCTTATGCAGACTCCCTGCTTCCTAAACACTTCCTCCACCTATCCGCAAACTTGGCCACAAAGCCATCTTTTTCATCAGCCAAATCATTGATATAAAAGGAGAAAAGAAGTGGTCCCTACGCTGACCCTTAGCGAACACCGCTCGTCACCAGCAGCCATCAGAAAAAGGCCCCCTTTATTCCCAGTCTATGCCTCCTATCAGTTAGCTGATCTACTATCCATGAAAGTATCTCCTGGAATACCATGGGCTCTTATCTTGTTAAGCAGCCTCATGTACGGCACCTTGTCATAGGCCTTCAGAAAATCCAAGTAAATAACCACTCTCTCTCTCTCTCTCTCTCTCCTTTTTCTATTCTGCCTGTTACTTCCTCAAAGAATTCCAACAGATTTGTCAGGCAAGATTTCCCCTTAAGGAAATAGTGCTGACTTTGGCCTATTTTATCATGTGCCTCCAAGTACCCCGAAACCTCATCCTTAATAATGGACTTCCAACATATTCCGAAACACTGAAGTCAGGCTAACCTGCCTACAATTTTCTTTCTTCTGCCTCCCTCCCTTAAGACTGGAGTGACATTTGCAACTTTCCAGTCCTACGGAACCATACCAGAATCTTGTGATTCTTGAAAGATCATTACTAATGTCTCCACAATTTCTTCATCTTCCTCTTTCAGAAGCCTGGGGTGTAGTCCATCTGATCCAGATGACAAAGGGGTTACTATAAGATCTATGCCAGAAGAGGCTGAAATGTATTTGTGCAACTAGCTGATAAATGGCTGTCTTAATGGAAACCATTTTGTATGCAAAGTTATTAATCTAGATCAGCAGTGGATAAATATTTGAAATATAAATAATTCACCATTATAAAGAAAGATAATAGAATTGCAGATAAAAGGACTCCCCCCCCCCCCCCCCCCCCCACCAGGACACCTGGCAGGCACATGGGCTTGAATGATTTTCTTTTCTGCTATAAAATTGCGTTAAATATCCAAAATAGATCTTGAAATATTACACATGTATGTAGTGCCCCTGGTGCTGTATTATTAATTCTTTCTCCTAGAAGAAGCTGCTGCCTCACAGCACAAGAGACCAGGGTTCAGTCTTGACCTTGGGTGCTGTCTTTGTGGATTTTCACAGGTTTTACCGTGACTGCATGTTCCCGCTGGATGCTTCCATATCCCAAAGACATGCAGGTTGGTAAGTTAATAGACCATCGTAAATTGCCCCCTGTGATATAGATAAGTGATAGAATAAAACATGAGATTAATGTAGGATTAGTGTAAGTGAATGGTTGATGAGGATGATGGTAGGACTTTAAAATAGAACTGAGTAGCTTGTTAAGTCAGTTTCATCAAACTTGGAATAGAGTTGGAGTCAAATATAAACAACTTGATGAATAAGTGGGGATTAAATAATAATTGAACAGTTTCATAGATATTCTCACAAACAGCAGCCTCTACATCCAAGCTTTTTAAACTAAGCTCAAATTCACAAACTAACAGGGCAAGCTGAATTTTCATTCTTTCTGAATTTTAGTGTAGGATTTATAATTGTATGCCCGGTAACAGTTAAAAACATAAAATGCTAGAAATACTCGTGATTTTCAGCATTTCCTGTTTTTATTTTAGATCTTCAGCATCTGCCATTTTAAAAAAAAAAATTTGGATTTGCATATCATGGCCTGATACAAAAATTAATTATAGCTTGAATTAATTTCTAGCACATTCAGTGCTTGTTTTTCCTTTAGCTTTATATGTTTGGGTGGAAAAATATGTTCTTTATTGTGTTAATTAATTTGTACTTTAAATGGTTAACAATAGCTCTGAAACCAAGTACAATTCTGGCACTGGTTGGCCTTCATTCTGGCAAATCCATGGCACAGTGGGTGATGATGAATCCAGTACGAATGCACTATGTCGCCCAGATAACTCCATGGGATCAACTGGAACTGAAGTTATTTGCAAAAAGGTATGCATAAATGGTCTGAAGAGTGGATATAGAGATAAGTTTCTTATAGTGGGGGTGTCTCAGACCTGAGGATCCCCTTTCGAATGGAGATGAGGAGGAACCTCTTTAGCCAGAGCGTGGTGAATCTTTGGAATTTATTACAAAAGAAAGCTGTGGAGGCCAAGCCATTGGGTATACTTAAAGCAGAGGATGATAGGTTAGCTTCCAGGATTGGGCATTTTCAAGGTAGTATGGCCTTGATTAATGAGGGCATCAAAGGTTATGGGGAAGAAGGCAGAAAATAGGGTTGAGGGGGATAATAAATCAGCCATGATGGAATGACTCAATAGGTTGAATAGGCTCATTTGCTGAGTATAAAAGTCGTGAAGTCTTGTTGCAGTTGTGTAAGACTTTGGTTAGACCATTTTGGAGTAGTGTATGTAGTTCTGGATGGTACATTATAGGAAGGATATAAAGGCTTTAGAGAGGGTGCTGGAGAGGTTTGCCAGGATTAGAGAATATAAACTATAAAGAGAGATCGGACCGAATTGGATTATTTTCTTTGGACCTCTGGAGGCTGAATGTTGACATCTGTGTGTGGCATAGATAGACTTTTCCCCCAGATTGGAAATGTGAAATACTAGAGGATGTCGGGTTAAGGTGGGGGGGGGTGGGGGAGTTAAAGATTTATGAGGCAATTTTTTTTTTGCACAGTGAATGAGTGGAAGGTGGCTGGAGCACACTGCCGAGGGAGGTGGTGGCAGCATATACAGTAGCAATATTGAAGAGGCATTTAGGCAGGGAGTGGAGAGACATAGACCATGTGCAAGCAGAAGGGATTAGATTGGATTGACATCTTGGGCTGAACAGCCTGCTTCTGTACTGCGCTATATTTTGTTTCCACTCCATGGAAATAATGGGCCATTGCTGTGTGTTGATTCCCAGAAGGAAACTGTTTTTAAAAAGGAGGCATGCTGTAGTTTTTTTTTGTTTCAAAGACTGCCTCAGTGTTTACTGAATAGAAGTATCAAGTAGTCAAGGTCACAATTATTATCTTTTGAAAGTACAGCATGTTCATTGGAGTATATTGAAATGCTATACTGCAAGTTCCAAAACTGTGTATGATTAACAGTAGACAGCTATACTTAAGAGTGATTCTGAATGTTTGTTATATCAGCTCATAGCCCTGCACATTTAAGGGTGTGGATTTTGCTGGTAAACCCACTCCACAGGATTATATACTGGGTAAGCACCTAGCAAAAGTTTAAATATGTAAATATGAAATTATTCTTTCTATAATAGGATAGTTACAATTAACTGTTTTATCTTTATTATGTAGTGTGATGCGCACCTGGGCCACGTGTTTGATGATGGACCGGAACCCACAGGACATCGATTTTGCATCAACAGTGTGGCATTAAATTTCAAGCCTGAAAAAATACAGTGATTTCCAAAGCAATAAGTTACTATTGTTACAAAATACTTTGTTTAACTTGGGTTGAGTTTCTAGTCCCGTGATATATAAATGGGTGCAGAAGTGCTTTCATTGTAAATTATCTGTTTGCTGCATTTAGTCAAATTTTCATTGTATTTGAAGAGCAAATTCTACAGTGTTTTTGCCCATATTGCCAAATCTATAAAATTCAAGCAAAGACCCACCCATTTTTATGTAAGAAAATGTTAAGTTAATATTATTGATTCTGCAAAATTAATTATTTACAGTTCGCAGATTTTAAATGCACACAGATAATATACTATCTTTTGAAATCCATTCCCATGTAGAATGCTAACTTTTCTCTACTGGATGGTTCTAGATTTATTTTTGTTCCTAGACTTTTTTTAATTTTCCTTTTATTTTCTGCTGTGATTTACCACTAGTTATTCAGCTGCAATGACCAACTTTCATAAATCACGTAAATGCAGGTGTAATTCATGCATTGACATTTGTTGATTTAACCACATTTCTGTGCACTATTCAAAAGGCCAAACATAAATTAGATTTCGTGTATCCAAACACATTTATCTGCATGTCTTGTCCTGGTTCTAGAGGACCAGCGATTTTGGAAGCTGCAAATCAATTGCTAAAGGATAATTATACAATTTATAATGAGAATAAATAAAAAAATCAGTTTTGGTTGACTATACATATTTATTTACATGATTCAGGAATGTCATTTAATACATTAAAATGGTGGTTACCTTGAACTGTGAATGATCTGTATATTAATTTCATTGCATTGCTTTATTTGGAGTGTTTTTAAACCAGAACAAGACAGAATATTTATTACTAATACTGTATTTGATTTAGTAGATTATTTTATCTCATTCTACAACTGTATACATTCATGTATTGAAAGGAAGCTATCCCCAAATTCCAGCATTATTTGTGTAGCCCTATAGTTAACAGCTTTTTAAGTTCATCACAAAAACTGCTTAAATGTGATATGAGGGGTTGTGCTGTATTATTCTCTACCTGAAGAAAAAACATCTCATATTCTGCTATAATACTTATTTTAAAGTACTTTAAAATCTATGTTCCTTGTTTTCTGACACTCCCACCATAGAAATAAGCCCATCCTATTGACTCCGGCTACAATTCCCATTGCCCATCAGCTCTAGATTATCTGGCATGGTTTCCTGTAGACCAGTCTATCCTCAGAGGTAAATCTCTGCTCCAGCCTTCCTGTGTAGTCTCATCTTTTCTGAAGGAATAGGGTCAGATAAAACCCTTCCCTCTTCAGCAGAGACTTATATTGGACGCTATATATAATTTTCCCCTAACTTATAAGTAGAGGATACATCGCTGTGGTCTCATGACCCTCTGCTGTGGCAGTCGTAGTTTATGTACTAGGACTCTCAATAAGAACTCAAGATTGTGGCTTCAAGTCCAACTATAAGCACAACAGTATAGACTGACAGCAGCGTCGAGTTTTTTTAAATTTATACTGTGCATTAGTTCAGAAGGTAGTCTTTTTGATTTAAAAAAAGACGTGACACTACTGTAAAGAAGCGGGAGTGGGAGTTGTCCTTGACACCCAGCGGTTCTCATCCTTCAAAAAACACACAAATGCACGCACACACTCATAGAAAGAAGCATGTTGTTGGAAGCGTATACTTACAATGAATTTCAGTGCATACACAGGAAACGGATGCAATAATTAATTATAATTGGCATTGGTAAAATTGTAACTATACCTTGTGGACCTTCGTTGTTAAACCTCACAAATCTGTGCGGCATGTTTCATTTGACTCGACTTTAACTGCTTCCCAGCACAGGTAGCGCGAAGACAGAAAAATATTGGCATCCATTTTTAATTTTGTTTTACAACCATTATTGCATAAACATCAAAGAAATGCTAAGCATTAGCTTTGCAGTTAGTAAGGAGTTCGACGGTCTTCGGTTCGATTGCAAGTATACTTGCAAAAGAGTTCGAGTATTCTGGCAAAGGCAGGCATGGCCAAGAATCAAGCGCTGGATTCGCACGCGTAACATTGCAATTGAAATTGTACACAGACAATCTTTGTAGATATTTCCAATTGCAGTTTAACATGTACTTGTTTCAGTCTCATTTCAACTACACATTTTTAAAAGAAATATTTGGTAGATTTCGGCAAAAATGACAAAGAAATACTATGTAGCAACGGCTTGTGTGAATATTGAGAGAGATGCTGGCGTTTCATCTATTCGCGGTTTAGACCGGGAACAACCACCCATCAACGAGAGCAAGCCAAGCACTAATGAGACCGAATCTCCAAACAAAGTGGTACTGGAGAAGACCCAAGCTCGAGCAGAGGACGGAGTGGCGACTGCGTTACGTTCAATGAATGGGCGATGAGGTGGTTACACCGAAAGACGACGGGAGTCTTCGCAGCGTCGGTGTGTTTCTCCTGTAGCCATAGAGACCGTTGTATCCAAATACTGGTTTAATTTCAGTGAGAAAGAGAGAATGACCTTTCACTTGATCTGCCGAGTGACCTGTGATAGAGAGACTCCTCGTGGATTCTTTTAAAACAAAGAATTACATTCTCTGAAGGGCATCAAAAGCAGAGGAAGCTTTGCTTAATTGTTACCAATGTTAACAGGTCAGACGAAGAGCTGTTCTGCTCAAGATTATTTGTAGGTAACTCATTGGCTACCGGGAGCTCGGGAACGTGCACATGATACACATTTCCTGGTGCAAAATTAATCTCTGCGGGACGCGGGCGAATTCGGCCCCTACACAATAAACTGGGGGTTGAAAGAAATATTCTTCCCTATTTTACCAGCTCCGTCTCCAGCATTATTCCTACATTTTAGTTTTTCGGGTATCTTATGATTTTGTCTCGACATTTTCATAATTTTTTTTGGATCACTATCGCCCTTAATCTGAATCTACTCTTATATTTGGCCCGCTATTCCTCGCCCTTGCTGGAAGATTTTGTGAGACTCAAAGTGGAACGCCCTCCCCCACCGATAGAGTCCTCTCCCCCCACCCCCCAAACCAATGGGTGTTGCCGAACTGAAGAAGCGCCAAATGCTCCCCCCTTCCATCTTTTACCTGCTCCGTTTTTGTTTCTTTCTCGCAGGTAACAGGCAGCAGCTCCGAAAAGCTGGAATCGATCGACCACTACGCCGTGGACCGAGGTCCCATTGGCCGCCTTGGGATAAAATACTTCATTAATATTTGCCTCTTTAATCTATTGCTGGAAGATTAGCAAAATATAACCACAGAACTATCACACAGCGTGCTTCCGTAGGCCGTAATCAATATTTGTGATCTGTTTAGTGGTCCTTTCTTAATATCCGGGAAAACCTGGAATTTGAATCAGATCGCGATCGGAACTCAATACTGACACTCCAGAATGGCCATTTGCTACAGTCTAACTACTGGTTGCGGCCCCGTACGGGGACACACGAGTTGGCATCTGGGTGATTATCAAAATCGAACGGATATATTCAAAGCTGAGATGGGGTTCTAACCAACAAAGAAATCTGGGATGACAGGAGAACAGACCCGAGGAACATGGGATCACCCACGATCCTGTTGAATGGCGAGCAACACACACACGATGCTGGGGGAACTCAGCAGGTCAGGCAGCATCTATGGAAAAGAGTAAACAGTCGTGTGTGTTGCTCGGATTTCCAGCATCTGCAGATTTGCGCTTGTTTGCTGTTGAATGGCGGAGTGCAGAATGGACAATCTGGTCCACTCACCTGGCCGGTCTTTTTCAACAGTGGGAGGAGAGGTCTGGTCCTAAAATAGGCGGCCGAGTGCGGATCCCTTTGCGGGTTGTACGGAGGGATGACGCTTCCCGCTCGCGGCGCTGAACGGCTGTGTTCTCTGGAGATGGAGCTCACGGCCACGCAGTCCAGCAGAAAAGCCTTCTCCCTCCGCCGCAGCTCTTCGACCGGAGGAGAGGGGGCGAAGCGGGGAAGGCGCCCTGGCAGTTTCATCGCCCTTGTCTCCATACAGGGCTGACCTGGGGAGCAGCTGGCAATCTCCGACACAGGGGATTGACAAAGGCGCGGAATTGGGTTTCTTAGAAACGATTCTGCATCGGGAACAAACGTGTTTTGTTTGTGTTGCTCTAGAAACAGGTACAGGCTAGTAAACCGACACTTTAGCAAGTAAAAATCAATTAGCCGGAGAAACTCGAGCCGGTCGAGCAGCATCTGTGGGCGCGACACTGCCATGTTTTGGGTTTTGCGTCAGTCCTGATGCAGTGTTTCAACCCGAAACACGGACGTTCCTTTCAGCGTATTTAATGGCTCAGTATGGACAACAACAGAAAATCCTGACCCAAAACTGTCCGATCTGAAATGAAGCAGAATGGAGTTTCGTTTATATTGTTAAATGTCTCCCTTGCGGCTATTCCCTAACGACAAAAATGTGAACGTAGACGCTTAAATGGGTGACACTGCCCAAGTACCCGAGACGGCAGGCTGCACAAACCTAATCCCTGAGGCACATAACACGCGCAGGTTTGGTCAGTTTTCCCTGTATCCCAGGAAACAGACTACTGATATTTTCCGCAACAGTTCGAAGTTAAAAGTAAATTAATAACCAAACTAGGCGTATCTTGAGATTCGTTTTCTTGCGGACATTTACAGAATAGAAGAAATACAATGGTTTTACGGGGTGGGGGGACATAAACAGGCAAAGACAAACATACAATCATTGTGCAAAAGAAGTCAAAACTGTAAATAATACTGAGAACGTGAGTTGTAAAGAGTTGTTGAAAGTGAGTCTGTAATCAGTTCGGAGCAGTGGTCAATGAAGTTATCCCCACGCTGGTTCAGCAGCTCGATGCTTGCAAGGTAATAATAACTGTTCCTGAACTTGGTGGTGTGGGACCCAAGGTTTCTGTACCTCCTGCCCGATATTAGTAGTGAGAATAGTGGTTGGATGATGGTTGTCTTTGATGATGGATGTAATTTCTGTGGCAGCGCTGTATGTAAATATACTTAGCGGTGGGGGAGAAATTTGCTGTGAAGGACCGGGCTGTCCACCTCAGTCTGTCGCCGATTCCTTTCCTGAACATTAGTGTTTCCATTCTAGACTGTGATGTAACCAGTTCTCCTGCCTGTTGTTGATAATCAGCCCCGTGGTTTGGCCGACATTGAGGCCACTAAGCCGGCTTTTCAGATTCCCCTCCTATAAGCTGATGTATCGGAGTTACAGCGTGTCAATATCACGCCACAAACCTGCTTCGATTGAGGCCCTCTTCCCTGCTCTATCCCCACATCTGCTGCATTGGGAACAATCCCACCTCTGTTATACCCTTCCAAAGTCCTGCTGTAAAGCTATTCTGGCTCAGGGTTCTTCGTCAGACTAAAGTAACTCCAAAATGCAGGAATCCTTCACCTGTTTGATCTTTTGTCTGGTAACTAAATTTGGATTCACTATCCTGTCGGCAGCTTTCTGTTTCAAGCAGCACTGACTGTACACAATTTTTTATTTTTGTAGCATTCATTAACTCTGTAACCTCCACAGCTTAATAAGGATACTCAACTAAAGCAAAAACAGAAAGTAAGACTGAACTATCATTGTCAAACATCAAGGTGCGTCAAAGAGCTTCAAAGCCAGTGAAATACACTCAGTAGCCATAGGTACGCATGTATATCTGCTCGTTGATGCAAATATCTAATTGGCCAATGACGTGACAGCATCTCAATGTATAAAAGCATGCAGACTTGGTCAAGAGGTTCAGTTGTTGTTTCTACCAAACAACAGAATGGGGATGATCTAAGTGACTTTGACTGTGGAATGATGGCGCCAGAAGGGGTGATTTGTGTATCTCAGCAACGGCTGATCTGCTATGATTTCCGCACACAATGACCTTCAGAGTTTACAAAGAATGGAGCGAGAAACAAAAAAAAAAGCATCCAGTGAGCAGCATTTCTGTGGGCTAAGGGATCTTGTTAATGAGAGAGATCAGATGAGATTGACTCAAACTGACTTGAAGGTGACAGTAACTCAAATGACCACGTGTTACAACAGTGGTATGCTGAAGAGCATCTCTGAATGCACAACACGTTGAACCTGGAACTGGATAGGCTCAGCAGCAGAATACAATACTGGGTTCCACACCTGTGCCTAATAAAGTGGCCACTGAATGCAAGCTTGAACACGGTCACAGTTGTAAAAGATGGAAATGCAGCATCCATGCTGAGCACATCAAGATCCCCCGGTCAGCTATTGATTGAAGAGAAGATGACAGACAAGTTATGAGCAGGTCCCCTTTTCTCCAAACTCCACCACGAGATTTCCTTTGGTCTATGTGATATGGCAGATCTGCTTTTTTAAAAACCAAGGACGGCCTCTCCCACTTTGCAGCTGTCCTGTAGTACTGCAGTGGAGGTGCTGTGTTTGGGCTTGAACGAAAGGTCTACTGACTTGGGGAGATGCATGACAATTTGATGCAAAGCTGACAGTTTTATAGAAGACAACTGCTCTCCTCGTCCTTCATGGACTGGAGGCGAATTCGGACGGCACAACCCTTTGTTACTTTACTGCAGGCTTTAGGTTTCTAGTGCTGCAGCCATATTCACAATTTGAATGGAAGAAAATGTGGGAAATCATCTTTAATTATGTTTTTCCTTCGGCAAGGCCTAAAAAAAACTAAAACAAATTGTTTTCACTGTTTAGCTTTAAAAAGACCAAGGGTTGTGAAAAGAATGAAGGTAAGATTTGGGAGCCTGGGTGGGTTGAGGTGGTGCTGGGAGAGGTGAGGAAATCCAGAGTTTTGAAATGCTGACATTTTGATGAATCTTGCTTGATATGTGTTGGAATTAATGGAAAATAACAAATATTTTTCATGTTGAGAACTAGTTTCAATCCAGGAACGTTGTAATTACAGAATAGTTAAGATTCAGTTGTATTCTTTCTAATTCATACTGATTTTCCCATGTTTAACTTGGGTTGTCTCCCCACTTTGCTTCCTTTATAACTAAAGTTTTCTTTACCTACACGGAGGCTCCCATCATTTAAAGGACACACACACACACACACACACACACACACACACACACACACACTTTCTAATCTAATCAATCTTTTACACATGTCTCAGTCAGACAAGATCAACTTGTGGTAGTTCCCTCCCAGTGGGACAATGGATTAGTGTGGATGAACAGAAAGGCTGTCATGAACATGATGGGCTGAGGGGCCCATTTTTGTGCTGTTTTACTCCATGAATCTATGTCTCCACGCCAGGAATTCCATAGCTTTTAATGCCATGGACCAATACCATCCAGCGAGGGGTCCACAGAGCCCAGGTTGGGAACCGCTACTCTAAATATTCCTCTCGTATTCCATCTCTGCCGATTGTGAAACTTCCACTTCCTTGATTCTTCTGTAAAACAGCATTAAAAATTGTACAAAATTCAGGGATAAGGTGAAGGATGAACTCAAAACAAACACTGTAACAAGAGGAAAACTAGTAACTCGACAAACCAATGCAAATAAAAGCTGAAACGCCCCCTGGTGCTGATGGACTGTATCCCGGGTCTTAGCTGCATGACCGTGGAATGTTGATCGTGGTCAGCCAAAACCCAGGTTCTGAAAAGTCATGAATGCAACATTCCTGTACAAAAAAAGAGAGGAGGAACTGTGTGTTGGTTATCCTTCACTGGGAAGATGTTCGAATCGACAATTAAGCTAGTAGCAGTCCATTTAGAAAGTCTGCTAACAATATATTTTATAAATTTTAATGCAACATTTTGTACAAAGGTTAGACTGCACTTAAAGGATTTTCTGGTTGCCCAGCTTTAGAAAGTATGTGGTTAAGCTAGAAGGGATGCAGAAAAGATTCACAAGATTGTTGCCCTCAGCTGGAGACCTTGAGTTATCACGAGAGACTGAATAGATGCTGTCAAGAACCCTTCGGATCAGCGGGAGTCGCTTCGCCCCCGAGGGCTCCAGACCTCGGCACTCGATTTCACATGAATATTGTTAATTTACCCATTTGAGGCTTGTTTTTACCTGTTAATTGCTCCCTGAAACTCCCCCCCCCATACTGTCTATTAATAACTGAGGGTTTCTCGCGCGACCTTGTAATATTTAAGTTACGCGCACCGAATATCTTGAACTGGCCTAGTCAAAATGACTTGTGCATCTTCGTTGATTCTGCGCATAAACTCTAGCCAGTGTTTTGTACACGCGTGTCCAGTTACTAGGCGCTCGCTAGCTGGGGTTCATCGGGACAGCAGGTGTGGGCCTGTACAGCTTTGGCCTGTCAAGAAACTGCTCCAGGAAATACTAACCTCACTACAGAAGTTCTCCGAGTCCGGTGGGCGAGATTTACGTCCTTCTGAGATTGGTTCTAGCTCCGAGCAGTCGCCTGTGCGTCCTGCCGCGGCTTTCCATAACTCCCGTGAAGGATCATTAAACCTACCGGTCCCTGAGTGGTTCGATGGGAACCCCGAGTCTTGCTGTTTCTTTTTGATAAAATGCTCCTCAGCGTTTGAGTTACTTCCTTCCAAATTACCTTCAGATCGAAATAATGTGGCATACACCACCTCACTCCTTTCGGGAGGGTCCTCTTTTGGACAACGGTACAATGGGAGGATGCGCCCGCCGCTTCGCAGAACAACATAATTCGGGAGTAAGCCAATCGGCTCGCAATGTCGTGTCGAACCTGCCAAAAAGCAAATCAGAAACACTAATTTCCACCCTCCCCACCTACACAATGTCCATATCCCTTCACTTCTCTTGCATCCATGTGCTTATTCAAACGTCTCTATAAGGCCTCTACCACCGTACGAGGCAGCGTATTCCAGGCGTCCACGACTCTTAAATAAATAAATTACTCCTGACATCCCCCTTGAACCTACCTCCTCTCAGCTTTAATTAGACATTTCATACCTGGGAAACAAATACTCCCGGTCTGCCTATGCCTCTCATAGTCTCATAACCCTCTATCAGATCTCCTCTCAGCCGCCGGCTCTTCAGAGAAAACAACCCAAGTTTATCCACTCTCTCATGACAGCACATGCTCTCTATACCAGGCAGCCTCTTGGTAAACCTCTTCTGCACCCTCTCCAAGGCTTCAACATCCCTCCTACAGCGGGGCGACCAGAACTGTACTTAATACTCCATATGTGGCCTAACCAGTTTTACGAAGTTGCAACACAACTTCTTCAGTTTTGAATTCAGTGCCTCAAGTAGTAAAAGCAAGCATTCCAAAAGCACCTCCGACCTGCGGAGCAATGACCTTAGATCACAAGACCCCTCTGCTCAGCAACACTGTTCAGGATCTTGCCCTTAATAGAGTGCTGTCTCCTTGCATTTGCTATTTCTCTGCCCATATCTGCCACTGTTCTGTATCCCGCTGTATTCTCCGCCAGACTTCTACACTATGACAACTCCACCAATCTCGACATCATCTGTAAATTTACTAACCCACTCGTCTTCATTTTCATCCAGGTCATTAATATACATCACAAACAGCAGAGTTCTGAGCACAGATCGCTGCGGAATACCATCAATTACCGACCTCCAGCTCCCATTAGTTCCTCCAACCACTATACTCTGCCTTCTCTGCGCAGACTAATTCCGAATCCAAACAGCAAATTCGCCGAGGACCCTAAGCATCTTAATCATCTGGATCAGTCTCCCATGAGGGACTTCGTCAAACGCCTTACTAAGATCCATGTAGACAACATCCACTGCCCTTCCCTTCCCGATCTCTTCACCAGAACAGAGGACTCTACAGAATTCTGCACTTTTGCTGCAGAGAGCGGCTGGAACATGAGCTCCATCTTTCATCAGGGTCTTAATAACGACCTTCCAGACAACCAGTTGAAGATTTGGAAAGTCTCAGAGACCCGGCAATCCGGATTGATAACCGACTATCAGAGAGGAGGAATGGAAACGGACAGATTTGTTTTCATAGCTCCTCTCGGCCGGCTTGTGGAGTCTGTTCAGTTTTATCTTATCCACTCCCCTGAGATTCCTCTCATTCTTGGTCATCCTTGGGTGGCTTTCCACAACCCTCATCAACTGGTCCACTGGCGCCACCAGGGCTGGTCACTGTCATGCCTGATCAGTTGCTTACCTCCCGAGTTGTCCGCAAGCTTCCACCCGCAGACCAATGAACGGTCAGAGAGGGTTAACCAGGATTTGGAGAGAACCTTTAAATGTCTGGTTTCAGGGAATCCTGCAACTTAGAGCTACCATTTGATCAGAGCGGCGTTCGCTCATAATACTCTCCAGCGTTGTTTCCGGAGCTGCAACGTGAGGTGAGTGTTCCGTCAGCCGATCAATTAGTTCAAAGATACAAATTGTCGAAGGCCGACGACCCCGTGCTAACTGCCGGGAACTGCAAGGGTCCATCGTTTTATTCTGGACAGCGTGTACGGCTATCAGCCTAAGATCTCCCCGTAAGGTAGGACAAATGAAAGGAGATAGTACACTGTGAAGGAAAAGATCCTTAACAGCGTCGAACCCCGGAAGATTGCTCCCCGTTATATCAGGCCATTCTCCCGATCCACTCCGTTACTCGCCGTCTGAAACTACCACGCACCATGCGCATTCTCGAGTCTAGTCTTAAACCTGTACTTTTTAGCCCCCTAACTGCTGTATCCAGGCCTTCTCCGCCTTCCCGCATTGCTGGTGGATAACCGGTGTATACAGCCTGGCGACAGTTGGACTCCCACATGGTACAAGGCAAGATGCAATATTTGGTGGCCTGGGAAGGATATGGTCTTGAGGAGAGGTGCTGGTTTCCTTCTCGGGCCATTTCGGACCCTGTATTGATAATAGACTTTCACATTCGCCATTCGAAACGTCTTGTGCAGCTGAGAGGCGAGGTCCTGTCGTGAACCATTTGGATTAGTGAGTGGCCCCCCGAGGTCTGAGGTCTCAGCCCCCAGTGTTCTATTTCACCTGAATATTGTTAATTTACCTCATTGTGGGTTGTTTCACCTGTTAAGAAGCTTTTCTTCGTGCTGATTATTTGTAACTGCGGGCTTCTCGCGCGCCCTTATACTATTGAAAACGCGCGCTCTGCATTCGTCGCTGTCTTGAACTATTCTTTCCATAATGATGTCCGTTTCGAGTGACCTGTGTATCTTCGTCAATTCTTCAGTGAACAAACTCTCCTCAGTGTTTTATACTCAGCCTCCAATTACTTCGTCCCTGGGTTCTCTAGCCTGCGAGAGGCGGCTAAGCAGGTGCTACACCTTGCCCAAGGGTAACCTGCAGACTTGCGGAGGGAGAGAGCGCCTTTTACACCTTCTTTGGTAGAGACGTATTTGCACACCGTCACCCACACGTGCACGAAAGGACCGTGGAAAAAAACTTTGTTTTGCGTGACATGCCAGCAGATCATTTTATACACCAGTGCATAGAGGCAGTGTAAGAGAAAATAGCAACCGATGCAGAATAAAGTTCAAACGCTACAGAGAAATGCAGTGCAGGCAGACAATAATCATAATGTGCAAAGTCATAATGAGGTACAATGTAAGGAGTCTATCTTATTTTGGTAGGCAACCATGGAAAAGGGATAGAAGTTGTCCATGAACCTGGTGGTAGGTGATCTCAACTAATATTTAATCATGAATGGCATAGCTAAGGTCAATAGTCACTGTCTTTTTTCAAAGTTTATGGGTGTGTAAAACTAGGGGCATAGGTTTAAGATGAGAAGGAAAGATTTAAACAGGATCTGAGGGGGCAATATTTTCACACAGAGGGCAGTGGAGATGTGCAATAAGCTGGAAGAGCAAGTAGTGGAAACAGGTATCATTTAAAAGACATTTGGACAGGATCATGGATGGGAAAGGTTGAAAGAAATAGGGATCAAATGAAGGTATGGGAGATTATTTTAAGTATGAATCTTAGTATAGGCAGGTTAGGCCAGAAGGCCTATATATCATCCAAATTCCTTGTATTGTTCTAACAATGAATCTTCAGAACAATCTGAAATCTGCACACTAGTGGCTCCATCATGAGCAGGCATTAACTAGCCAACATGGTAATAAACGTGAAGGGCTGGAAATTGCCCTTATAGAGGACTTGGAATTGGGAGGTAAGCCAAGATCTGCCAATGAGTCATCTTTAACATGAATTTCGATGTCCGCACGTAACGTTGCACAACCTTGCTACACCTTGCCCAAGGTGTAGCAAGTAGAAAAACTTGCTAATACTTGATAAACTTTGATAATACTTTTCCTGGGATAATTAATTAAGATTAAGTTAGATTCTGGAAAAGGGAAGATATTTGCCAACATATTATATGAAACATGACATTCAATAAATTAAATTGAAATTAAACTTCTGAATTGTTTGTACTGAAAATAATTAGGGCTATTATTCGCAGTTGTGTAGGTATCTTTTGTGATTTTTTTTCATGCTAAGGCGTGTAACATATTCATGCTGAGACAGGATTGATGAGTCCTGATGAAGTGTCTCAGCCCGAAACGTCGACTGTATTCTTCCATAGATGATGCCTGGGCTGCTGAGTTCCTCCAGCAGTTTGTGTGTGTTGCTTGGATTTTCAGCATCTACAGTTTTTTTCTTGTTTGAGGCAGGTTTCTGGTCATTCTGCAGTGCTGCCTATGTTCCACCAGAGGCCGCCACACACCGATGTGATCGGAACAGAAATGGAAACAAATTGGCAATATTCGAAAATTGCGGATCAAACACACCAACTTTTAATTAATAACATATTGCCAGAAACTGTGAAATATCCAAGCAGGCCGACCAAGTTTTGCTCCAATGTTTTGTCATGTAACTTTATTATGATATGCTTACCTGCGATTATATAGTTCAGAGGAGATGAGCGGGGCAAGATTTTTTTACACTGAGCGGCAGGTATCTGAAATACGCCGCCAAGGGTAGTAGGAGGCAGATGTGAAAGAGGCTATTAAATAGACATATGAATGTGCAGAGAATGGAGGGATATGGTCCTTTTGGAAGTTAGAGGGATTGAAACAGGCAGATGAAAATAAATGAAACATTTTAGAAAACCTTTTCAAAATTATTAATTTTAAAGAAAATTGAAAAAATAACATTTTCTAAGTAGTATTGTTATTGTAGCCTTTTACTATCCAAACATCATCACATATTCTTGCAACCATCTAGCTGGTGTCAAGCTGGTTTAAGACGTTTCCTGTGAAAACATCTCATTGTTCCTGATTGTAAATTTTCATTCACTGCTTCATTTGGCAGTAAAGATGATCATTATGTATCCTTATATTGTGGGTGGCATGTAAAGAATTGAGGGGAACATTGCATGTTGACTGCCAACAGAATGTTTGTGTGTGAAATCTTGGTCACACATGGCATAGTTTCACCTTTGGCCTATACTGTTTAGACCCACCATTTCCTATGGACACAGGCTTTTTCTTCTCACTGGTCTCTGGGTAAAGTTATTTCTTATTATTTCCTGTTATTTGTTACTCTTACTATTTTAGTTTATTTACATTAAGACATTATTTTGAAGTTCAAAGTATATTATGTTACCACATACTACCTTGAGATTCATTTCCTTGCAGGCATTCAGAAGAAAAAAAGAAATGCAATAGAGTCTGTGAAAAACTATACACAAACAGAGACTGACAAACAACCAATGTGCATGAGAAGACAAACTGCAAATAGAAATAATCCTAGAACATAAATTGTAGAGTCCTTGAAAGTGAGTCTAGGTCATAGAATCAGTTCAGAGTTGTGGTGAATGAAGTTATCCACGCTGGTTCAGGAGCCTAATAGTTGTAGGGTAATAATAGTTCCCCACCCTGGCGGTGTGGGCCCTAAGGCTTCTGTACCTCCTGCCTGATGTAGCAAGGAGAAGAGAGCATAGCCTGAATAATTGTTGGTAATCATAAATTGATGACTTCTAGTTTGTCTCTTCAAACAAATGGGAACACTTTTCTGCTTATTCATAAAAATAAAGATTTTAATAAATTTATTTGTCCTCCTTTCAATCTTCTCTGTAAGAGAAAAGAGCCCCAGATTATTTTTCCCATTGATGTAATTTCACATTCATGGGACAATCCTGTTAAAGCTTTTTGCACCCTTTCCAGAATGTCTACATCCTTTAGAAATATTTACTTTTACTATAAAGGCATTTTTACAACATGGAAGATGTCACATAAATGTAAATCTTTTCACACTTTTCACTTTTACATGCAGTTCAAACAAGATAGATGCTTGAATTAGTTTGCGGAAATTCTGTTGAAAATATCAATACATTTTTATCGGTATAATGGAGTTGCTGCAAAACTGACAATATGCAGCAAAATTAAAATGTTTCTTTGATTCTCGAATTTACAGTCCCAATCCAATTATGGCAGTTCTCTACAGCATGTATTAATAGTGCATCACCCACTAACAGCATTAAAGAACTGACCTTTTTAGTTCATTAAATATGCCTTGAACGTGAATGTACCATCACCGCATACCCAAAAGTTTGAGTAACACAATAGTTCTTTTATTAAATAGGAGTTTTGACAAATATTTTCTTAAATACATCTATTTTATTCACAAATGACCTGCGGTTGGGTAAAATATCCCTGTAAGTGTGTTTATGTATGACTGGGTTTACAACGTCAATAAGAGATTTGCGCAGAGTAATCACTGGCCTTGGTTTTTTTTTGCATGTCTCTGGGCATTTCGCAAGGGGGAGACACATGCCACAGCAGAACCTTCTTTCAGTCACCAGTATCCTGAAAAGGAAAAATACATAAGCCTCACGACGTAGCCTTTATTTAAAAGCATCCTTACAGTTGTTTTTATTACACAAGTAATTAAAGCGGCTCTTACTGTGAAAATGCGCAACAAATAATTGTTTTAAGCTTCATCGATTCTTGTACCATGCTTTGTTAGGAGCAAATATACACTATATGTCTGTATTCTTCTCCTTGCTTTCATTGGACTTTTAATGATGTTTTGATCGCCTGAGCTATTTGACCTTTAAAAAAAGTTATTCTGTGATGACATTCTGAATATTTTTTCTTAGTTCGAAATCGGTGCCCATAAATACTTTATTCGAATGCAACTGTTGATCTTTCAAGAATATTATTCAAAGCTCCATTTACTACATTATAGCATTAATTTGGTTCAGAGAAAATTTCAAAAAAAAGTTTCAAAAGTGTCTGAAGGTAAATTAATCATAAACTTCACAAGTTATCGATGAACATTATCTTGTGTCTAATAATTATCCCCCTGATTAAATATCTTCAAACTGAAAAGTTAACTCTGCTCCCTCTTCACCAATACTACCTGGCCTGCTTCTCTTTTGTTCCCGTGTATCTTCTTTTTGGGATCGACTTGCGGTAAATCAACACCACAGAGCTTATTAAACAATTGAGACCGATAGATGCAAGAGACCGGGTGAGAAATTGTGAAACAATTAAGTCATTAGCAGCAAACACAAAATTGACGGCATTAAGATATTGTATGATGTCACAGGTTAGCGTATGTATTTTAAATTGTGACTTTAATGAAGCAACAGCGAGCGTATTGTCTGTGTTATTGTGGTCAGCAGTACAAAATATACAGTGGTGGATATATAGCGTAAATTTATACAGGTATTTCTAGAATTGTGAACCCTCAAATAATAGATTTATAAATAATGATTTCTCTATTATTTTATGTTAAACGTGATACTTAAGTTTTATTTGGACAAGAAAACAACTATCATGTGATATAGTTACAGCCGGCATTAAACACTTGCGTAAAGCAGAGATTCAGTGTTACCATGTATGTCCAGGCTAGACAAATGCAATGCTGCAAAAAAAAAAATCGGTGTAAAAGAGGAATTCCCAGGACAACGCTTAAACCTAATAACGCGGAAACTGAAAGATGCCAAGAAATCGAAGTTAATTGTGCACAGTTTTAAACATGTTATCTTCTAAAGATTGCACAGCGTGGAAATCATGCCATCTTACATTTAATTTAATTGCTGAGCGCTCTCTGAAGCGATATGAAATGACTGCATAATTCATAATATTCAGATGAAAGTCCCAGTTTTCCGTATGTGAATAGCGTCCAGCCCCCTTGCTGGTTTGAAAGAGCGCATGTGTTGGGGTTCCCAGCGCCTTCTCCCTTTCTCTCTCCAGGCACTGCCGGGCTGGGTTGAAAGGGGTTTTCATGTTTTTAACAACGTGACCTTCATGATTCTGGACAGATCGGAGTGGAGAAGCACGCCATTGGTTGTGAGAACCGGCAGAAGAAGCTGGGTACCAGCTTTGGGCACTGTACAATCTGTCAGTGCCTCCGGCAGGTGTCGCCCGTAGGCTCCGCCGACTCGGACCACACAAAGCCGAATTTAACTCTCATAAACTCTGCCACTCTTTCTCCCTCACTGAAAGCAACCAAATGGATACAACATGCAAGTCTAACTCATGGGGATCAGTGTAAGTGTTGAGCACAGGTCGTTTGAGTCTAGGATTTGAAGAGGAAGGTTATGTACGGTTCTGTAAAAGTCTTAACCACATATATATAGCTAAGGTGCCAAAAGACCTTTGCACAGTACTGAATTTTTTTGGCAGTTGCCAAATAACACTTACTGCTACTAAGCTAATACAAAGTATTCTTATTTCTGTTCCCCAACCACCTTTCTATTCTAACCAATATACGGTACATGCAAAAGTCTTATGTGGCTAAGACTTTTACACAGTAAATTAGTAGCAACATTTCGGCTTTAATATTGTAGTGTTTTTGCCCTAGGCTTTGCACGGCAGAAGGAGACAGTGTAAATCATTCGGCGATGGTGAATTGCTGCTGCTAAGTTTTAATGGAATGTCCTGTGCGCAAGAATTGTGCAGGTTAGATTCTTGACCTGCACTCCTGTTGGACGATTCCCGGTGCCAGAAACCAAATCACTTTAATGCCGAGACTTGCATTGTGATGGATAATTATAGCAATTTATTATATTGCTGCCTTTTGTATGTTATACAAAACTATCCAAGCCACGGACCTCACTTGGATGCTGCGGTTAGAATGTGGCAGTGATTTGCCTTCCACAGAGCGCATACAATAAAGGAACATAGTAAATAAAACCCAGCACCTGACGGAAAAACACACGTCCAGGTTGGCATTATCTGACTCCTGTGATTTCCTAAACAACTTTCTTGATATCCAGTTTTAGAGAGCGGGTTAAATTAAAACACATTATTTTCAACACGGTTACAAAATCGCTGCCTAGTCACCATTTCCCCTCTAATCCTGCCCTGTGGACCACTACTGAGTCTATCCTAAAACCTTTGCTATACTGCAGTCCCATTTGTTCCTGGGCGCCTGCATCTGCAGATCCTCTCCATTTCCAGAACTACTTACTTCCATTTCTGCAATGTCACTTGTTTCCATCCCTATTTCAACCACTTGCTGATGCTCCATTGTGTTGCCATCTGCAGATTTGACTCTTACAACACTTACTCCTCGTTTCCATACTATATCTTCTAGAATCTTCGCTCCATTTAAAACTAAGCTGCTTGTTTCATATCCCATACCCGGACTTGCATTATGACTTCTGTAATGCTTCTCAGTTCCAGGAGCTTCTAATCTAAAAATTCTCATTATATTTACAGGCTTCCCTCCTCACGTCCTCCAACATAGCTCCAGCCTCAATTAACCCAATGCTCTCCTGGTTGCCCTGACATCTATCAACCACAATGACCAAGAGCACATGCAGATTACTTCCAACATCCTTTTCACCCCTATACTCATTGACCTGTGTTAATTGCCTCTCCAGCAGCCCCTCCATTTTCATCTCTATCACTTTCTTCCTATTATGAGAACATCAAATTTCTGCTCTTTCCACACCTGGTCGCTGATGTGTCACTAACTTTATTCACTTCAACATTTTTTAAAAAATCAGATCTCCAGCTGAATATGTCCTAAGCTCAAGAATTCTCTTCCTAAGCACTGCGCCTCTCTACCTTTTTTCCTCCTCACTTCTTAAATCCTAACCTTTGGTCATGTTTTTGGTCACCTCTCCCAATTGGTTTGTCTAGTTTTGACCGACAATGTCCTAGTGAAGTTTCTTGACACATTTTCCTGCTTCAATGTTTCTTAGTAAATGGAAATTGGTGTTGTAATTGGTGAAAAGGATAGTTTCCCTTTTTATCACTCAGGCAGTAATCTACCAGCAAAATCAGGGGGAGTGGAGCAATGCACACAAAATGCTGCCGAAGGGTCCTAGCCCGAATCGTCGACTGTACTCTTTTCCATAGATGCTGCCTGGCCTGCTGAGTTCCTCCAGCATTTTGTGCGTGTTGCTTGGATTTTCAGCATCTGCAGCTTTTCCCTTGTCTGAGAGTGGAGCAATGATGACTTTCCACCAGCAAGGTTATTCTGTTAACAAAGGCCTGTGCACTGTATATCTGATTAAAGGCAGGTTGAGTAGGATTCATAATGGATGATTTTAGAAAAATGCCTTGAAAGAAAATTATGTGAAATTGAACAGAATCAACAAAAAGTATACGGACGAGTGAAAGAAATTTCAAGTTGGCAAACAAATATTGTATTTGAATAGAAAATCACAAGAGGAATAAAAAAAATGAATGTTTATAGAAACTTTTAAAAGGAGATAATATGGGCCTACTAAACATAGTATTGTAACAGCATGACAGCTGATGATACAATAACTGTTAAAGTGTTAAATGTTATGCCTCAGTTTTATGAAGAAGTTGTAACTTACTGGATCAAGAATGGAAATAAAAGAGGATCTGAAGCAAGTTCCAGCTATTCACGTTATTTCAGTATAGCTGTCAAACTATGCTAGTGTAAGAAAAACACATCTCACTTGCTGATCCTTATGGATATAAGGGAAGAAATATCAGGAATTCTGTCCTAAGCTCCTATGAGAATATTTTATAATAGTATATTGTATCATAGTATTTTTATATGCTTAGCCACTAAAATAGAACAGAATGTTCAGAACTCCACCCACTTATTTTACCCAAATCAGAGTTACAGAACCGCTGGAAGCTGCCACAATGCATTTGTGCATGGAACTTCTGGAGCTGCATATGCACACTGAGAGAACTGAACGAAGAGCAGCTGAGGAACCCAGTACACTGGACAAATGAGCATTGATCTACAAACAGTAAAAAGCCAAGGTAAAATTCATAGCTCTGGTCTGACCTGGAGGAATATTTCATGATATACCTAGTAGAGTCTGGTGTAGGATTGTGAGAAATTTTGTGTAAGGTTTATGAAGGGAGAGGGATTGGCTGTTCTTCATCCTGCAGAGGGGAAACGGCATTTAGGGGAAGCTACAAGGCTGGCCATGAGGCCTCCTTCTCAATAATATAGGCTCTGGTTAACAAATGCACATGATCTCACTCCCTTGGTACCTGATACTCTAGTCCCACACAATTCTTTTGATATACCAAGTAACATACATTATGAAGTCTGAAATGACAACCCCAGCAAATGAGTCACTCTGGACAATGGCAGAGTGATCTGTACTTCCTGATATTACATGTCTATACCTAGTTGATGTACACCACACCCCTCCCTTGTTCCCATGTGATGGTCACTTAGATAACACACATTTTTGTGCTGCCTCAAGGACAGAGAAAACAGAAACAGGCTGCTGTAAAGTAAGAATCTCTTGAGATACAACAACACCAACATCAAGCTGTCTAATTCTGTAGACTTCTTCACTTTTTCCACTTTTTTCATAAATATTGTTAATTTTCATTCCTCTAACACAGTAGTGATAGGGCAATACATCACAGATACATGCCTTTCAGCTCAAGTTCATGGTGCTCACTCAGCTATTCCCAATTTCCTGCTCATATCTCAAAGCCCTTCCCCTCGATGTACTTATTCATGTTTCTTTGTACTTATTCATGTTGTCTTAAATATATTTAATGAAGCAGTGGAGTCTATCTCAGTAAATATATTTAAGACAAGGTTGGTTAGAGTTTTGCATAGTAGGGGAATTAAGGGTTATGGAGATCAATTATGATCTTGGTGAATGTTGGAGCAGGCTTGATGGGCCAGCTGGCCTACTCCTGCTCCTAGTTCATATATTTTTATGTTCTTTAATGATAATATTTTACCTCCCTCAATCACTTCTGGCAGTTCATTCCATATACGCCACCTTAAGTATGAAACAAGTTGCCCTTCAGCTACCTTTCTCCTTCAATCCTAAATTTATGACAGAAGATTTGGATCCGTGTATCCTGGGGAATAGACTGTTATCATCCACCTTATCTACACCTTTCATAATTTTAAATAAGGTCAGCCCTCATCTCCAAGTACTTTCCAAGGAATAAAAGCCTAGCCTGGCTGACTTCTCTGTGTAACTCAGGCCTGCTAGTCCTAGCAACATCCTCATAAGTCTTTTCAGCACTCTTTCCAGTTTAGCCATGTTTTTCCTGCAACTGGGTGATCAAAACTGTATGCAGTGCTCCAAGAGCATCCTTATGCCACTTTCATAAACACAAGTGATTCTGCAAATACTGGAAATCCAGAGCAACACACGCAAAATGCTAGACGAACTCAGCAGGTCAGACAGCATCTATGGAGAGGAATAAAGAGTTGATATTTCAGGCCAAGACCAATTTCTTTCTTTCCCTTCACACTGTCCCTTATTTCTCCACCCTCTTGACTTCTCACTCCACGTACATCATTACTTCAATACCCAGCTGTATTTCCAACTTGCTGTACTCTGCTTATGAATTATAAAGGTATTTTCTCATGCATTCTTTACATTCTCGCTTCTGGTTATATCTTTCCTCAACAATCCTATCATAAGATTTTCTTCCAGGTTCCCATAGACTGGTGGCTCTTTTCTCCTCCTCATTCCACACCTTCTTGTCTTTCTCCAGTCTCTACATTTATCAAACGTTTGCTGCCAAAGCTTATAATTATGAATGAATGAAATTTATTTCGGTCAGTGAAAACATAACAAAAAGCATCATTTTCAACGATGATTTCATAGGAGAAATTTTCAACAAAAAACATAGATATTCTTTAAAACAGACTGAAAAGGTGTAGGCTGAAGCTACAGCTTATTATGCCTACCCCTCTTACTTATACAACAACATAACTGGCGTCAATCATCACATCAAAACAGAAAATTTCATAATCTTTTAACACAAAATCCAATTCCAAGTATCATTTATTTACATTACTCCCATTCATTTTAAATCATATTTGTTATATTTGCTCATTAAATTATTTTTAATTATCGACTCTTTTCCTTACACCCTCCACCAGATCAGATTGCTCACTCTTCCCTATTACTCTAGGCCAGTGGATCAGTTACCAAAGTATTCTTCTCTGTAAACCTGTTAGATTCTAATCCCTTCATTCCCCTTTTTGGTATATATTGACAATTTCCAATGCTAAATCTACTTGGATACTCTGCCTTTCAAACATTTCTCTGATAAATTCTTCTCATAATAGTTGCTATTTTAACTCTATCCCCAGCCAAACCAATCAGACGCCAGCCAGCATCTACCCAGTTCGATGTAACGTCACCCAGTGCATAATTCAAATATGCACTTTAAAAACTGAGCGGGTAGTCCCAATCCTGTGATGGAAAACTTTTATGGAAGGGGTGGGGAGAGGCAGCTGCGATGGTGGAGCTGAGAGCTGGGAAATCGGGAAGTGCAGCTGGGAGGCTGAGGGTGATGAGGGGTTGTGGGAAGCAAACGTGAGAAGGAAGGCAATTGGGCAGCAGGGGCTAGAATAAATATACGCTGGAAACCCGGTTAATATAATACTTAGCTCCAATTGAAGGAAAGCATAAATATAAAATTTACCTAGAGAAGGGATTCGGAAATCAGGCATGAGACAGAACAGCAGTGAAGAACTGAGAAATGAATTTAAATGTTAAGGCAACTACTTAACTTCCTGATGAAGGGCCTTGGCCCGAAATGCCGACTGCTTATCTCCACCCCCCCCCCACCCCACCCGCCCCACCACTCATAGATGCTGGCTGACTCGCTGTGTTCCTCCTGCGTTTTGTGCGCGTTAAACCTACCTGCGAACCGCTGGCACTGGGTAATCCCATTACTGTGTGTGATTAGTAAACTTCATGCTGCATTTTTATTTTTATTTGAAAGTTTGTTAACTATTCTGCAAGATCTATTTAATGTCAGGCCAGGTAGGTTCCAGCCTGAAGCATTACTTTTAAACCGCATCGGAAAACGACTTCATTTATTTTGTGTTGCTCTGTCCTCGCAACAAATTCGGGAAACAAATTTAAGTTCCCGTATTATACTAAAGGAGCGTCCGACACGGACAAAATACAGGCGTAATATTAACCTTGGTTTGCAGTACAATAATCTATAAAAACATTTACGAATACAGTAATCCTGTAATTCACTGTAACGTGTGTACTTTTAAACAGTTCCCAACGTAAAATAGTTTATTTCGTCCAGAGACCAATAAGGAAGTTGGCAAATTACTTGTCCGTCGATTGCAAGATGTGTATTCAACTGTAAGTAAACTAGTTTGGTGAAGGGAACCTGGAGTCTCAGTAATTAACCGAATCTGATCACTGAGTGCCCAGTTACAACGATAAAGGGTTAACGTGTATCCCAAAGAATGCTCCGCTTTTTTAGTAGGATCTGACTCGGCTTTTCATTTCTGACCATCTGCCCAGATTCTCGGCTTTGCTGCTCGGTTCCCTCTTGTTAAATCTCTACATATGTTACATCAACATTTTAATGGGAAAGGGAGGATATCTCATTTTGTAAAAAGATGTTTCGGGTTGGAAACTAGTTCCGTTTGAAAGACGAAGAACGCCCTTCTTTGTCAATGCAATGCATACCCATTCTATGCCCATTACTGCGTGAACAGTCTCATTGACTGTTTGCCATCAGCCGGTTATCACCGCCACAGTATTGATCCGAGCCGTGGTCACCGTGATTGATGGTCTTGCTTCTGTTATCTGTGCCCTTCTATGAAAACTTTACAGTTCATTGGGGTCAGTAGGTTACAAATGTTTGTTGTAAAATATATGTACCCTGGGTAGCGTTAAATAGGTGGAAACTACCAGCAATTAATTCGAGGTCATATCCTCCCGTTGGCACAGGTCACCAGAGTAAGCGCATCGCGGTTGGTTTTGTTGAAAGCAAACGCTGGCAAGAGGACTGTACAGGTCTGGGTGTACTTGTTGCTGTCACTGTGAATGTGCGAACAAATGATTATTCGAGGGAAAAGGTTGAAATTCACAAAGGAGGAAATTATTGAAAGGAAAAGAACACCTTCAAACACAAACTCCGCCCGGGTACATTACACATCTAGCGCGCCGTACAAGGGTTACAGGTGTCGAATATCGACTGGACATATTTTGAGACTAACAGAGGCACAAATATTAATCATGACTTTCTTAACGTGTCTGACGTACAGGTGCTCTCAGATGCAGACAGCGGATCTTGTGTTGCGGAAGTCAGCTGCAAATGCAACTGATCCGTTGGGAAAAAAAACACATTCACAACTACATCTGAACAAAAGGATTATTTCCGGTGCCTTGAATTTCCTACATTATAGGAACAAACACAAGTCAAAACATAGTCGGTCCTAATTTGGTTCTGCATATAGTGAGAAGATAGGAAGCTCGTAAAGATAAATTAACTTCCCTGTAGTTTGCAATTTTATGTTGGAAACGTAGAGACGTCTAATTTGCCACCTGGAAAATGTTGGAGGATTCAGCAGGTCAGGCAGCATCTATGACACAGGCTCTCGGCCTGAAACATAGACCTTTCCACTGATGCCGAATGACCTACCGAGTTCCTCCATCATTTTGTATGTGTTATTTTGGATTTCCAGCATCTGCAGAACCTCTTGTGTTTATAATTTACCACCTAATTTATTACATTCACTTTTTGTCCATGTGGTTTTCTCCCTAAGAATGCAAAAAAGTTGGATAATTCCGATGTGCAAGTAGGAATGAGAGGAGATCAATCACAGTGAAGTGAGTTATATATAATCATGCCTGATGTTCTATACTGGCTAAGTACTAAATACCATTAACACTTTTAACTTCAATTGACTGACAGCTATGTGAAGAATTGGCTGCTGCTAATCTGTATATGGCAGGAGGGAGTGAGCAACAGCGCAATGTTGCAATGGTAAACGTCCATAGTTTTTTATCATCTATGAACTATACCAATGGGTATTATTGTTTCTACCAGTCAGCACTGTGCTGGTTGTCCTGGTCAAAGGCACTTTGTTAATAATTAAGGCACTGAATGCAATGTTTTATTTGTTTTTCCCATCCTGAATCTGAGCTATTTGATAAACCTCCATAATAAAGGTTCACTCTAAGGCTGAGGCTAGGCTGAAACAGACTAGTGCTGTATTTTCAGGAATGTACTCACCTGAGATGAGCTTCCCAAAACAAACACTCTATTCCCAGGCCTGTCAAGGCAAGAAATTATCAATTGGACAGTGAATTCAAGGATGTTCTCAAAATCTCCTTAAAAATAAATTGCAATATCCCCACTGGCTCTTGGGAAAAGAGTGAAGAACAAGACCGAGGAATGACAATGGGAACCTTGGGCCCATACATTGACAACGCTCTATAAATAGTAGGAGGAGTACACCACCTACTAAACCACTCATCCTCTCACCCTGCCAATGCCCTCTGTAACGAAATCTGTTGAATCCAGAACTCAATGGACTGGAGCCAAATAGAGCCATCACAGCCTGCATGCTACTGTCCTGAGTATTTAAGCAAAAAATCAATTTCAATGTATGATTGATAAAAAAAAACACCAAAAGTTATCACATTACCATCACTGCAGAATAAACAAAAAAACAAAAGAACTAAGTGTCCTTGTATTTGCTGTTTCTATCTCAGAACCCATATCAGTTGCTATGACTGCAAATAGATTGCCCAACATGAAGACATAAAGGGGAGAAATTGGATAGCACTGTAAAATGTGTTTGGAATCATGCTGCTTAACTAAGCCTCACCTGGTGCAGAACCACTGGGAACTCAGGTTCCCCCTGCATCATCATGACAGCAGCATTCAGTCAGTTACTCTGCAGGTTAGAGCTGTGGCATGTATTCTCCTGATGTGACTCAGGAGCTGTTTACACTGGCCAGATGTAATTTGTGCTGAATTAAGTCATTGCCTGCAACTACTGGTAATGTCACTTCACAGATTTGAACATTAGGTGGAAGCCAAGGCAATGTAGGTATGAGACCAGGCACCAGTTTTCAAGGTCAGACCAAAAGCGGAGAAATGCCTTAATGACCAGAAACTCTCTGATTCCGTTATAAAGCACTACGGGCAGGTGGTGTTTAGCAGGCTGTGTCAGATCCCTGGAGTGATGGACCTTCCATGAGTTGCTGTGCTCAGAGGCCTAATACATTTTTAGCATGGAACTCTGGTTAATGGCAACCTAAGGTGTGGCCACATCATTTGAATCTTTTAATTAAATGAGTTTTTCTTTTGTTTATATTTCCTTTTCTCCTCAATGTATATTTACATTTAATTAATTAACAATAGCTTTGTCTGTTTTAAAATAAATTGATTATTTACTTTTCTTTACATGTTTTACTTCTCTTGGGGACATTCTGAAATAATGAACTGTCAGCAAGTCATATGGATTGTCCATAGTTCCCAGTGTCTGAGGTCCCATTACCACGTGACTATGTATGACTTAGTGGTGATGTCAAGAGCGAGTGGGGAATCATAGGGCTCAAAAATATTCTGAGGGGCTGCTGCAAACAGTGACCACCAGGATAAATGCAACCCAGCCTACTTCTCAGCACTTACATGCCACAAAGCAATTGTTGGTGGCGACAATGTACTTGTACTGTTCCTCCTTACTCACTTTGCTCACATTCCAAGATGTCCCCTGATTTGCAAGATGCAGATGGTGTTTGCAAACATCTTTTACCTTTCCACCACCAACAACATGAATGGCTTTGACAATCACAAATGTTCAAAATCATTTAGTGTGAGCTAAGATATAAAATAACTTGTTAAAATAAAATTATGAGCACTAAACATTTTCTAGAAGAAATAAAACAATTAAGAAACATTCAAATTAACTTAATTAAATCTAGTAAGAAGCTCTACTCCACTCCCTGCAGATAATTCCATTAATTTTAATGTGATCACAGTATTTGCATCATACTCAATGGGAAAATCCCAGCATAACATATGGCTATTGGAATTGCTGCCTTTGACTCCAACAGAAGCATTTACAGGAAATGAAGCAGCGTTTCTCTAAACCCTTGTCATTACTTATTAACAGTCAAGCTATTTAATTGAACTCCACAATCACCTTTGCCAATGCACCCTTCATTCTTACACTATTGGCTTTATTTAAGATTGAATTTGCATCTGAACTATACCACTCTCAGACTTCATGCATTATTATCATTATACTTCAGAGGATCTTTTACTCCGAGGTGACTAATTACCCATGTCTCATTAAATAAATTAATATCCTGTTTCCTTAATTTAAGTTCACCAATTGCCTTCATGGGATTTGAACTATTTTATTCCATATGTTCATCATCAAGACAGAAGCTCAATTCTTAAGCTCTTCCAAACTATCCTAGGAGATTCGACATCTAATTTTGTTTGATGGTGCTGTCACATAGTGTCTTGGGATGCTACATTACAAAATTACAAACCGTAATGAACTGTGAGGAGGATAGTAATAGACTGCAAAGGGATAGACTAGCAGGACAGATAGGTTGTGTATTGAAGTTAATGGTGACAAATAGAATTATACTTTGGTCGGAAGAATAAGAGGGAATTGTTTAAAGGATGTACAAATGGAAATAAATATTGAGTGTTTATGCACAGAGTTTAGTTAAAGAGCCAGGACAAGATAGGAAAGTAATTCAAAAGCATTCAGGATCCTGGGTTTTATAAACCGAGGCATAATGTGCCACAGCAAGGAAATTATAATGGACTTATATGAAACACTGGCTTGGCCATGATTTGAGCATTGTGTCCAGTACTGGGGTCCAAATTTTAGGAAAAAAATGTAAAGTCTTCCCTGAGGGAGCAGAAAAGATTTGGTAAAATGATTCGAAGAGAAGGAATTTGAATGATATATGCACACAAAAGAAACTGGGCTTGTTTTCTTTAGAATAAGGGTTATAGGATAAGTGTGAGGTGATGCATTTTGAAAGGACAAACCAGAAGTTTGAGTACAGGGTTAATGGTCGGTTACTTAAGAGTGTGGATGAACAGAGGGACCTTGGGGTTCAAATCCATACAACCCTCAAGGTTGCTGTACAGGTTGATTGGATATTTGAGAAGGCCTATGGGATGCCAGGCTTCATTAATAGGGGGTTTGAGTTCAAGAGTAGAGAGGTCATGTTGCAACTCTACAAATCTCTGGTGAAACCACACAGAGTATTGTGTTCAGTTCTGGTCACCTCATTATAGGAAGGATGTGGAAGCTATGGAGAGAGTGCAGAGGAGATTTACCAGGATGTTGCCCGGATTGGAAAACAAGTCTTATGAGGCAAGGTTAGCAGAGCTGGGACTTTTCTCTTTGGAGCGTAGAAGGATGAGAGGGGACTTGATAGAGGTCTACAAGATTATGAGAGGCATAGATAGGACGGATAGCCAGTACCTGTTTCCCAGGGCAGGTAGGTTTGGTAGCATGGTTCAGGAGGGTTTAAACTAATTTGCAAGGGGGATGGGACCTGGAGCGATAGAGCAGTGGAAGAAGTGCATGGAGTAAAGCCAGATCTAACATATAGAGAGGCTTTGAGGAAAGGGAAGCAGAATAAAGGGTGTAAAGGTAGTAAGACAGAAGGGCTGAAGTGTGTGTACCTCAATGCAAGAAGCATCAGGAACAAAGGTGGTGAACTGAGAGCTTGGATACATACATGGAATTATGATGTAGTGGCCATTACAGAGAATTGGCTGGCACCAGGGCAGGAGTGGATTCTCAATATTCCTGGATTTCAGTGCTTTAAAAGGGATAGAGAGGGGGGGAAAGGGGAGGAGGGGTGGCATTACTAGCAGGGATACTATTACAGCTACAGAAGGGGTGGGTAATGTAGCAGAATCCTCTTTTGAGTCAGTATGGGTGGAAGTCAGGAACAGGAAGGGAGTAGTTACTCTATTAGGGATATTCTATAGGCCCCCTGGTAGCAGCAGAGATACAGAGGACCAGATTGGGAGGCAGATTTTGAAAAGGTGCAAAAATAACAGGGTTGTTATCATGGGTGACTTTAACTTCCCTAATATTGATTGGCACCTGATTAGTTTGTTAAGTGTGTCCAGGACGGATTCCTGTCACAGGATGTGGACAGGCTGACCAGGGGGAATGCCATTCTAGATCTAGTACTAGGTAATGAACCAGGTCAGGTCACAGATCTCTCAGTGGGTGAGCATCTGAGGGGACAGTGACCACTGCTCCCTGGCCTTTATAATTATCATGGAAAAGGATAGAATCAGAGAGGACAGGAAAATTTTTAATTGGGGAAGGGCAAATTATGAGGCTATAGGGCTAGAACTTGTGGGTAAGAATTGGGATGAAGTTTTTGCAGGGAAATGTACTATGTTTAGAGATCTCTTGCAGGATGTTAGGGATAAATTTGTCCCGGTGAGGAATATAAAGAATGGTAGGGTGAAGGAACCATGGGTGACAAGCGAGGTGGAAAATCTAGTCAGGTGGAAGAAGGCAGCATACATGAGGTTTAGGAAGCAAGGATCAGATGGGTCTATGGAGGAATATAGGGAAGCAAGAAAGGAGCTTAAGAAGGGGCTGAGAAGAGCAAGAAGGGGGCATGAGAAGGCCTTGGCTAGTAGGGTAAAGGAAAACCCCAAGGCGTTCTTCAATTATGTGAAGAACAAAAGGATGACAGGAGTGAAGGTAGGACCGATTAGAGATAAAGGTGGGAAGATGTGCCTGGAGGCTGTGGAAGTGAGCGAGGTCCTCAATGAATACTTCTCTTCAGTAATCACCAATGAGAGGGAACTTGATGGTGAGGACAATATGAGTGAGGTTGATGTTCTGGAGCATGTTGATATTAAGGGAGAGGAGGTGTTGGAGGTGTAAAAATACATTAGGACGGATAAGTCCCTGGGGCCTGACGGCATATTCCCCAGGCTGCTCTACGAGGCGAAGGAAGAGATTCCTGAGCCTCTGGCTAGGATCTTTATGTCCTCGTTGTCCATGGGAATGGTACCGGAGGATTGGAGGGAGGCGAATGTTGTTCCCTTGTTCAAAAAAGGTAGTAGGGATAGTCCGGGTAATTATAGACCAGTGAGCCTTACGTCTGTGGTGGGAAAGCCGTTGGAAAAGATTCTTAGAGATAGGATCTATAGGCATTTAGAGAATCATGGTCTGATCAGGGACAGTCAGCATGGCTTTGTGAAGGGCAGATCATGTCTAACAAGCCTGATAGAGTTCTTTGAGGAGGTGACCAGGCATATAGATGAGGGTAGTGCAGTGGATGTGATCTATATGGATTTTAGTAAGGCATTTGATGAAGTTCCACATGGTAGGCTTATTCAGAAAGTCAGAAGGCATAGGATCCAGGGAAGTTTGGCCAGGTGGATTCAGAATTGGCTCGCCTGCAGAAGGCAGAGGGTCGTGGTAGAGGGAGTACATTCAGATTGGAGGATTGTGACTAGTTGTGTCCCACAAGGATCTGTTCTGGCACCTCTATTTTTTGTAATTTTTATTAATGACCTGGTTGTGGGGGTAGAGGGGTGGGTTGGCAAGTTTGCATATGACACAAAGGTTGGTAGTTTTGTAGATAGTGTAGAGGACTGTTGAAGATTGCAGAGACACATTGATAGGATGCAGAAGTGGGCTGAGAAGTGGCAGATGGAGTTCAACCTGGAGAAGTGTGAGGTGGTATACTTTGGAAGGACAAACTCCAAGGCAGAGTACAAAGTAAATGGCAGGATACTTGGTAGTGTGGAGGAGCAGAGGGATCTGGGGGTACATGTCCATAGATCCCTGAAAGTTATCTCACAGGTAGATAGGGTATTTAAGTAAGCTTATGGGGTTTTAGCTTTCATAAGTCAAGGGATAGAGTTTAAGAGTTGTGATGTAATGATGCAGCTCTATAAAACTCTGGTTAGGCCACAATTGGAGTACTGTGCCCAGTTCTGGTCACCTCACTATAGGAAGGATGTGGAAGCATTGGAAAGGGTATGGAGGAGATTTACCAGGATGCTTCCTAGTTTAGAGAGTATGCATTATGATCAGAGATTAAGGGAGCTAGGGCTTTACTCTATGGAGAGAAGGTGGATGAGAGGAGACATGATAGAGGTGTACAAGATAATAAGAGGAATAGATAGAGTGGATAGCCAGCGCCTCTTCCCCAGGGCACCGCTGGTCAATACAAGAGGACATGGCTTTAAGGTAAGGGGTGGGAAGTTCAAGGGAGATATTAGAGGAAGGTTTTTTACTCAGAGAGTGGTTAGTGCGTGGAATGCACTGCCTGAGTCAGTGGTGGAGGCAGATACACTCATGAAGTTTAAGAGACTGCTAGACAGGTACATGGAGGAATGTAAGGTGGGAGGTTATATGGGAGGCAGGGTTTGAGGGTCGGCACAACATTGTGGGCCGAAGGGCCTGTACTGTGCTGTACTATTCTATGTTCTATGTTCTATGAATAACAAACACCAGAGGGCATCTGTACAAAGTTAAGGGAGGGAAGTTTAGGGGAGACATCAGGGGTAAGTTTTCTACACAGAGGGTTGTGGGTGCTTGGAATGACTTGCCAGAGATGGTGGTGGAAGCTAAAACATTAGGGGTACTTAAGAGCCCCTTGGACAGGCACATGGATGAAAGAAAAATAGAGGGTTACGGGGTAGTGTGGGTTTAGTACTTTTTTTTAAGGAATATATGGGTCGGCACAACATCGAGGGCTGAAGGGCCTGTGCTATGCTATAGTATTCTAGTGTCTAGTGTCTAATGATCTGGTGGTGGTGGCATCTGTTAGGCTTGCAAGACCATGGATCTGCGCCTGGAAAGTTCCAGGGTGCAGGCCTGGGCAAGGTTGTATGGAAGACTGGCAGTTGCCCATGCAGCAAGTCTTCCCGATGGAAGGGCAAGGGCCGATACAGCTTGGCAGCAGTGTCGTTGCAGGAGTTGCCAGAACGAGGTTGAAGGCAACGTCGGACTGCCTTAGGGACTTCCAGCTCCGGATTTGTCCTCAGGGTTTACTCCGGAAGCCTTTCCCATAAGTGGGTATGGCCGCAAGGCAGCGGAGGTTTGAAATCAGAGTTTTCCCTCTCTCAGGTGGACTGCCTTCCCAGGCTGACAAGCTCCATCTACCCGAAGCACTGGTTTTAAGGCGCCAGGACCCGCCTTCGCCCCTTTTCTTGTCAGTAGAAACAGTTCCACCCGGCTGAGAGGCGAAGCCAGATGAGAAGGCCAGGAGTTGGACTTGGTTGTCAGAGGCTATTTGAGGTGCCTGCCGTGAGGAGCACTTTTAGGTAGTGGGAGCTTGTCCCCACTACCACTCCTCAGCTTGACAACCTTGGAACCATACGATCTGGTAGAGGCAATTCAACTAGTGAAGGGCATTGACAGAATAGATAAATGGAAGTCATTCTTATTTATGAAGGTTGAAGAACAAAGAGGCATATAATGAAAATCATGGCAAAGGAATCAAAATTTTTAAAATGCAATAACTGGTTATAAATTGCCAAGGTTAGTTCTGGAGAAAGATTCAATTCCAATATTCAGAAGAGACTTGTATAAAGGGAATAAATTTCAGGGCCATGGAGAGAGAATATGAGATTGGGACGAGATGGTTCGTTCTTACATTGAGCCAGTATGGACCTGATGGGCCAAATGGTGCACTTCTGTGATGTAGCTGTTTGGTGATTCTGCAAAATGATGATTTGGCTGAGGGGACCAAAGATAAAATTTCCTAGTTTGCTGATAATGTAAAATTACAGAGAATGTAGGTAGTGTTGGGGATACAAAGCGATTTCAATGAGATATAGACAAGTTAAATGAGTTGATAATCACTTGGCAAATGGAGTGTAATGTGAAACAATGTGAAGTTATATACTGTACTTTGTTTCACATTACATTATGTGAAATTATAAATCATAATGAACTGTGAGGAGAATAGTAATAATGAGTTTATATACTTCAATAGAAAAATCGGGAAATCCACATTGGTTCTCTCTCTTTCTCATTCTATCAAGGTCCCTCTCACCTAAAACCTAGCTCTGTCTTTTAATTTTCAGTGATGCTGCCTGACTTTCTGAATGTTTCTAACATTCTTGCTTCTTACTTTGAATTTCCCATGTCTGTAGTAGTTTGGTTTTCATTGAGAAACGTAGATGATCAATGAGGCCTTGCACACAAGTCACTGAAGACTAACATGCAGGTGCAGCAGGCACTTAAAAGGCAAATAATGTGTTGGCCTTTATAAGTAGAGAATTTGATTACAAGGGTGAAGATATCTCACTACAATTACAAGACACACAAACCAATCTTCCGTCCGTGCACTCACTTTACACTGCACGCTGTCAGAGCAGTGCTGCCAGGATAATCAAGGACACAACCCACCCAGCCAACACACTTTTTGCCCCTCTTCCCTCCGGGAGAAGGTTCAGGAGTTTGAAGACTCGTACGGCCAGATTTGGGAACAGCTTCTTTCCAACTGTGATAAGACTGCTGAACGGATCCTGACCCGGATCTGGGCCATACCCTCCAAATATCCGGACCTGCCTATTGGTTTTTTTGCACTACCTTACTTCCCATTTTACTATTTTCTATTTATGATTTATAATTTAAATTTTTAATATTTAATATTTGTAATCCAGGGAGTGTGAAGCGCAGAATCAAATATCGCTGTGATGATTGTACGTTCTAGTACCAATTGTTTGGCGACAATAAAGTATAAAGTATAAAGTACATGTGGTGAGAGAGTGAGTCACTGGACTTGATCAATGTATGTATGTGGAAGATTGTGTGGGCTGACCTTCTATTGTCCGGAATTTAGATGAATTCCTAATAAACTCACAAGAACATGCAACATTCTCAGAGGGCTGGACGGGCTAGATGAGTTAAAAATGTTTTCTTTGGTTACGGAAGTATGAGTCACAGTCTCACAGTAAGCCATTTCGGACTATGATTAGGAGACATTTCTTCATTCTGATGTGGTTAATCCTTGGATTTCTCTTCCTGGGGAGACTGTGGAACCTCAGTCTTTGATTGTGTTTGAAAAATAAATCTGATGATTTTCAGAAGTTAAAGGAGGGAAGGGTTGTCACCAGAGGACTGAAAAGAGACCTTGCTGAGTGATAGCAACACACACAAAATGCTGGAGGAACTCAGCAGATCGGGCAGCATCTATGGAAATGAATAAACAGTCGACGTTTCAAGCCAAGACCCTTCTTCGGGTCTACTAAATGATAGAATGACCTTGAGAGGCTGAATAGCCTATTCTTGCTTCTATGATTATATTTATATGCTGTATTAGATGAATGATTAAAGAAACAACTACATAACTCACAAAAGAATGGAATTTCGTAGCGTGTCTGGTCTTTTGTATTATTTATGTGTAACAATTAATTTATATGTTGCTGCAGGTGGAAGAACTATAAACTATAGGCTTCTCGGCAGGCACAGAAAGCTCTGTAAATTTAGGCCCAACATCTGGATGAACGTTGGTTGTGGGACAATTATACACCTATAAGCTGTTCCTGTCAGCAAACCTACTGATAACTTTGAAAGGCCTTCAGTTACTATTCCATTACAGTTTCTGATTAATTAATCTGTGTAATTCTTATAGGTACACCAATTCAGAATGAAGTCACTTGTGAGGTGGAAGAAAAATTAGCAGGTGTGTCACAGACAATATTTTTAAATGATTCACAGGATTATCGTCCCATTAGTGCTGCCAGATTTTATTGCCTTCCTTAATTGCCTTGCAGAAGGTAATAGCTGGTCTGGCTAATTTTCTTACTGATGCTAATGCCCAGAAATTTATGGTGCAGGATCTGATGAGTTTTCAGCACTGAGGAGTGCTGATTCATTGGATGAGAAATGGTAGGAGGTGATAATCAGCAGTATCATCAAAAAAATGGAGGGAAACAAAGGATACTGAAACAGCTGCCATGGCTTAGGATCCTTAAGGATAAAATCTTGGTGTCCGAGTTACATATCCTCATTAACCTGGAAGAACAACACATATTCTGCTTGAGTAGTCTACAATGCACTGGCAGAAACACTGAATTTTCTAGTTTCAGGTAACCTTTATCTCTTCTATTTCCCCCTTTAACTCTCCTTCCTGTTCACCTCTAGTTCTCCCAATAGAAACACAGAAACATAGAAAACCTACAGCACAATACAGGCCCTTCAGTCCACAAAGTTGTGCCGAACCTTAGAAATTACCAGGGTTACTCATAGCCCTCTATTTTTCTAAGCTCCATGTACCTATCCAAAGGTCTCTTAAAAGACTCTATCATATCCACCTCCATCACCATTGCCGGCAGCCCATTCCACGCACTCACCACTCTGTGTAAAAAACTTACTCCTGACATCTCCTCTGTACCTAGTCCCAAGCACCTAAAACCTGTGCCCTCTTGTAGCAACCATTTCAGCCCTGGGAAAAAGCCTCTGACTATCCACACGATCAATGCCTCTCATCATCTTATACACCTCTATCAGTTCACCTCTCATCCTCCGTTGTTCCAAGGAGAAAAGGCCGAGTTCACTCAACCTATTTTTATAAGGCATGCTGCCAATCCAGGCAACCTCCTTGTAAATATCCTCTGCACCCTTTCTATGGTTTCCACATCCTTTCTATAGTGAGGTGACCAGAACTGAGCACAGTACTCCAAGTGGGGTCTGACCAGGGTCCTATGTAGCTGCAACATTACCCCTCGGCTCCTAAATTCAATTCCACGATTGATGAAGGCCAATACACCGTATGCCTTCTTAACCACACAGTCAATCTGCGCAGCTGCTTTCAGCGTCCTATGGACTCGGATCCCAAGATCCCTCTGATCTTCCATACTGCCAAGAGTCTTACCATTAATACTATATTCTGCCATCATACTTGACCTACCAAACTGAACCACCTCACACTTATCTGGGTTGAACTCCATCTGCCACTTCTCAGCCCAGTTTTGCATCCTATCAATGTTCCGCTGTAACCTCTGACAGCCCTCCACACTATCCACAACACCCCCAACCTTTGTGTCATCAGCAAACTTACTAACCCATCCCTCCACTTCCTCATCCAGGTCATTTATAAAAATCAGGAAGGGTCCCAGAACAGATCCCTGAGGCACACCACTAGTCACTGTCCTCCATGCAGAATATGACCTGTCTACAACCACTCCTTGCCTTCTGTGGGCAAGCTATTTCTGGATCCACAAAGCAATATCCCCTTGGATCCCATGCCTCCTTACTTTCTCAATAAGCCTTGCATGGGCTACTTTATCAAGTGCCTTGCTGAAATCCATATACACTACATCTACTGCTCTTCCTTCATCAATGTGTTTAGTCACATCCTCAAAAAATTCGATCAGGCTCATAAGGCAAGACCTTGACAAAGTCATGCTGACTATTCCTAATCATATTATATCTCTCCAAATGTTCATAAATCTTGCTTCTCAGGATCTTCTCCATCAACTTGCCAACCACTGAAGTAAGAGTCACTGGTCTATAATTTCCTGGGGTATCTCTACTCCCTTTCTTGAGTAAGGGAACAACATCTGCAATCCTCCAATCCTCCGGAACCTCTCCTAACCCCATTGATGATGCAAAGATCATTGCAAGAGGCTCAGCAATCTCCTCCCTTGCCTCCCACAGTAGCCTGGCGTACATCTCATCCAGTCCCAGCGACTTATCCAACTTGATGCTTTCCAAAAGCTCCAGCACATCCTCTTTCTTAATATCTACATGCTCAAGCTTTTCAGTCTGCTGCAGGTCATCACCACAATCACCAAGATCCTTTTCCATAGTGAATACTGAAGTAAAGTATTCATTAAGTACCTCTGCTATTTCTTCCCACCTGTGTTGGGCACGTGGCCAAGTTGTTAAGGCGTTCGTCTAGTGACTTGAAGGTCACTAGTTTGAGCCTCAGCTGTGGCAGTGTGTTTGTGTCCTTGAGCAAGGCACTTAATCACACATTGCTTTAGTCTGTGCGAGGAGAGGCGCCCCACACAGACTTCCAATCTGCTCCTTGTAAGGCATGAAAATGCCCGACGCAGGCCTCTCATGGTCTGAGTCGACGTTCCCTCCCTCCCTATTTCCTCTGGTTCCATACACACTTCCCCACTGTCACACTTGATAGGTCCTATTCTGTCACATCTTATCCTCTTGCGCTTCACATACTTGTAAAATACCTTGGGGTTTTCCTTAATCCTGCCTGCCAAGGCCTTCTTATGGCCCCTTCTGGCTCTCCTAATTTCCTTCTTAAGCTCCTTCCTGTTAGCCTTATAATCTTCTAGATCTCTAAAATTACCTAGCTCTCTGAACCTTTTGTAAGCTTTTCTTTTCTTCTTGACTAGATTTACTATAGCCTTTGTACACCATGGTTCCTGTACCCTACCATAAATACCCTGTCTCATTGGAACAAATATCCCCTGAACATTTGCCACCTTTCTTTCATACCTTTCCCTGAGAACATCTGTTCCCAATTTAAGCATCCAAGTTCCTGCCTGATAGCCTCATAATTCTCCTTACTCCAGTTAAATGCTTTTCTAACTTGTCTGTTCCTATCTCTCTCCAATGCTATTGTAAAGGAGATAAAATTATGATCACTATCTCCAAAACGCTCTCGTACTGAGAGATGTGACACCTGACCAGGTTCATTTCCCAATACCAGATCATGTACAGCCTCTCCTCTTGTAGGCTTATCTATATATTGTGTCAAGAAACCTTCCTGAACACACCTAACAAATTCCACCCCATCTAAACCCCTTGCTCTAGGGAGATGCCAATTGATATTTGGGAAATTAAAATCTCCCACCACAACAACTCTGTTATTATTACACTTTTCCAGGATCTGTTTCTCCATCTGCTCCTCAATATCCCTGTTACTATTGGGCAGCCTATAAAAAACACCCAGTAGAGTCATTGACCCCTTCCTGTTCCTAACCTCCACCCACAGATGCTCCATAGACAATCCCTCCATGACGTCCATCTTTTCTGCAGCCGTGACACTATCCCCGATCAACAGTGCCACGCCCCCATCTCTTTTGCCTCCCTCCCTGTCCCTTCTGAAACATCTAAAACCTGGCACTTGAAGTAACCTTTCCAGTCCCTGAACCATCCAAGTCCCTATAATGGCCACAACATCATAGCTCCAAGTACTGATCCATGGTCTAAGCTCATCCGCTTTGTTCACAACACTCCTTGCATTAAAATAGACACATCTCAAACCATCGGTCTGAGCGCATCCCTTCTCTATCACCTGCCTATCCTCCCTCACACACTGTCTCCAAGCTTTCTCTATTTGTGAGCCAACTGCCTCTTCCCCAGTCTCTTCAGTTCGGTTCTCACCCCCCAATAATTCTAGTTTAAACTCTCCCCAGTAGCTTAGCAAACCTCCCCGCCAGGATATTGGTCCCTCTGGAATTCAAGTGCAACCTGCCCTTTTGTACAGGTTACACCTGCCCCAAAAGAGGTCCCAATGATCCAGAAATCAGAATCCCTGCCCCCTGCTCCAATCCCTCAGCCAAGCATTTATCCTCCACCTCATTCTATTCCTATACTCACTGTCACATGGCACAGGCAGTAATCTCGAGATTACTACCTTTGCGGTCCTGCTTCTCAACTTCCTTCTTAATTCCCTGTAGTCTGTTTTCAGGACCTCTTCCCTTTTCCTACCTATGTCATTGGTACCAATATGTACCATGACCTCTGGCTGTTCTCCCTCCCACTGCAGATATCATGGACGCAATCTGAAACATCCTGGACCCTGGCACCTGGGAGGCAAACTACCATCCAAGTTTCTTTCCTGCGTCCACAGAATTGCCTCTCTGACCCCCTAACTTTCGAGTCTCCTATCACTACTGCCTTTCTCTTCCTTTCCCTACCCTTCTGAGCCACAGGGCCGGACTCTGTGCCAGTGGCATGGCCACTGTTGCTTCCCACAGGTAGGCTGTCCCCCCCAACAGTACTCAAACAGGAGTACTTATTGTTCACAGGTCAGCCGTAGGGGTACTCTTTAGTACCTGACTCTTCCCCTTCCCTCTCCTGACTGTTACCCACTTGTCTGTCTCCTGTGGCCCCTGTGTGATCACCTGCCTATAACTCCTTTCTATCACCTCCTTGCTCTCCCTGACCAGACGAAGGTGATCGAGCTGCAACTCCAGTTCCATAATGCGGTCCCTTAGGAGCTGCAGCTCGACACATTGGGTGCAGATATGGCCGTCTGGGAGGCTGGGACACTCTAGGACTTCCCGCATCCGACAGTGAGCACAGAACACCGGTCTCACACACATACTTCCTTTCCGCAATTAACACAGGTAAGTCTACCTCGCCTCATCCCATTACCGCCTAAGCCCATTGAGCCAAAGCCCTATCACTCTGCTCCCTTGTTCCCTATCATTCTTGTTCCCTTTCACAAATCAACCTCACCTATCACTATTTTTAATTCCTCTCTCCACACACTTTACCCCTCAGATCATCATCCCCATCTGGTTCCATCTGCCCTGGTTCCCATTATTATTTTCCTTGCTTAACAGATTCTAGCACAAGCAGCCTTTGTATGTCTGCCTATCACCTACTTGCCCTGTCTCAACTCCACTCCTACCTCTCCTCAACCCTGACCTTTTGCTTGACATTTGACATGCCTCCTTGGTTCGGCAATGATCTACTGGTTGCTGTGTCATCCTCCCTCCCTCCTCCTCTTTATACTCTCTATCTTCTCTTTATATTCTCAGTTCTGATGTGGTGTCTTGATGTGAAATATGGACAGTTCCTCTTCCCTCACTGATGCTGGATTGTTATCAACAGTGCAATTCCTCAACATTTACTGCAGATTTGAGGATCTTGGATGGTAGGAGAAAGGCAGATCATGCCACAGAAATGGAGACTTCAAGCTTAATATTTAGATAAAAGTTGCTGGGAGGAGCGGTATCTCAATTCAGGTGAGTCAAGTTCTCGGGGAAAGGAGAAACAACTACAGTAAGACCTTTAGACCAGTGCTAAACAATGCACAACCCTCAGGTTACTTCCATTTGCAAAGGCTGGAACTGTCTAGCCTGTAATCACTGTTCTCACACCCTGACCTCAGTTCTATCTTGCCATCAGTAAGATTGTTGACAATCCCTTGCAATCCAGAGAACAGATCTGACCCATTAAAAAGAATTCCGTGATATCATCAGAGGAAGCTTATGAAGACCAGAAGAATGCTATGGCTGAAGATGCAAGGTAGGACTTGATTCTTCAGGTTCTGTCAGGTTTCAGGGAGCCATCCACGGAGTGTACCTGAAGCAAGTCCCAGGTACTCAAGGAGCACCTGATGCCAATCTTCAGGGCCTTGAGGCTTTCCTGTATGGGTGTACTGATTGGTTATTGGACAGGAATTGCAGGAAACCAGGGGACTGAGTTAGTCCTACTTCAAAATTCTGGGCCCAAATCCAAATTCGGGTCCAGATTCAGGTGTAGACCAGGATTAGCTCTATTGATGATAAAGCTCTGTGATGATAAAATGAGATACAGGTGCAATAGAGTAGCAGGGTTATGGGAAGTGGTCCAGCAAGGCAGAAGTGACTGGGCCAGTTATATACGATTAAAATAAAGCATCTCTGCTGGAACTGTTTCCAAATGCGCTAGGAACAAGTCCAAAAGGGATACAGAGAATCAGTCCAAAACGAGTTAACACTGACTGAAATCTGAACGAAAAACTGAATCTATTGTAAATTCTCTACAGATCAGGCTGCAGTTTTAGGAACAATGTTAATATTTCAGTTTGATGGTATTTTGTGAGAAGAATGAATCAGTGTTCTCAAGTTGAACTGACACCTTTTGTACACTTTCATAATTCTAACATCTGATACATTCTACCATTGCATTACATGTTAACTATGCAATCTCTGTAAATATGATTTAGTTATAATGCTATTTTGTAAACACTTTGGATTAAATTGCTCTGTTTTTTACTATTTAAAACTGAGGCTCTAGTCACCACTTAAAAGGGAAGATACGATTACATTTGAGATGTTACAGAGGAGATTCATCATGATGTTGCCTGTGATAAAGAATTTAAGTTAAGTGGAGAGAGTGGATAGGCTGGGTTTCTTTTCTGTCGAGTGGAAATGACTTGAAGTGGGAAACTGATAGAGGCATGCAATATTGAGGGACATAGATAAGTTAGGTAGAAACTTCTCCCCACAGGAAAAGTATCTAAAACTAGATTTAGGAGAAGGTGCAAGGAATTTAGAGGGGATTTGAGAAAGAACTTTTTCACCCAGAGGTGGTTCGAATCTAGAAAGCACTGCCTGAGTAGGTACTCTTCCAACATTTAAGAAGTACCTAGACAAGCACTTAGATTAAGTGCTGTAATGTGCTGTACTATTCTATGTTCTATTTTCATTACCAAGGTACAGAAGATGAATGCCCAAATGCTGATAAATGGAAAAAGTATCGATAGATGCCCAATGGTATCAACAAGGAAGAGCCTGTTCCAACATTGCCCCTGTAACTAAATTGTCTAGAATGAGCAGGCACAATCATTTGAATCCATCTGTGTAGAAACTAGATAACATAGCAACATACTGTAGTTTGTTTGAAAAATAAAATTTAAATGGAAAATTGGGAAATTCCCTGAAGTGGAACAAATTCTTTGGAGTTGTCTGTGCTTCAGTATGTTAATGCACAGAGAAGCTAGGACATGTTCACTAAGATGTTACCACCAGGATTTTCATAGACCCTTCTCTTCCCTGCTATCAAACCTGGTTTCCACATCCATGACTGCAATCCCTGAGCAACCCTCTTTTATAGCCCTTTAACAACATTTCTGTTTGACCTCTTTTCCAATCTCCTCCAAGGGGACCACAACCTTGCGTTGGGGTTTGGAGGCTTGTGTGCCTCAATGACCTGAAGAACTATATGGACTGGAGTAAGGGCTTTGTGCTTTGACTCTTGCTAAGCTCACCCATGCAAACAGGTCAAAGGTTAGAGGCCAGGCTAAGAGTGGTCCATCAATCCTCCAGGTCTGGGGGTTCAGCTCAGGGCTAACAACCCTGACTGGTAAAGAGAGAGGGTGCCCCGACTGGTAAAACAAAACTGTTACGGAAAAAAAATGAAGAATCCATCTAGATCTGTGTGGCTACACCTTGCATGACTGACAGTAGTGAAAACCTGGAAGAAGCTACTGGTACGATGAAGGATGCCCTGAACACTGCCAAGACTGAGATCAAAATTGGTTTTTGATGGCCAAAGATAAACAGAGGACCTTTATTGCTGCCCTAAATGCCAGTGGCGTAATGGACACCCCTCTCTCTTTACCAGTTTATCCACCATCCATTCGCAAATCCCATAGAATCAGATCTTCCTACTACTTATGAGAAATCTTTAGAGTCCTGCCTAAATGTCCCCTGGCTCAGGCAGTTCAGCATTTGGAAACCTCAGGTTGGTTCCCTCTAAATAATCTGGTCATTAAACTTTCACTCAGTATCATCTCCTCAGTTTGTAAGCCTCACACAAATCATTTGATCGTCAATCAGTTGATTATTCTTCTCCCTGATGTCAAACCTGGCTACATCATCCCTGACTGCAATCTCCTACTAAACCTATTCTCACGCTACGATACCGTTGCTGCCAACATTTCTGGTTGACTATTTTGCCATATCCTTCTATCAAATAAATTAATCTCTAACTCTCTACCTACTGATTTGACCCTGATTCCTCTATCTACAGATTGCCAAAGACTGCTCTCTGGTCCTTTCCCTTACGCAATCCCTCCATTCCAACTGGAGAGTGCCAATTAAAGGCCTATGGATGAGTAAGTCCTTTAAGTAGCACCTGATGTCTTGCAGAACTCCCTCAAAGTATTCATTAGCCCATCACAAAGAAACTCTTTTAACATGCTTAAACAGTTTTTTTTCTAGACAGAGGTATATTTGAGTAGAAATTGATTTTATGGCTTTCTTCTAGCTCACTGACAAAGGAACCAATTCTGGGCATTGTACAAGTGAGGACTTTAACAATAGAAATTAGAATACTTCAATTTTTACCAAATTGACAATTTTAAATGATATAGTAAGTGTAATAAATTGTCCCATATTGCATCAAGGGATCCTACACATACTGAACTCGACACAAGCAAAGTGATATAAGAATTACATGTTCTGATGCAGGGTTTTGACTGAAAGTGTCAACAGTTCTTTCTCTTCATAGGTGCTGCTTGACCTAGAGTTTGTTCAGCCGATTGTTTGTAAGTGGCATTATGAATTAAAACTTGACCATAGAGGTTGGTTTTAAAGAAAATCATAAAGGATGAAAGATTAGCAAGGAGTAATTTAGGAAGGAATTTCTAATAAGGAAGTCTTAATGGCTGAAGGCACAGCAACAATGGAGAAAGTGAAAAGCTAAAGTTGGAGGAATCCAGGGTTGGAGCAATCTTTGTCCGGTATCTCGTCCACAGCTATTCTAACATGGGTGGCCCTGAACTGGCATCACCTGATGGCGTGTTGAAGCATGCAAGATGGGCCTTATGCCAGTGGCAGGGAAGATTGGAATAGCAAAAACTGATTGGGGATACTGAGGGTGTTTTTTTTGTGGGAAGTTAGTATAGTCAATATAGTGTAGTTCATACAGTCTATGTGAACCTTTAGTAAGGCATTTGATAAGGTCTTGCAATGGTAGGCTGTTTAGAAGGCTAATGCATAGGGGATCCAAGGAAGTCAATAACCAATGGTGTACTGCAGGGATCAGTGCTGGGGCCTTTCCTGTTTATGATATATATTAATGATTTGCATATCAATGTAGGAAGAATGATTAATAAGTCTATGAATGGCACATCTGTGCTATATATTGGTGTTACAGATAGCAAGACCCTAGAGAAACCTGTTTCATTTGGCTGTATTCATGTACAGTTGAATGACATTAAACTTGAACTTGAAAGTAAGACTACTGCAGGAAAACCTCAGATGAAAAGGGGTGAAGCATTGGTAGATGGAATTTAGTCCTGAAAAGTGTGAGATGATACATTTTGGGATGTCAAATAGGAGTCAGACATACAGAGTAAATAGTAGAGCATACTAAGGAATGCTGATGAACAGGAAGACCATGGGGTCCATGTCCATACTTACTGTAGTTCTCTGAAAGTAGAAACATGGGTTGATTGGGTGGCGGAGAATGTATATGTCATGATGACTTTTATAGGATAGGTCATAGAATATAAGAGTTGGGACATCATATTGCAAAAGGTCACACTTGGAATATTGTGTGCATTTCTGGTTGGCATACTTTGGAGTAGTATGCTCAGTGGCCACTTTAGTAGGTACACCAGTACACCTGCTCAATAATGCAAATATCTAATCAGCCAATCATCAGGCAGCAACTCAATGCATAAATACATGCAGATATGGTCAATTGTTGTTCAGATCAAACATCAGAATGGGGAGAAAATGTGATCCACAGTAGAATTTACCACAGTAAATGGTATTAGGGTAGATGGGCATGAAGAAGTAGGCTGAGGGGCCTATTTCTGTGTTATGTGACTCTATCACTTTTTAAGGTTGGTGGGGAATGGGATTGACTAAGGGTCCATTTCAAGGGAGGAACCATAGTAGCTGAGTAATGGAATTGGTAGCAAGTGAACAGACTTTGTACTTGGTGTAAAACAATGGATTTGATTTTCTTTGTTTAAGTAGAAGGAAATATGGGTGAGAAATGGCAGATGGAGTTTAATCCAGGCTTGGAAGATCAAATGTAAGAGGAAAGTATAGGGTAGATGGCAAGGTCCTTAGTAGCACTCTGAAAATGGAATTGCATGAATAGGGTGGAAAGAAGGCAAATTGTATGCTTGAGTTGCTGCAGATGTTTGTCATTCATTCTTGAGTAAGACCATAGCAGGTAGAATATTATGTTGTGAACAGAGATGGCTGATTAGACCAACCTGAGCTCTAAAATTCCTTTTGTACGGGTGGCTGATGTATAGGAATGCTGCAGCATCTATGGTTCTAAGTTTTCAAGATTCTGTTTTCCTCTTTACTTCGTTAATCCTTATTTCGTCATATGACCTGGCACTACTTTATATATGGATACGCCAATGAGGAAGAGCTGATACTTATTTTCCCAGTGTTATGTGTCAAAGGAAAAAGACTATATCTATATACCCTAACTGTAATGCTCATATTTACCATTTTGTGTGCAGTTTTGGCCATATATTACATGAAGGGTGTGGAGGCATTGGAGATGGTCAAAGGAGGTTCACCAGGATGTTACCTATCAGGAAAGGTTGGACAAATTAGAATTCTTTTCTCTGAAGTTTTGGAGGCTGAAGGTTGACTTGATAGAGCTATATAAACTAATGAGAAGTATAGATAAGTTAGAATTAGTTCAATTCAGCACAGACACAGTGGGCCAAAGCCCCTTTCCTACACTGTACTATTCTAAATTTTTATGGTGCTGCAGTTCATCCAGACTTAGAAGTCACTGAAGTAGTCAGAAAATTTTAAAAAATTACAAGAGTGCCTTCAGTCACCCTGTCTTCATCATCTATCCTGCTCTGTCTTTCCCTGTCACCATCCCTCTCTATATCTACAAGGAATTGGCATGGACATAAAGGGCAAATGCGTTGTAGCAATTCTTATTCTGAATAAACTCTTCTTGGGCTTCCAGCCAGGTACAGGTATTGATTATAACTGATGTTTCAATGACAAACTTGGCCACCTTCATCAGGAATGATGCCTGGGCATGTCTAGTCCAGTGATATTTATACCCCCGTAGTTGGTCCCTTCTGAGTGGTAAGTCCTCATCCCATCAGGTTCCACTATCCCACCCTGTTTACAATCAAATTCCAATTCTTACTTAGAGTGAGACCTTAATCTTTGTTCAAATTCTTTTCCTCTAGTTTTATTTCAATGGCTTCCTTCACCAGGCATCCCAAAAGCCATTGGTGCGGCACAATAGTTTTGTGCCATCGAGGTCGATCCTATGGCCATTGCGAAGCCCAAGAAGAGTTTATTCATCATATACACTGGGAAAGCACTAGATCCTTTTTCAATTCTTATTCTATCCAACTTATTTTTTATTCATCCACTGTTTTGTATCTTTCTTTGCATTCCCATTTTAACTTTGTCTCCTTTTATCAGCATTTCACCACCAACTTCTCAACGGCAATTACGGATGGCTAATTAAATGCTGGCTCAGCCTGCAAAGCCCGCATTCCTTGAATGAATAAAAAAACTTATGTTACTGTATATTTTCTTCTCAATCAACCCACAAATAACATCTTCCATTATCATCCCACTGCCTTATTCCCTGTCCCCTCACCTTTTCATCACTTCCTTCTTATTGCTGCTCACCCTTGGTCATTTTATTTCTTTATCACTGGTAGCTTTCTTTCCTGATATCTGTTATCTCTCTGATATACCTACCATTCCCTCTCTGTTCTTACCTCTTATGTTCTCACTCTATTCTTCTATGCTGGTGTTTTCTTCTTATACCATCTCCATCACCCTCCCAATTGCTCTCTATTCATTTCATTCTCTAGCTCCTTCTCTCTCTTTATGCTTTGTCATTAACTCTCTCCTTCTCTCTAACTACTGTTCTTTTCTCTAGTGAGATTTCCCACCCTCTCTCTTTATCTCTCTCCCTTTCCATGTGCAACACTCCCTATTTCAATTTTGTCCTAGTATTTTTCCTCACTCTAACCTCCCTCCTAGTGTTATATCTTCCCCAGCTCTGTCTTCTTTCCCCATCCCATCTTTTCTTCTCAATTCTTACTCTATAACCTTCCCATCTTACTTGTCTTCCCCTCCAGCAGCTGCTCACTCCTCCTTACCCGGGCCTACTTTCCTATCTATCCATTCCTCCTTCTACATAACTTTCTCCTTTACCCTTCTCCTAACTCCACCTTGCTTCACAAGTCCTTCTCATACTCATTTCCTGCTCTCCTCATTCCTCCTTCCCTGCCTTATTTCTTCCTCCTTTTATTGTTTTCCCACACCACCCAACTGATTTCTTCTCATCCTCTTCTTTCCTTTTTACATCTTCTCCTTCTCTTTCCCTTCTCCATCCTTCCTTGTTCCTTCACTCACTCACATCTTTTCCACTTTTCATATATTCTCCTCCCAACTCTACTTCTATCATTCAATCCCAACGTATTACTTTCCTCTTATACTCATCCTTCCACCCAGCTCTTCCTCGCTCCTCCCACTAGCACCTCATTCTTTGTCATTTATTCACACCACTGTCCCTCCAAGTTGCCTCATTTGTTTCTTTATCATTTCATCTTCCTTCCCTCCCCCTTCCTCCCTCAAATTCCCCTGATCTTTCCTCTGACTCCTTCTCCATTCTTTCCTCTTTAACACAGTCGTCCATCATTCATCTCTTCTCCACTACAATTTCCCTACCTCTTTCCTCCCTTATTCTCCCTTCTTACATCTTTTACAGTTCCCTCACTTAGCTTCCTGCTTTGTTACTCTCCCTCATATCTCTCTTCCTACCTTTTCACACACTTTTTTTCTTCTCCACACTCTTTCTCTCAGTTTTTCTCATTTCTCATTTACCGACATTTTTCTCCCTTTACCTTCTCTTTTATTTGGCCTTGCTCTTCCCTCATTCTATCTCTATTTACTCCCAATCCTCTCTCACTACATCCCCTCCAACAGTTCTCTCCATCTCTCCTCCTCCACCCTCTCTCTTTATCTCTCCCTTCCCCTTGACCGTGAATCTGTTCAGTCCTTCTACTAATTTATTTAATTCATTCCTCTTGCTTCTCTTCCTTCCTCCTTCCCTCACGTTTTTCCCCATTGATCTCTTTCCCTCTCACAGCCCTCTGGACCTTCATATCTGCTGTTATTACCTCCACCAGCTCCATCCTTAATCACCTTTCCCTCTCTCCCCAATCCTCCCTCCCCATTCCTGTTTTTCTCAGTCCCCATCTCATCTCTTTTTATCCCTCATTCCATTCTCCCACATTCTCTTCTATCATTTGCCCACCATTCATCCCATAATTCTCTATAACTGTCCCTCTCACATATATTTCCTTCGCTTGCCAACCAAACTACACTCATTTCACCCTTGCCCTTCTGCTTTCATTTACCTTGCTGTGCCCAATTTCCCACTGCTCAGCATTGATCTTCTTTTCCTCCCTCCTTCCTTTTTTCCTTAAGCTTTCTCTCACTACCACTCCCTCACTTTTTAAACTCCCTTTCTCTTTCCTTCTCTCTGTCCCTTCAAAAATCTTCTCTTCCTTATTTAGAAGATAGAACATAGAAAACCTACAGCACAATAAGGCCCTTCAGCCCACAAAGTTGTGCTGAACATGTCCTTACCTTAGAACTACCTAGGGTTACCCATAGCCCTCTATTTTTCTAAGCTCCATGTACCTATCAAGGAGTCTCTTAAAAGACCCTATCGTTTCCACCTCCACCACTGCTGCCAGCAGCCTATTCCACACTCTCACCACTCCCTGTGTTAAAAAAAACTTACCTCTGACATCTCCTCTGTACCTACTTCCAAGCACCTTAAAACTATGCCCTCTGGTGCTAGTCATTTCAGCCCTGAGAAAAAGCCTCTGACTATCTACATGATCAATCCCTCTCATTATCTTGTACACCTCTATCAGGTCACCTCTCATCCTCTGTCGCTCTGAGGAGAAAAGGCCAAGTTCACTCAACTTATTCTCATAAGGCATGCTCCCCAATCCAAGCAACCTCCTTGTAAATCTCCTCTGTACCCTCTCTATGGTTTGCACGTCCTTCCTGTAGTGAGGCGACCAGAATTGAGCATAATATCCCAAGTGGGGTCTGACCACGGTCCTGTATAGCTGCAACATTACCTCTCGGATCTTAAACTCAATCCCTCAGTTGATGAAGGCCAATGCACTGTTTGCCTTCTTAACCACAAAGTCAACCAGCGCAGCTGCTTTGAATGTCTTATGGACTTGGACCCCAAGATCCCTCTGATCCTCCACACTGCCAAGGGTCTTGCCATTAATACTACATGCTACCATCATATTTGACCTACCAAAATGAACCACTTCACACTTATCTGGGTTGAACTCTATCTGCCACTTCTCAGCCCAGTTTTGCATCCTATCAATGTCCTGCTGTAACCTCTGACAGCCCTCTACACTATCCACAACACCCCCAACCTTTGTGTCATCAGCAAATTTACTAACCCATCCCTCCACTTCCTCATCCAGGTCATTTAGAAAAATCACAAAGGGTAGGGGTCCCAGAATAGATCCCTGAAGCACACCACTGGTCACCGACCTCCATGCAGAATATGACCCATCTACAACCACTCTTTGCCTTCTGTGGGCAAGCCAGTTCTGGATCCACAAAGCAATGTCCCCTTGGATCCCATGCATCCTTACTTTCTCAATAAGCCTTGCACAGGGTACCTTATCAAATGTTTTGCTAAAATCTATATACACTACATCTATGGCTCTACTTTCATCAATGTGTTCAGTTACATCTTATAAAAATTCAATCAGGCTCATAAGGCAACTCGTCTGCATCCATTTCTCTCTCCTTTCTTCCCCTTTCACTCTTCGTTTCATTTCCTCATCGTAGCAGTCTATCCTCTCACTCATCCCCTTCTCCCTTACTTCTCTCTCCCTTCTTCCCTCTTTTCTATGTTCTCTTTTTCCTTTATCCACCACTCCCTTCGTTTCCTACTTCGCCTGCTGCTTTACTCCTTTTCTCTCAGATTCAGATTTATTTATCACACGTACATTGAAACATGCAAGGAAATACATCGTTGCGGTAATAAACCAACACAACCTAAGGATGTGCGCAGGGTAGCCCACAAGTGTTGCCACACAGTCCAGTGCCAAGAGTGAGGGCGATGTCATTGAAACCTGCAGAATAGTGAACGGCTTGAAGATGACTCTTTAGAACAGAGATGAGGTGGAATTCATTTAGCCAGAGGGTGGTTACTGTATGGATTGCATTGCCACAGACATCTGCGGTGGGTATATTTACCTCGGAGGTTGATAGGTTAGTAAGGGTTTCAAAGGTTAAGAAGGAGAAGGTACGAGAATGGAGTAGAGAAGGGAAATAAATCAGCCATAATCAAATAGTGGAGTAGACTTGATGGGTCTTTCCATCTCCCCTCTTACTTCCTCACCCTTTCTCACTTTTTCTCTTTTTCCTCATTTCTCATCACTCATCCCTTCCCTCACACCTCTCTAATCGCCTCTCAGTCCTCATCCTCTTTCCTCTCCCTCACTCCTCCCCTTTCTCACCTTTCCCCTCTTTCCCTGCCCCTCACTTCCCTCCTCCCTTCCCCTCTCTCCCCGCACACGGTGCGCGAGCTGCCCAGCAGCTCGCGCGCTGATTGGCTGTGGCCGCTGGCTGGCGGCACGCGCCGCTCTGTGTACTATAAGAGCCCTCGCGTGCCGTCCTGGCGGGTCACTCACGAGCATTGCGCCTCCTCGGGTCCCAGCTCCCGTTACCGGGCAACACCATGGATACTGTGCTCGAGCAGCTCGCCGGGCTCGACACCTTTTCTGCCGCCGCCTACTTCGATAATGATGACTTGTTCACAGATCAGTCGCCCAGGGATCACCTGGACGCAGACGAGTTTTTAGAGAACGACGTGGATTTCCTGAGCAGCCAGATGAACGAGTATTACAAGGAGAGCAGGCTAGTGCAGGATGTCGAGCACTGTGACTCGGGCATCCTGTCTTTTACGTCGTCGTCATCCCCCTTTTCCTTCGATTGCCCCGACAGCACTTCAGAGGTGTCCCCACAGCTTAAAGGAATCGAGGGCGCAGTAAAGAGACGCAGAAGGATCCGTTCAGAAATTGAAATGCAGCACCTTCGGCAAGCTGCAAACGTCCGGGAGCGCAGACGCATGCAGTCTATTAACGACGCATTTGAGGGTCTCCGGACTCACATACCAACACTACCTTATGAAAAACGACTTTCCAAAGTTGATACTCTCCGACTGGCAATCGGTTACATCAACTTCTTAACCGAACTCGTTCAATCCGACATGCCTTTGAGAAACCCTAACAACGACTCTGCAATCCAACCTAAAAAAGTCATTATCTGTCATAGGGGTGCAAGTAAGTACAGTGAAATTTTAATTTTGTAGCAGGTTTCTGTATTTGCTGACATATCATCAGATCTTCTAAAGCGAGGTCAATTCTATAAATGCGGTTGTCACATGATTCCTTAGGCTAAAATGCTTCTCAAATATGTTGCTAGACTACATCCTCAAATGTTTCGGTATTTTGTAAAGTGTTATTTATGATTATTTTGCTTATTCTTCCAGGATCGCCATCTCCAAATGACCCAGACTACGGTTTGCCTCCTCTGGCAGGGCACTCTTTGTCGTGGACTGATGAGAAGCAGCTTAAAGAACAAAATATCATCAGGACTGCTAAAGTCTGGACTCCAGAAGATCCCAGAAAATCAAATAGCAAATGTTTTGTAAATAACATTGAAAATGAACCACCTTTTGACATTGCCTCATAAAGTGCAAAAAGTTTGCAATTCGCTGCAGGGAGTTTGATGATCAATCATGTATATTTAATTAAAATTAATATATTATTACAAACAATTGTTGATATTAGATCAAGATTATTTTAATATTTAAGCCAACGAAACATTAATTTATATATTTATTATTTTAAATATTTCTGCGCAAAATACACTGCGGAATGGCTAATTTATCAAATCAAATGCGAATTAACTTCCCAATGTTTACATTTTCAACAATGTTTAACGGTACATAATTGTCTGGGATTTTCTATTAAATATTTTCTACACATGACAGTTAATTTATTGTAATATATATCTTCTATTTCTTTATGGTGCAAAATAAATCCTCAGATGAAATACGAAAAACGTTTCTTGGTATCAGGTGGTTTGGAAACGTGCTCAAATCACATTGAGGTTAGTGTCGTAACTGTAAAATACCTCTGCCACTTGATGTGATTCGAAATTATAATCTGAAGTACTATATTTATATAGCCTGCTAACAAGTGCTGAATAAACTCAAGTATTATTACAGTCTCAATACACTATAATTATATAAACTGCTAGTTGCAATTAATAGATTGTTTGTGATCCACGCGCAGATCAACAATTAACTAGTTACAAAAGAAAATCATAGTTTAACATATTTCAATGTCCTTCCAACAATTCTGAGAAGTTACACTCTATTCCTTTTCTACATATCTATCCTTATAAATAGAACTAGTTCATAAGATTCCTAAGTTACTGCACTATAACTAATCATTCCTGAGAAATTGCAATCTGTTCCTATTTGCATATCTATTATTTTAAACACTAAGAGTATATGTTTCATGAGCTTCTGAACTATAACTATTCTACAAATATAGAAGTACATTACGACAATTATAGACGATTTCATTAAGCATACTTAATTTGGAATACACTCTTGATGTCATAAGAGCTAAAATAGTTCTTAAATTAGGCTATCAAGATATCAGAATTATTATTCTAAAAAGAACAGCAAAATGAAAATGAAATGGTGCATGAAATTGTTTATTTAGTTTCCACATGTAATACTTAAGATGAATTATGCTTAAAACCTCCAGATTATGAAACCCAGGGAGCAAAATTATTTAAAAAACATATTGGTTCTGTCCAATTACATATTTCACGCGCCAATTTTCATTTTTATTTATCAGGGTGCATTTTCTAATGGTTTGAATGACAATAAATTCTGTAGGTTTAAATGCCAATAAATCCTTTTGTATACACTTTACAATCGGGTTCATCCCCTTGTGTAATGAAGAGAGCATGGCGACTTTTTGTGTCATTATATTACACTACGCTGTAGGACCAGTTTGTCATTTTGCTTTATTAGAAGACGAATAAAGTCCTAAGAGAACCATGACAAAACCTCGTTCCCATTTACTTGCAATCTTGCTTGGTGCTGTACTCTGCAGGTGTTTCAGAAGGAAAATTTCCCGCGGCACTCAGCCTGTGTCCCAGCTTCTACTGCGGCTCTGACGTCAGAGCGGCAGCAGCTCAGGGGTTAAAGTGATAGCAGGAGCCCAGGCAGATGCCCTGCTCAGACCTGCACATGCACATTGCCAATGCAATGATCCCAACAGATCTGGGAAACTGTTTGCAAAAGCGGATGGGAACCACAACTATAACCAAACATATAGTTATTATATATTAAACATATTCGAGCAGCAGTTGGTACAAATTGCTACTTTGACCTTTAAAACAGCTTAGGTACTTAAGCTTGATATATCACTTTACTATGTCTGTTTACTTCAGATTTTCCATTCAATAAATCTTTTGCAATAAATAATAAAAGTATAAATACCAAAACCTTTTATAATCTTAATTACATTAAATATGTAACTGATATAATTTTAATGTTATCAACAGTAAAATAAAAACAACTAGAAGGGTTAACTAATTATATTCAATGATTCTAGTTTCATTGTATTCCTGCATTAGCAAATATTCTCAATCCAATGTCAACTCAATTAAACATTTGAAAGTAGTAATTCGATTTCTACATTTTGCAGATATTGCACACTTGAAACTGATTTTGCTCGGTGATAATGCATTTATAAAGCTTTACATCCCTTGTTTAGGAAACACCTTTTCATTTGCTTTCCTCTGTTTGTGTGAACACAATGCCCCAACGCATCCTTTAGTATTGTGTAGATCAAGCGGAAGACTAGGTCTCCACATATAAAACACCAAAGTCTATCTTGTCACTCTCATGTCTTGCCTTACCAAGTGCTTTTAAATGTAATCCTTGAAAATGACAGTTTCTCTTTCACTTAGTGATTACACCTACGATTGGCTCTTGTTAATTATAAACAAACAAGTAACTTTGTTAAGTACATCAAATGGAAATGTTTACTTTAAAAAATAGCGAACTGAAAGAAAGAAGAGATAGCTGGTGCTTCGTGGAAAGGTTTGGATACCCAGAAATTCTGCTGGGAAAACATTGCCTATTATTGCAGTTTTGTTAGTTTACGGGCAGTCAGTTCAGGTCGTCAGTCAGTTACCCTATTACCAGTGTTCCAAGTTTTCTCTAAAACACACAGTTCAACACACGTGTTATTAAAATATCCCAATGTGCAAAGAAATCCCCATTAAAATGCCTGATAAAGTTAGTTGACGGCTATGTTACAGAATTGCAGTGGGTTTGTTCAAATTAAAAGCTAAAATGTGACTAACTCACAAAAACACGTTTTAAATGTTCAAAAGGATATTTGTACAAATAAACCAGAAGAAAAAACGTCGAATAGCTGGAACAAAAGCAGTGCGCATAAAGATTAACGTAGAGGCACTGCTAAGGTTGCTTCGCCAACGTTCCTATAACGTTAACAGATCTCAGACTTCGGGAAACTTACACAGTATTTAGATTGTCAAATTTTCAAATGTACAAACTCAT